>NC_062289.1:40972827-41305327 GCF_902655055.1 Lutra lutra
CTTTGAAGCTTTTAACTTGTTGAATGCCATGTTGGGAATGGTTGGTACCTTAGCAGCATAGTGAAGACCTATTGGAGGAGTTGAAATCTGAGTGGACCTAAGGAGCATGAAATTTTACTTAATTGAGTTCTGATGCTTTGATTAATGAGCTCTGGAACACATCTCCTATTTTTGGGTCTTCTGTCTGGTAACCTGGCTGTCTATAAATTGTAAATCAAGAGCAAATTCCATTGGATGCTCACAGAAATAGAGTCTATAAGCAAGCTTTAGGAAATGCAGGCATGGGGCACCTAGGTGGCTCAGTTGGTTAAGTGACTGCTGTCGGCTCAGGTTATGATCCCAGAGTCCTGGGATCGAGTCCTGAATCAGGCTGCCAGCTCCATGGGGAGTCTGCTTCTCCCTCTGATCCTCTCCTCTCTCATGCTCTCTCTCACTCTCTCTCTCAAATAAATATATAAAATCTTTTTTTTTTTTAAGGAAATGCAGGCATGGAGGTTAACAAAATTAACCATGTTATTTTAAAAATCTTTAATATAATATATTCACCAACAACTCCCTGAGATTTCCTTGAAAGGCAAAATGATCTTGTTCATTCTCAGAGTGTTGTTTTTTGTTGTTGTTGTTGTATGATCTGATTACACCAGGGAATAAAAACAGTGACACATCTATTACCTCAGCGTTGAAGATCTTGACTGGCGGTACCAAGTGTTCACTGACGATACGTATTAGCTATCCTAGGCCTGTCGCAAAGAAAATGACCATGTGTCAGGGACACGTTTTAATTTGCTGTGTATTTATCAGCTAATGGAGCCTTGAAGGAAAACATAATTTGGGTGGTGTTTATTGAAACTGTGTTTAGGTATTGGCGTGAGGAATGTATTTCTTTGTTATGCTTTTTGTTGCAAGTGAGAAAACCAAATCAAGGCAGAGGTTACTGGCAACAGCTCCAAACTCCTTACCCTGTGTAGTTGCTACCTTTAAGAAGAGAGAGACAGACTTGATTCTCCCTTGATTCCAAGGTCCCAAGTTCCAGGAATGAGCCTCACTGAACTCACCTGACTCAGGTCTACACCCCTGGCCAGTGGACTGTGGCTGAGGGGTAGGAGTAGGAAATGGAATGACTTTCAGAAGAAGGGAGGTGGGGGTGAGGGGAGGTTATGGAGAGAAATAAAAAAGAAATAACAAGGGAGGAAAGGAGAAAGGTAAAGACATGGAAGGGAAGATTGCTGACATCCTAAAGTCAGCAGCCACAGTGCATTAGTGTTACGATGTCACAAGAGTGGCAGGGAGGTGCCCCATAGGTTGGCTTTTGTTCCACCGTCCTTGACAGAGGTGCTGTGTTGTCAGTGGTTGATAATAAATGACTATTAGTCCATCTTAACATGTTGCGTGTTCAGTGATGACTTCAGGGAGGAACAGAGAATTTAGAGAATTGCTTTAACTTAGAGTCGCCTCAAGGAGAGAGCACTGCAAAGGATCATTCGATAAAGTAAATGAGGGCAACCAGGGGCTCCTGCGTGGCTCAGTTGATGAAGCATCTGACTCTTGATTTTGGCTGAGGTCATGATCTCAGAGCTTTGCATTGGCCTCTGCCCTCAACAGGGAATACGCCTGGTATTCTCTCTCCCTCTCATTTTGCCCCTCCTATCCCCACCTTGCCACACATGCACCCATATTCTCTCTCTTTCAAGATAAATAAATAAAACAAAAATTAAAAAATAAAGGAAATGAGGGTAACCAAAGGGATCAAGTAAGGGGAAGGGATGAGAGAACTGGCCAGTTGGGGTGGGACTGCTGCTGCCTCCACTTGCCTGCCTTCATGTCTTTCCCCTAAAATCCATCTTGAGCAGATCCCCCCCCTGCCCCTCCATTTTTCATTAGTATCTTTAGGTTAGGAATATGTTTCCTTTTCAAATCACATCCCTCCCCAATGCTTTGTAGAGTGAACTGCATTTCACCCAGAAAGACTTATGGGACTTCAGGGCCTTTTGCGAGGTGTCTTGAGGGGGACTGAGGAAAGTACTGCCAACAGGATCTGGGCTTTTAGAGAAACTGGTAATAGGACCTGGAAGTTTTTGTTGATATTTACCTGTCTGCTCCCTAGTATAGGGTCAACAGTCCTTGTGTTCTTGCTTAGAGACAGGAGGACAGTTGGTATTGCTTGAAGCACTATCAGTGTAAAACAAAGAGGAGCAAAGACATAGCAAATTCAAATATTGAAAAGGTTGATAGAAATTGGGCACATTTTCTGACATGCTTGGGATGAAGGGGAGAGGTGGGGAGGGGCATCCAGATGAGGAGGGACATACATTCTGAGTTTTAATTTTACGTAATTAAAAAAATTTTTAATTCCATTTTTCAAGGAGATTTCCCAGCGAAAAGAGATTATTGCAAAAAAAAAAAAAAGAGAGAGAGAGAGAGAGAGAGATTATTGCAAATTATAAATGTTGAAGTTGGTTTTCTGTATCAAATTCATCCTATTTGAGCCTGAATGTTGGGACCCCATTTCTTGGGGACTCGCATCACCCCAGGATGAAGAGAACATTGAGAGTCTGGTGCCAAAGTTTGAAGTATTTCTGAGTAACTGTGAGGACTTCCTTGACTTCCTATTTCCCCCAAATTTCAAGATATAAAAACCCTTTGAAAAAAAATTCTTTTTGCAAAATGGTCATAAATAATAAAATGTGATGTGGTGCTATAAACTCCTCTTGATTTATGTAATGTTTCCTTTTGAATGACATAATATTTGTTAATTCATTGTACAAAATTTCAAAGATGATTAGTTTTTATTTCTGATTAGGCAGCCTCCTACATTTCTCTGCCTCAGTTTCTTTTTCAAGTAGTTAGTGAACCATAACACCCACCATGCTCACGTGCACACAGAACTTGGGGATGGGGATGGGAGTTCATGTAGAGGATTATAAATCTGTGCCAAAACAAAAAACAAAACAAAACAAAAAACCCACAAAAAAACCCAACAACACTTAAAGGGGCTTTCTATTATTAATAAAACTATAAGCTTAATATTAGGGACCCAATTTTTAAAATCTATTTTTTTTAAAGATTTTATTTATTTATTTGACAGAGAGAGAGACAACACATGCAGGGAGAGTGAGAGAGGGAGAAGCAGGACTCCTGCTGAGCAGAGAACCTGATGTGGGGCTCGATCCCAGGACCCTGGGATCATGACCTGAGCCCAAGACAGACGCTTAACAACTCAGCCACCCAGGCGCCCCTTTAAATCTATTTTTAAAGAAACTATAGTTACAGTGTGACAAGAAGTGACACTTTAAATCCCAGGTCAAGCTGGGTTTTTAAGGCACTCCATGGAATTGCCACAATACAGAGTTGGTTCTCAGCATCATAAACATATCAGCAACCTGATTATGAATATATGTACATATGTACACACATATGAACACATACACCTGTACATACACATGTACAATATATGTACACATATATGTACAATATATGTGCACACACAATATATATGTACACATATATAAACATATGAAAATATGTACTTTTTAGTGAAAATGACTCATGTTATTCAAATTCACAAATGATAGCTATATTAACTAAAATACTAATTGATTACTTTTTAGTGAGGAATATTAGTTTCTAGTGTTAATAATATTCAAGACCACTATATAGTAACAAATTACCCAAATTTTTGTTACAACAAAAAGTTATTATCCTGGTTTTTGTTGGGTCAGGATTTCAGATAAAGGAGAGTGGATGGCTTGTCTTTGCTCCATGATGGCTGGTTACCTCAGGTGAAAGATTGAGGGCTGGGGGTTAGACTCACGGAAGGCTCATTTTCTCACATGTCTGTCTGGCGGTTGATCCTGGGTGTTGTTGGAAACCTTAACTGGGCTGTTGTTGACCGCAACATCTATATATGACTTCTTCATGTGGCCTCGGCTTCCTCACAATATGGGAGGTTGAAGAACCAAAAAATCAGCACACAGGGAAACTGAATTATTAATCAGAATAATGCTTAATTTTTTATAATTTGCATGTGGGAAGTACATTTTTATAACTTTCAGAGATAAAGTAGGTCATCACTTGCCATCTGGAAGATCAATCCATTGCCTACATGCCACCACTACATCATTTGGGCTCACAGTGAATGTTGTGCTAAATATAGAATCCTTCACAATGCAGTGTTTCAGGTAATCATGAGCAATAATCAGGGTTCAGCATACACCTTGACACCTGTCTGCCATCCTAACAAAGGATTAGTTTTCCTTAGGTTTTGACCTAAGTCAAACAAATTGCCCTGCTTTAGAAAAAAGCAACTTTGTGATCCCAAATTCCAATTTCTGCAGAAGACATTTGCCCACTTATTCTGGAACCGTCCATACCATCTTCTTTATGTTCCTATATAAGATGTATATACACATGTATTAAAATATTTAACTGATTCTGTCATTATTCTAAATTACCTAAATTTTTATCATAAACCTGGCTGGATTAATTTCTTTTAGTGGTATACTGCAGCATGCATGTGTTAAATTTCCAAATACATTGGTAAAATTACATTTTTCAGAAGATGTATTTTGATCCTTTTGGATAGTGTAATTTGTCACACATCCTCCACCACTCACTTTTTAAAAACTATTGTTCTATAGATTAGTCATTTTCCCAGCAATCTGAACTGACTAATTGCAATGGATTTTAGTAGTTTGATTTTCAAAGATTAACCTTATTTCCCAGTTCCAGGAAACTCTGGCAACATAAATTTGCTGACAAAATGGGAGGAAAAAAACACTTTAATTTTAGAGACAATGGCTATCCCTTCATTTGAGCTTGCTACATTTCTGATTATTCCATGAAGGGTTCAAATCGCTCTTTTTTAAAAAATATTTTATTTATTTATTTGATGGAAAGAGAGATTATAAATAGGCAGAGAGGCAAGCAGAGAGAGGAGGAAGCAGGCTCCCGGCTGAGCAGAGAGCCCCATGTGGGGCTCCATCCCAGGACCCTGAGATCATGACCCGAGCCGAAGGCAGAGGCTTAACCCACTGAACCACCCAGGTGCCCCCAAATCGCTCTTTTTTTAATAGTGAAATAAACCTGAACTATATTTTATGATAGTCCAAACCCTACTCCAACTCACAAAGATGCTATTCTTTTATTGTACTTACTGGAATTTGTGTGTATTAATAAATGAGCCATTGAATTATGTCAGGAAATCCTTGCTATTTTGAAATTTCCCAGTAATGACATTAACTAACTTTTATATTCTATTGCTTAAAATAAAATACTTAAATATTTTAGGTTAATCCAAGTATTTTTATAGATCAGATAGAGCTAAGGGTATTCATCTGTTTAAGAAAAAAAAAAAATCCAACCAGAATAAAAATTGATGTATTAGATGATAGCTGTTTGACATATTAATTCATTCACCTTTGACCTCTGAATGACATTTATGAAGCACTAACAACCTACTTCATTGGGGTTGTCAGAGTTATTTAATTTGATTTCATATATTTTATTATTTTACATATATATTTGAAAATTAAAGTACGTAAGATATTTGATATAGGCCTTATACATATTATGCTCTTATTATATAGTAGCTATTGTTTATCACTATATTATTATTAGAAAATGACCCTTAGAGCTAAGTGTCTAAGGTCACACAAGTTGTCAGTGGCCCACCCCCATCTGGAATTCAGATCTACTGATTCCTTCCCCTTAACGTGGTAACTTTCTATCATTCCTGGGACAAGCCCCACCTCTAGCTAAGGGGGAAAGTGACCATGATAGAATATGAGCACCAACCCAGCCTAGGTGGGGCTGAGGGTTCTGTGTGTGCCCTACTACAGGGACAGAGCAAAATGACAAGTGGACAAGACCATGATTAGTCCAGAATTTTAATTTTGTTGCTGGTAGTTATTAAGACCCTTCTCCCCGGTAGTCTGGAACAGCTGTCAGGGTTACTTGAAGGTATTTGAAACCCATGTGGCATGCAGATTTTAGATTCTAACCATAGAAAGATGCTTCTAGCACCATGGAACAAAGCTGTGTTCAAAAGCCCATCCCAGAGATGTGCAGAGGACACAGAAACCAGGAATTTTCTTATGACTATGTATCTTTTCTGGATTGTTAACTTCTTTCTGAACATCACATATGTCCCCAAGCAAATCTTGGGATTTCTGGATGTTTCATGCAACCCCATGTTTCAAAATTTGAGTTTTGTAGATTTGGCTGAAATGGACAATTTTGATAACTATTAGGAAGTTGTGAAGTTCAATAGATGCAGCAGAAGTATTCTAAAGCAATTAGCTGGGACAGCAGAAGCTACATTAGCATAATAATTATGCAAATCCAGGGCCATTAAATGCTGGTCTTCCTGGCAAAAAAGAATGTCAAAACCAGCCTGAGACCCAAAGGAAGGGAAGATAAGTGCATAATGTTTTCTTCAGCACAGTTCACCGTATTCACGACAAAGCTGTCCTTCCCACACCAGGCTGACAAATTGTGCTTCACAGTGAAGACCAGCGGATGATTTCTGAGGGAAACGATGTGCATTTAGTGTTCTGGTTTGGTTCTCCTTTCAATATCTTCTCTACTTTGCAGGTTTTTTCCCCTAAGTTTCAGGGTCAAGGAGACTCAAGAAAATAAACAAGGAAAATCATCTTTTAAAATTGTAGTCCATTTCCCTCCACTTGTAGTTCGAGATAAACGGATGTGATTCCTCTTTCTCCTCACAATCTTCTCTTCCTGGGAGCTGGTCCAGCTTAGAGCTGAAAGAGGTCCTCAGCTGCCTCCATTTTGACTTTGACCTTTCTATTTGGTTCTTCTTTCCATCTTGTCTCCTTCTAGCCCCTGGTTCTTCTTTCCAGCTTGTCTCTTGGCTCAGGAGGAAGACCCTGAGGGCAAAGCATTGCCTGGTGGGCACAGAAACTGACCCCTTACCAGTAAGGGCTGCCCTGAGCCAGCAAGACCCCACCCATGTTGTAGTCCAAGACTGTGATGGATTTGACCTTCACTGCCCACCTGAAAGTACCCACTCACCTTGGCCCCAGCTCTTCCTTATAGAGACCTGGAAGCATGTTTGGCCTCTTGGAGTTAAGTCTTTGAGGTGTTAGTCTGCTGTCTTCCCGATGTCAGCCCCCCTGAAAGAAGTTCCTTTCTTGTCTCACCAAACTCGTCTTTCTGCCTTTGGATTTTGTCAGTGGGGAGCCGGCCCAGCCTGGCCTGTCTGCACCCCTGCATCCCAGGTTCCCCTGCAGACTCCACACTAGAAGAGGAAAGAAAGGGGAATGCAAGCTCATGCAGCTACTCTGGAGAACAGTATGGAGTTTCCTCAAAAATCTGAAAAGAAAGCTACCTTGTGACCCAGCAATTGCACCACTGGGTATTTACCCCAAAGATACAAATGTAGTGACTTGAAGGGACACCTGCACCCCAAGTTTATAGCAGCATTATCCACAATAGCCAAACTATGGAAAGATCCTAGATGTCCATCAACAATTGAATGGATAAAGAATATGTGGTGTATATATATACAATGGAATACTATGCAACCATCAAAAAACCCCAAAATCTTGCCATTTGCAACAATGTGGATGGAACTAGAGGGTATTATGCTAAGCGAAATAAGTCAATCAGAGAAAGACAATTATCATGTCATCTTGCTGATATGTGGAAAGTGAGAAACAAGACAGAGGATCATAGGGGAAGGGAGGGAAAAGCAAAACAAGATGAAACCAGAGAGGGAGACAAATCATAAGAAACTCTTAATCTCAGGAAACAAACTGAGGGTTGGTGGAGTGGAAGCGGGCGGGAGGGATAGGGTGACTGGGTGATGGACATTGGAGAGGGTATGTGCTATGGTGAGTGCTGTGGCTTGTGTAAGACTGATGATTTACAGACCTGTACCCCTAAAACAAATAATACATTATATGTCAATTAAAAATTTTTTTAAATAAAAAATAAATAAGTAAAAGAGGAAAGAAACATGTACACCTAAAACCAATGTGAACAATATGTCTCAACTACACTTCAGTTGGAAAACAAAATGAAATAAAAACAAGGACCGTGGTCTATTTCATATTATTTTGAAATGTCGTATGGTAGCATAAACCATTTTATACACCAGTTCTAGAGTCTATAATTATATGTATGAAAACAACAAAAGAGGCAAGAAACAGGTGCTGTAATTCCGTAGTTCCGTTAGTGGCTCAAATAGAAAAGCCCAAGGCAAAGAGTGCTTGCATCACAAGGAGGGAAAGGGAGAGGACAACAGTTGTGATGTTGCTCTGTATTCCCCATAAAGATCCAGGCACAGCAGCAGGGGGAACTGCACCAAACTGGGAGAAATGCAAAGGGAAGGATCCAGAAGCAAATGGGTAAGAGAAATAGCAAGCAGAGGGTTGACAAGGAAGGGCAGATTTGATGAGACAAGCCTCAGTTTTGGACCAATGGTCTAGAGGGGATGTTTCTTTGACTTGGAACCTGATGATTGTGATTTTCCGTCTGTTCTGACTCTTTGGCGATGGCCTCATGGGTGATGGCAACAGATGAGCCACCAATGGAATTATCTGTGAACTGTAAATCAAAAGCCAAATAAATATGAGTTCCCAAGAGTGTTAAAGATAAATTGGGGCATATTAAACATTTTAAGAGTTTATTTGAGAAAAATTGCTTGGAATCAGGCCATGCTGAACTGGGAGGGTTAGGAGTGCTCCACTGATAGGAGCCCAGGGAAAGGAAGCAAAGATGGAAAGTATTTGGTTGCTATCACTTAAAGCTCACATTGTGATCAGCTGTCCTTAGTGTTTTGATTTTGTCATCTTGAGGCATTTACAGGTTTCCATTTGGGTTTGCTGACAGGGGGCCTGCCATCAGAGCCCCCTCAGTTCAATGGCTTCCTCGTTTAATTTATTTTCTTTTAATTTTTTTAAAAAAGATTTTATTTATTTATTTGACAGAGAGATCACAAGTAGGCAGAGAGGCAGGCAGAGAGAGAGGAACGGAAGCAGGCCTCCTGCTGAGCAGAGAGCCCGATGAGGGGCTCGATCCCAGGACCCTGGGATCATGACCTGAGCAGAAGGCAGCGGCCTAACCCACTGAGCCACCCAGGCGCCTCCTTCCTTGTTTAATTTAGCAAGTCACATGCCGAAGAGGGCCTGGCCAGTCCCACCTGGGAATTTCCTCTGCAATCTTCTTGCTTTTCTGTCTGCATCCCTGATATTTGGGAAGCTACAGCTTCCAGAAAGTACTTTTGGATAACTGAGTCTCTCAGAGTTAGGGTTTCTTCTTGCTGCCTGAGCCTTGACACATTCCTTCTCATCATCAATCTCCAATTCTCCCCTCCCACACAGACATCATCTCCTCACCTGTTCTGCCTTTGGTACATCGACAGCCGTGATAAAGCTAGTTTCCTTTGGCATCCCGCCAATCATTACTTCCTTCCTACCATCTTTCCATTCATGGTCTGAGAGAAAGCCCAACCTCTAAGGTAACTCTTGAATGGAATGAATCATGTGTGTTATGTTGTAATTTACTGGTCTAACACTCAGGGGTTAACATGTAACTCCTTCTTAAAATATATTGGGGAATATTTCACAGTTATGTCCATATACATGGCACTGTCAGAAGTAAGACTGTCAAGAAAGGTGGGTTTTTGGACTTCGGGGCCTGTTGAATATTGCGAACACCATTCTGAGTCATGGCAGCATGGCTGGGTTTGGGGGGAGGGCTTTCCCTCGGAAGAGAACACATGTTTCTCCTGTCAGTCATCCTGTGGTAGGATGGGATTAGTCTTAGGGGACATCCTCTGAAGTGGCTGGGTCTGGACTCAACCTCAGTCTTGTGGTGTGCCTTGAGATGCCTGGGGTTGCAAGGGGAGGTGGAGCCCACTCCCCTACATGGAGGTACGTGGTGGTGTGCTGTGTGCTCAGGACTTCTTGAGGTTTACACAGTAATCTCTGTACCATTTTCTGATTCCTACTTTACTAAAAATTAGTAAAAACTATCCTCTGGTCTTAACTGTTGCAATTTGTGGCAACAGAACATCCCAACTGAGGACAGAGCAGGAACCTCAGAGTAGTCACCATGGGGGCAGCTGACCCCATCAGGGGGCTACTTCACAAGGCTCATCAGAAGATACAGAGGGACCCATGTGGCAAGCCCTCAGGATGCCTGCAAAGAGGCAGGAAGGCACTTTGAAGGAAGTGCCCATGGGTGTTCGAGTCAGAATAAGGTGACCACCCAAAGAGGATGTAAGCCTGTTCTGAGGTCTCAGGTGCGTGCCACTGGCAATATGAATTCCAGCAGTGTCTTTCAATATCTCCCACTTCCCTTTCTTCTAAAGCTGTGCTCACCAAATGACCTTTAGATAACAATTGAGCGTCTCAAACATTTGCCAACAGGGAGAGAATATACTGGTGGCGGCAGTGTGTAAATGCCATTGTCTTCTTGTCTTCGACATACTTAATTTTACACTGATGATCAGTTTCTTTCTCTCTAGGCCCACACAGAGAAATGCATTTGGTAAATTCCTCCACCTGAGCTACAAGTTATAGTCCTTCCTCTGAGACATGCTTCTCTCAGTTTTTCCCTGCCTTCAAATTCTTCTTCTTATTGGCTCTTTCCAGCTTTGGAAGCCCCTGGAGCCCCGTTCTGTCAGCGGCCACCCAGATGAGTGAGCTCGCAATACATTACACAATGCTGAAAAGTGGCATCCCAATGTATTTTTTTTTTTAAAGATTTTATTTATTTGACAGACAGAGATCACAAGCAGGCAGAGAGGCCGGCAGAGAGACGAGGAAGCAGGCTCCCCACTGAGCAGAGCTCCCGATGTGGGGCTTGATCCCAGGACCCTGGGACCGTGACCCAAGCGGAAGGCAGAGGCTTTAACCCACTGAGCCACCCAGGCGCCCCCGCAATGTATTAATATATAGTAACAAGCACGACTTCCAAGGAAACTAGTCATTACTGTTCCTTTGAGACAAAGTTTAAATCTCATCTCTTCTGTGAGGCCTTTTCTGCTTTGCTGTTTAGCTTTCCTTGGGCACTCAGCATATGCTACCCATCCTCTAGTCATCCACCAAGTCATCTTATTTTTTTTTTTTTTTATGTATTTCAGAGTAAACTGAGGACATTGGAATACTTTCCCCTAGGGGTGCCTGAGGGGCTCAGTCTGTTAAGCATCTGACTCTTGGTTCAGGCTCAGGTTGTGATCTCAGTCAGGGTCCTGGGATTGAACTCCACATTGAGCCTGCATCGGGCTCAGTGTTCAATGGGGAGTTTGCTTGGGATTCTCTCTCTCCCTCTGCCCTGCCCCCCACTTCCTTTAAAAAATATATATATATTTTATAAAATATAAAAATATATAATATATAATATATAATATATATTATATTCTACATAATTATAATTATAATATATATAAAATTTAAAAATATATATGTATTTTATAAAATATATATATATTTTTTTTAAAAGACTCTTTTCCTCTACATCCTTCAGTATACAGAAATTCAATTTTTTTTAGATTTATTTTTTCCTGTAGGTAAAATAAAATGCACAAATGCTAAAGTACATTTGCTGATTTTTGACAAATGCATGTATCTGTATAACCCAAATTTTGATCAAGATATAGAATATGACCCCAACCCCAGAAAATTCAGCCATGTTTCACCCCACCAACCCCTGTACCACTCCCCTGTACCACTCCCTACAGGTAGCCACTGTCTCCCTCCCCCCAATAATAGATTAATTTTGCCTGTTCTAGAATGCTCATATAAATGGAACCATTTCACACAAGGCTTTTTTCATTCAAAATGTTTTTGAGATATGTCCATGTTGTTGCATATATTAGTGACTTTACTACAAATAAAACTGTAGTCCAGTGGGTCTCAGTCCAGGGCAATTTTGTGTCCAGGGGACATTTAACAATATCTGAAGACATTTTTAGTTCTCACAACTGAGGGGGTGGTTGCAGGCATGTGGTGGCTAGAGGTCAGGTGCACCGCTAAACACTTTCTTGTTCAGAGGACAGCTCCCTCCCTGCTCCTTTCTACAAAGAACTGTCCAGTACCAATGTCAGTAGTAGTGAGGTTGAGAAACCCTGCTTTGGCTAGCTGTAAAATGTTATTGTCTTTCCATCCAATCAATGTCTTCTGTCAGCTGTGATTGACCAACTAAGACATTAAATATGGATCTTTGTTTCATGTTAGTCTTCATGGGTGTGTTTTTTGTTTTGTTTTGTTTTACATTTTAAAAATGACCTTGTTTTAGCCAAAATGTTTTTTTTTTTAATAGTAGAAAATTCATTCATCAATAGCAGGCCCATGGAGGAAGAATTTATGTATGATTCTTTCCTGGGGTTCATCATATTTTATCGCATTCAGCTTTCTTAAAAAACTCAGGATGTGCCCAACCACACCAGCTTCTAGGGATAACCAGAGAATGTACAAAATTAGAAATTTTCACTTTATTTTTAAATATCTTTAAATATCCTTATGAATGACTAAGTGGCTACTTGATTTAGAGAAGGGGTTTTATTTTTTCCCTTTCAGATCCATAATTCAATAATAGATATGAGCTGGAGGGTGGGTGGAAGTGGTAGGTGCTTGGAAAAGTTCTGTTATATTTTTCAAACAAAGTCATTGACTAATGCAAAGACAAAGAGATTCACAGAAATGTACTGGAAAGAAGTTACATTAGGTGTCTCATAAATTTAATGGCTATTTATTTGAACTACCTGGTAGATTTTCTGGTGTTGAGACTGTCATAAAGTTGAATTTCTTGTTTCAAAGAGAGCCATGATTAGAATTCATAAAGCTCCCAGGCACCACTGAGAGTAGAATTAAACACAGAGTAGAACATTTTTTTCAAAAGCCAGCTGCCATGAAGCTCTCCATTTATGATGTGTTTACTATTCACATCCATATTGAATTGTTTGATTTTAACAATTTTAGCTGTTTTAGCTAATTATTTTAAACATTAAAGGCAAAATTAATGGGCATAAAAGCCTTTTTTGTAAATTTAGAACTTCATTTTTGTTTCTTTGACTTTTCATGTTATAAATCAATGCAATTTAACTTTTGATACTCCAATTTTTAATTAGTTTAAATTTAAATATAATTTAATTTTAATTGTAGTTATTTTACATTAATGTATGTCAGACTATTTACAAATAAGCAACATAACATAACGTTGTATGAAATATGGAGCAGAACAAATCACATTGAAACTTAGCTAGTATTGGGGTGCCTGGCTGGTTCAGTTGGTAGAGCATGAAATTCTTGATTACAGGGTCCAAGTTTGAGCCCCACATTGGGTGTAAGGCTTACTAAAAAAAAGAAATAGACTTAAAAAAAATAAAGTAACCCCTTAAAAAAATACTTAATATTATCTCTCCAAAATTTACACTCATATAACTTTCTTAAAAATATGTTTCTTCCAGCCACCCCTGGGTGGCTCAGTCACTTAAGCAGACCACTCTTGATTTTGGCTTAGGTCATGACCTCAGGGTCCTGAGATCAAGCTCTGCGTTGGGCTCCATGGTGGGCAGGGGAATCTGCTTGAGATTCCCTCTCTTCCTCTCCCTCTGCTTCTCCCTGTCCCTCTCCTCTGCCACTCATGCTCATGCTCTCTCTTTAAAATAAGTAAATAAATATTTAAAAACAAAACATGTTTCTTCCTAAGTCAAAGTTCTGTCAACTGGCATGCTCTTCCATCTCTGTTTTCCAGAGCCCCTCTCCTTGACAGCCTCTTGAGAAACTACTAACACAGCCAGAGGATCAGCTCTTGTTCACTGACATGCTTTTCTTTATAACTTAGTTAAGGTGTTGTTTATTTCCGTAAGTCAAATATATCCTTTTTGTCACATTAAGCTTCCTGCCCTGAATGGTCTAAGTGATACTTTCCTCATACATTCTTTCAAAAATGCCATTACTGGTCATAAGTTCCAGCTGAGAATGTTGTGTCTACTACACAGTAGTATTGTATTCATTTTCTAGGGCTGCTGTAATAAAGGATTACAAACAGTGTGGTTCAAAACAAAAATTTGTTATCTCACAGTTCTGGATAAGTAATCTGAAATCAAGGTGTAGGTAGCGTTAGTTTTTCTGAGGACCATGAGGGAAGAATCTGTCCTTGCATGGCTTTTCTCCTTGGTTTGTAGATAACTGTCTTCATGTCACATGGTCTTCTCCCTGTGCATGTACTTGACTTCAAATTTCTCCCTTTTTAAAAACAAATTGTATTTGTTCATTTCAGAGAGAGAGAGAAGGCCAGAGGGGAAAGGAGAAGTAGATTCCCTGCTAAGCAGGGAAACTGATGACATGGGGCTCAATCCTAGGACCCTGAGATCATGACTTCAGCTGAAGGCAGACATTTAACTGACCGAGCCACCCATGTGCCCCTCCTTTTTTTTTTTTTTAAGATTTTTATGTAAATTCAAGTTAGTTAATATATAGTATATTATTAGTTTCAGGAGTAGAATTTAGTAATTCATCTGTTACAAATAACATTCAGTGCTCATTACGTCAAGTGTCCTCCTTAATGCCCATTATGCAATTACCCCATCCCCCTTACTTCCCCTCCAGCAGTCCTCAGTTTGTTCCCTATAGTCTCTTATGGTTTGCCTCCCTCTCTGTTTTTATCTTATTTTTCCTTCCCTTCCCATATGTTTACCAATTTTGTTTCTTAAATCCCACATAGAGACTGAAATCATATGGTACTTGCTTTTCTCTGACTGACTGATTTCGCTTAGCATAATACCTCAAGTTCTATACATGTTGTTGCAAATGCCAAGACTTCATTCTTTTTGATGGCTGAGTACTAGCCCATTGTGTATATATACCACATCTTCTTTATCCGTTCATCAGCTAACGGACATCTGGGCTCTTTCCATATTTTGGCTGTTATGGACATTGCTACTATAAACACTGGGGTGCATGTGCCCCTTTGAATCACTGTTTTTGGATCCTTTGGATAAATACTTAATAGTGCAATTGCTGAGTCATAGGGTAGTTCTATTTTTAACTTTTTGAGTAACCTCCGTACTCTTTTCCAGAGTGGTTACTTATAAAGACACGGGTCATAGTGGATTAGGGCCCAACTTAATGACCTCATTTTAAATTGATTATCTCTGTACAGACCCTATCTACAAAGCTGACATTCTGAGGTACCAGGGTTAGGACTTCAACATACAAATGGTGGGAGGGGCACAGTTCAACTGATAACAAGTGTTATTTTCTAAACTTACTGAGAATTCTTACAGAGCCCAACATCTGTTCATAACAAATTATATATATATATATATATATATGTTCCTGTTTAAACTGTTCAATTTGATAAGTTTTGACTGTGACATATGTCTGCACCCATGAAACTATCACCAAAATCAAGATAATGAACATATCTTTTACCCCTTCCACCAAGATTTCCCTGGGCCCCATTGTCAGTTCTCATTCTGGTTCCTCTTCAATCCATCTAACCCCAAGGCAACCACTGATCGGCTCGCTGTCACGGAATCCTAAGTATGTATTCATGCTTGTCTGGCTTCTTTTCACTCAGCAGAATTGTACTGAGGGGCATCCATGTTGTTGCCTGTATCAATAGTTCATTTCTTCTTATTGCTGAACAGTCTTCTAGTTTTTGGAGGTACTACAGTTTATCCATTTACCTGTAGATGGACATTTAGGTCATTTCTGGATTTTGGCTATCATAATGTAGGGATCTAACAGCTATGAACTTTTGTGTATAAGTCTTTCTATGGACATACACTTTCATTTCTTTTGGTAAAATGCCCAAGAGAAGAGCTGCATCCTAGAGTAGGTATATATTTAACTACTTAAAAAACCGCCAAAGGGTATTCCAAAGTGTCTCTACCATTTTATATTGTTACCAGCAGTGGATGAGAGGACTTGTTCCTCTACATCCTCCACAACACTCAGTATGGACAGTTTTTTAAATTCAGCCATTCCAGTTGTTGGTGGGGAAGTAGTGACTCATCATGGATTTAAATTGTATTTCCTCCATGCCTAATGACATTGAACATCTTTTCACGTGCTTTGGGTCATTCATTAGAAAAGCTGATTATGAAACAAAATTTCTTAGACAAACTCAATCTCAAGTTTATGTCAAGATCCATAAATTTGCTTGGGACCAAGGACCCAGTAAAGTTCAAGAGAAAGGGAGAGAGAGAGGGAGAGAGAGTGGAAGTAGAGGTATTAAACAGGTGGGAAAGACAATGATTACATATGTAGCTAATGTTTTTCAAAGTAAAAAAAAAAAAAAAAGTTTGCAGTTTCATTTCACATCATGACCCTGTCAGTAGCTACAAAAAAGTCTGTGACGATGTGGTCCCAGATGCCAGATATGCTGTCTGCCAGACAGGAAGGAAAAACGATCTCCAAGCAAATGATGAAGATACATCTGTGGTGCTAATCACTGGAATAACAAAATTTCATCTCCCAAGGAGGTGCTGATTAGTCCAATCAGCCTGGAAAGGTGCAGTGGGGTCCACCAGAGAACAGAAGCAGAGCACCAGGGAGTGTAGCTGAATGTTAAACAGGCTGTTGGCTGCAATGATTGTTTTTCCAGGATCCAAACAAAGCTGCAGAATACACAGTTCTTCTATTTCTGGGATTGGGGACTACTTTGCCCCCTTGATGCCATCAAAGAGCATGGGAGAATTTCATTGTTTTAAATAATCAAGCAAGGTGTGCTGAGTTGCTGTGGACTGTCTGGGGAAGGATGCTTCCCCTGCAAAGAGAGTGGTACTGGAAGAATGAGGCAGGTGGACAACATGACAAGGAAGCAAAAAGATTTTTAAGAACAGGTTGTGTCTAGTTTTTAGGTTTTGGAATTGCTGTCTTGTCAATACTTCTGTTGACCCCAAATGACAGTAAACGGTTATACACACAAATGCCTTGTTTGAGAGAGAGAGAGAGAAAGAGAGAGAGAAAGAGTGTGTGTGTGTGTGTGTGTGTGTGTGTGTGTGTGTAAACCAAGGGCAAGAAGCTGAATTTGTCATCTAGCCTGGCACATAGGCGGTATCTTTGAGATTCATGAGTCCTGCCAAAGCAGGAATCATGAGCCAGAAATGCCCATGAGAAGGAAAGCGCTGGAGAATTTGCAGGAACTCTTAGAGACCATTAGACCTCTTATAAATTTGGGCAGGTAGACTTCAGCTAATTTTGTCTAAATCTTTAAAAACAGAGTGACATTTGGGTTTTATGACTGTTGTGCCATGATAGTTTTGTGTTGGTGTCAATTTTTAATGTAATAACTTTTTTTTTTTTTTTTTTTGGATGTAAGATCTGTGCTCAGCATGGGGCTTGAGCTCATGATCCTGAGATTAAGAATCACAAGCTCTGCTAATGGAGCTAGCCAGGTGCCTCTATTTTAAAGAACATTGAGAAGCATATTGATGAAGATGCAACTTTTTTGGACATGTAAATCCTGGTGCAACAGTAATAATCATTAGTCAGTCTCTGATTTACTTAAACTCCTGAACTAGGAAAGGTAGCCCAAGATTTGGATCATTTTTCTCCCCTTCCCCTCCTAGGGACCTTGGCTGTGGTCTGTCCACTGTGGCTCTCACTGGCCTATGTGGCTGACAGGATGGCTGCATTTGGGGTCCACCTTTTCCCCTGGCCCTGTTCTTCTACATTTCTTTTTCCTCCAGCTGAAGACCTGCACATGGACCGACTACTTGACCAGCTTCCCTTCCCTCTCTTACCGTCCATCGCTTCTAGGAGAATTAAGGAATAGGTATAGGTTGAAATGACTCTGACTGATCTGGTTGCTACATTTGCATCAGAATACAAGGTCACTGTGTGATATATATCAGAGAAATATTTTATGATGATTACATTTATCATATTGATATTTTATCATATTGATATTGATATTTTAAAGAAATGATAAAACCACAATAGTGTTTCCTGTTACTTGTGCTGCATATGTACAGTCTTTCAAAAGTATAGCAGATTAAGGGGAGCCTGGGAGGCTCAGTTGTTAAGCATCTGCCTTCAGCTCAGGTCATGATCCCAAGGTCTTGGGATCGAGCCCCACATTGGGCTCTCTGCTCAGTGGGGAGACTGCTTCTCCATCTCCCATTCCCACTGCTTGTGTTCCCTCTCTTGCTATGTCTCTCTCTCTCTCTGTCTAAAAAAAAAATCTTTAAAAAAGTATGTCCAATTAAAATTTCTATGTGTTATAAAAAAATTGATGACTGCTTATGCTGATTTTACAAAGACAACTAATCCAAGTTGAACACACTTGATGAGCCTTTGGGTCATTGACTCTGAAATTTGGGAAATAAAGAAAACTTCCTCAAAAGCAAGATCAACCATAACAAAAAGAGTGGAGTTAAAAAGAGAGAAAGAGAATTTCTTCTTAGAGCCATGTCTGAGTAATTGGTACCAAATTCACCCCCTTGCAGCAACAAATGATAAAAGTGTATGAGGTAACAGTTCCAGGTACTAGGTAACAGGTGTGCAAGCCTATGATCCGTGAGATAAGGAAAGTCAAGAGGTGAGACCTGTGTGTATCTAAGGTCTCTCTTCAGGGACAGTTTCCAGTCTGTGGCCTAGGATGGTGGAGACTTAACAGAGCATAGTGGTCTTGCTGAATTAAGGACGCAGAACCAGAGTTTGGGGGCCACTAAAGCAGCTGGAATTGGCAGGGCAAGAAACTGGAGGGGACTGAGCTGTGCAAAAAGGGGGCCAGAAATGTGTTTGTGGGATCCCAGTGAGTCTGTCTAAAGACAGGGCTGTGCAAGTGCTAACTGAGAATTTGGGAGGTTTACCAGGGAGTTGCTGGTACACAGTTGAGTTTGGGACGAGGATGTAAGAAATCAAACATTGGATTTCAGCTGCAGGCAGAGTAGGATGGCCTCATTAACTTTCCAGACACCCATCAAGACCATGTTTTAGGACTGAGGATCATGTACTACAGCAAAGCCTATTCTAGATCACTCTAAAAAAAAAAACCCAAAAAACCACAACAAAAAAAACCCTATGGGGAAGCATTGTGGGGCTGGGGCTTCTCTTCACCTCCACCCTCCACCTCTAGTGGCTTATCCCTGGGACTGTTTGTTAAAAAATAATAATAAAATGACTTTTAAAACCCCCCATAAAACCACCTTGTCTGGGAAACCTGTGGCTGGCTCAGTCAGTAGAGGATGTGACTCTTGATTTCAGGGTTGTAAGTCAAGAGTCCCATGTTGGGTGTGGAGATTACTTTAAAAAAAATCTTAGGGGATCCTGGGTGGTTCAGTCAGTTAAGTGTCTGCCTTTGGCTCAAGTAGTGATCCTGGGGTCCTGGGATCGAGTCTGCCATCGGGCTCCCTGCTCAGCATGGAGTCTGCTTGTCACTCTTGCTCTGCCCCTCCCTCTGCCCACTTGGTCTCACTCTCTCAGTCTTACTCTCTCTCTCAAATAAATTAATAAAAAATTAAAAAAAAAATTTTCAAAATAAAACAAAACAAAACAAAAAGCAAGCCTTGTTAAAATCTACTGGGTAGACAGAGTTTGGCATTTGAATCCTGTGTGGGCATGGTAAGTATCTAGGAGCTTTCTGCAGATCTGCCCTAATAAAGCCTAGATGGCTTCAAGATGGCTAGTGGTAATTAACAGCCAAATAAAATATACCTTAACATTATTTAGAGAGTGAGATAACAGAATCCAGAATTTGTTAAATGTCTTGCCAACAATATCCACTAGACAATAAATTACCAGACATGCAAAGAAACAGGAAAACATGAGCCATAGTTAGAGAATAGAAATGGACCCTGAGATAGTCCAGACATTGGATTTAACAAACACTTTAGAAGCAACTATATCTATCTATATCTATATATGGACTTAAAGTCTTAATGAATGAACAGAGAAATGGAAATTGCAATAAAAATACAAATTATAGAATGGAAAAGAACAATAACTGAAGTGAAGAATTCACTCAATAGTCTTCAAGATTTTTTTAAAAGGTTTATTTATTTATTTTTGAGAGACAGAGAGAAAGAGAGAGAGAGAGAGCACAAGAGTGCACCAGTTGGGGGAGGGGAGAAGGAGAGAGAGCATCTCAAGAAGATTCCCCGCTATGCACAGAGCCCAATGCCAGGCTCCTTCTCACAACCCTGAGATCATGACCTGGGCTGAAATCAAGAGTCGGACACTTAACCGACTGAGCCACCCAGGTGCCCCTGACTCATGCATCTTCTTAAATCATCACCTGCTTTCCCTTGCTTCTGACTATTTCCAGCTCTACCATGGCCAAGCTCACTTTCACGCTAGTAACTGCTTGGAGCTCCAGAGCAACAATCCCCTGTTGAAGGAGGCTGTTCCCTCCACACCATCCAGAGCTTCATTGCGTTTTCCTGGTAGTCAAATTGAAAAGTGGAAGAGTGTAAATCCATCAAAGGTGGTCCAACTTGTAGAACTCTTCTAATCTTAACATCCTTTACCTGTCCTTGAGTTCACATGCCTTTCTGAAGGGGTCTTCTTAAAAGCTCACAGCCTTAAGAAAACCCCAGTAGGGACTGATGATTTGGTTCTAAGTTGCCCACTCTTCCTCATCAACCTCCATCTTGCTATCCAGAGCATGTGATGTGGTAACCAGCAGAAGAGTTCCCAAATCAACCTAGTCCCTCTTCAGTGGCACCAGTGGTGGGGCAGAGCTCAGGAATTGGAATTTGAGCAACACAAGCTGAGGTGTACTCTGCAACTCTCAGCCCCACAGAACCACTAGCTGTGGGCTTTGCCACTTCAAGTTGGTTCATTCTGTTGTCTCTAAGCCAGTCAGACACTGATATATCTCTCCACCTTTCCATACCTTCCAACTAACAAATACATCTCTTACACACACACACACACACACACACACACACACACACACACACACCATGCCCCCAAGAACATTGATTTTCATAGACTTGCCAGTATGAATCCATACACCTTTTCCTATCTGCAAAATACTCAGCAGCTTGCTCCAGCTACACTAGAGTCTGAAGGAATAAACAATAGAGGCTGCTTCCCTTTGTTCTACTTGCTATTTTTGGACTCTGCCCTGGAATATATTCAAGAACAGAGCATCCTAGTTATACTCACTTGTAAGCTCATCAAAGGTCAAAGAGATGCTCTAAAATGAAATGGTGTTTTTGTTTTCCTGTTTTGGGGGTCATGTCAGATACTCATGCAATTTTTAGGGTCAGCTCTGTAAAAGCAAGAAAGCTGGGGTGAGCATCTATCAACTTCGGGCCCCCAAAGGTATGGCAGAGGGCTTGATTTTCGTCCTCCTGCTGCAAAGTAATTTTAAGGAAACACAGTTGTTTCTGAAACCAACTTCCAATTCCACATCATGGAAACTCTCAGCCACTGTGGCTAAGAAAATGGTAAGTTTTTCATTCTGGTCTATATTCCTCTTTTTTGACTCTACTAATATTTTCCTGTTTCCCACATCATCATTCTGTACTCTCGGCTACACTAATGTATTCACTTTTCTATATCAGGTCTTTTTACTACAGAGGTAAACAATCCATTATCTGTAACTCTAGTCCAAGAAAAATCCTCTTAATTTGGCTTATCCACTGAAAGAGAGAGAGAATGTTCTATGGTTAGTGTGGAGTCTGTTTCTCTCTCTCTTCTGGAATAAGCCAAATTAAGAGTTTTCTCTCCCCAATCCACTGTCTGTAACTCTAGCCCAAAAAACTCTTAAAATGAAACCCATTTGGCAGCAAAACTCCCCTATCCTGACCTAATTTGACTCTACAACCATTCTTGAGCATATGGGAGGCTATGCACACTCTTTACCACTCTAACAGTTAATAATTCACAGCAGTAAAGTTTTAATATATTTGATTATGAGACATTGCTAGGGATCTTATTAGGAATGTTCTATATTTGTTGGGTTTTCACTGTATTCCTTTTAAAAATCTGAAAAATTCTGAATCTTGAAACACAACTACTCCAAGGATTTCAAATAAGAGAATATGGATTTGTATTTGCAGACAGTTCTTAGTCTTAAGATCAGCAAATACTAACATGTACTTTAGGAATTGAATCTTTATCTTATTTTTACCAATAAGTCATCACTTCTCTCCAATATACTTTTCAAAATTCTAGTTATCTGCTTCTATAACTGTTCAAGGAGTTACTGACTGTTCAAGGTCAGTCTTCTTGTGTCTGTGAAATTTCCTTCTGTTTCTGAGTCTCATTATGTCCTTGTGGGAAAGAATAACTTCTGTCGAGATCTGAGGTATAAACAGGGATTCTCATTACACAAGCCCTATAATGCCATTAATCATTATCCTCGAATAGGGGCTGGGATGTTCACCCTGTTACATTCACAGTGGTGTCAATTCCCAAATTGGGATTCTATTAAAAATGTAAATATTTTCAAGTGTCCATCAACAGATGAATGGATAAAGAAGATGTGGCATATATATAGGCATATATATACAATGGAATATTATTCAGCCACACACAAAAAAATGGAATCTTGCCACTTGCAACCATGTGGATGGAACTAGAGGTCTTATGCTAAGTGAAATAAGTCAGTCAGAAAAAGACAAATAGCATATGATTTCACTCATATGTGGAATTTAAGAAAGAAACAAATAAAAAAATGACCAAAGGAAAAAGAGACAGAGAGAGAAACGAAGAAACACACTCTTAGCTATAAAGAACAAACTGATGGTTACCAGAGGGTAGGTGAGGGGATGGGTAAAATGGGTGATGGGGATTAAAGAGGGCACTTGTCCTGATGAGCACTGGGTGATGTATGGAATTACACTGGAATTTTAAATTAAAAAAAAAAAAAGTAAATATTGACAGTCCTAAGGAGGGAGGACCTGGAAATCCAGTTAGAGAGAGACCGTTAGTGCTTCAAATAAAATATTACATCATTAGTGACTTCATTTAACATTGAAATTAATTAAAAACATGTTTTCAATTAAATAGATGCCAAGCTGAAGTCATGCTGATGAAGGGGAGCAAAATATACCATCCCCAAATTTCCACTTTGGCATATTGATTAAAGTTACTTGAGAAACAGCTGGTGTAAGAAGGATACTCTGACTGTCCCTGTCACCCTGACAGCAGGGAATAAATCTCCCTTGTGAAGATATTTTCCCTACACCAGGAGGGTAAAAGCTTATTACCAGAGAGAGGGAATCTAGGGCTGAGAAGGCTGTATAAACAGACCTTGTTACTTCTTCATTAATTTGCTCCTCCAAGCCCAAACTTCTTTGTCTTGTCAATTCTTCAAAAATATATGATTTCTTTCTCTAAAAGGTATAAAAGCTGCTTGCTTTGGTCACCTCCTTGAGCCTCATATCTTTGGGGTTCCCATATATACGAAATAAAATTTTTTTCCTTGTGAATCTGTCTTACAGCAATTTAATAATCAGGCCAACTGAAGAACTTAGAAAGGAAGAAGGGAAAACTTTTTTCCCCTGCAGTCTCAGCACCCAACTGGAGCTGTGCCCTAGCTGGACATGGCTTGCTCCAGGGTTACTGCAGCCACAAGATTCTGGACGAGAGCCAGAAGAAGTAGGAATTTATACCACACCATTCTCCTGGATCTCTGCCTGAAAAGTCTGTTGGATGTGAGAGTGGTGAGGGTCCTTTTCTTTTTCTAAATTTAGATTAGCAGGAGAAAAAAATTTGTGGGAACTAGTTCCTCAGGTGTAGCAATTCTAATAAAGATTTGTTATGAGTACTATTATTTTCTACTGATCCTTTCCTCCCAGAGAGGACATTGTTTTCCTTTGTCTCTGCAAGTTATGTCATTTGTCATAAGGAGGAAAACCAGGGGCTAGAATACCAGCATAGGTCCTATAAGCCTCTTGTTCAAATGGGCCTACCAGACTGCTGAGTTCATGATTCTCACCAAAGTGGTATCAGTTTAGGCAAACTTTACTGCGAGTCCCCTATATAACAACCCAGTGAGATTTTCTTTTCCTCTGGTTCCATGTCCTGAAAAGTTGGCTTTGTGACCAGTGAGAACATTCTCTTGGTTTATACCAACTGGAAGGTGCATGTGCTGGTGTATATCAGGTGGCCAGTTGAAAAGATGGAGTTTCTGAGACGCGAACTTACAAGCATCATTCTCTTTGGCAGTGCCAGCTCTCAGGAAAATTTGTCATAAGTGGTCCTAATCCACAGGGGCCTTTGTTGTCTCAACCTTAGTTGTCTTACTAGTGCTGGAAAAGTTCCAGTCCAAGAGCACCTGCCTGATGTTACAGAATAGCTTCTCTGTGACTGGGCATCTCACATTCCTGTGAGAGACGGGACACATCATTTCCACTACACCACCCTTACCACCAGTGACAATGAAGGCCCTTGTTTCTGAAGCTAAATCTGGGAGTGAACTTTCTGGGTCTTATGAGGGTGACATTTTATGTATTGTCTTTTGGGGATGCCCCCTAATCCATGGTTAAGCTGCAAAAAAGATTATTGGTTTCAGTCTCTACTCTGATGAATAAATCCTACTTGTCAGTGGCCGGATGATGGATCTTTTCAACTAAAAAAAATTTCTATATTTGAAAAAAAATGTTGAAAGCTCTCATCCTGAACAACTGTCTCATTGGTATCTATGGGAAGATGAAGTTGAAAAGTGTTTACAAAGGAATATGATGACTATCTGTATGGACTCCTTGAGCAAGGTGAACGAACAGAAATTAAACAGAATTAAAATAAAAGTCCACATCCAGTGTAAATTTCCCTTCTTAAAATCTGACCCATCTCCCCAGCAGTATTTAACACTCAGTATTCC
Source organism: Lutra lutra (assembly GCF_902655055.1). NCBI lineage: Eukaryota > Metazoa > Chordata > Mammalia > Carnivora > Mustelidae > Lutra > Lutra lutra. The sequence continues at coordinate 40,997,584 of NC_062289.1, forward strand.
TTCACTTTCCCCAGAAGATCCTTTAAGCACCCAGCTGCTTTTTCTGACTTTTTTTTTCCTACAAGATTTACAAAGCATGCTCCAGCCTGATCTCTAGGTCCTGGATGTCTGGGTTACTCATGTAAGTGCTGGAAGCTAGGAAGTGAATTTAGCAGAATCACCTGAGACAAACGGGAAAGCTGCTTTGCTCCCTTAAAACTCCTCCTTTTTCCCAGGGCTCTCTGATAGGGCTCTGCCAGCTTTGGGCCTTCCTTTGCAATGTCTTTTGCAGTTGTATCCTGAAACCCATTCAAACAAGTCAGGTGCCCTGGACAACAGCAGATCTTTTACATTATAAAGCTCTTTTATGCCATTTTTAGAAGATCCTACTGAATTTAAAGAGGACTTAAAATGATGAAAGGCTATTCACAACCTCACTCACAGGGATCTTCTTTGGTTGCTAAGGGCTGTTCTTCCCACCCATGGTTATACTGTAGTTACCAGCCAAGTTGGATAACACCCTGGGCTGTGTGTTAGTGGGGGAACCCCTCACAGAGGAAACAGTGGCCAGAAATTCTCCCAGGTCTTCCTGCAAATAAGCAGGAAAAGGATCAACTGGAGGTCAATGGAAAGGGGCTCACAACCTGATCTCAGGATTGTGGGATCAAGCCCCATTTAGGGCTCTGTGCTCAGAGGGGAGTCTTTTTGTCTCCTCCCCACCCCCACTCCTCCCCTCTGTTTGTACTCATGTGTGTGCATGCTCATAAATAAATAAAGTGTTTTTGCTTTTCAAAAAAAAAAAAAAAACAAAAAACCAAGGGAATTAAATAGTTGTAAGTGGGATAAGAATTCTTATATGAACTTTTCATGATTGTTTTATGACGTATCTACTTAAGTAGTTTCCCAAATCTCTTTAGTAATTTATACCCTTAGAGTTTTGCTGAGTTAAATTTTGGGAATTTACTGAATATCTAGATCATCTCCAAATAATATAAAATACAGAAACATTTGTCATTAAACATAAGTTTATCTACCTTTGGCTTCTTATTACAGAGGAACTAAAGATATTTGGATCTGTCAGAAAACATGTCTTGGGTCACATTAAAAAAGATGATGCAGTGAGAAAGTGTATGCTTCTCAAAGTTACGAAATGTATTCATAAATTTGCCAACCTAAAGAACGCAAGCATAACAGTTCACAATTGCTTATTTAGTTTTTACTAGAAATTTAGATTTCTAAGGTTTAAGAACAAATTAATAAATGTAATTAAAACAACTAGGAATAATAAAGGGGACAAGTCTGTATTGCAAAGAAGTAAAATATGTTTTTTGCTAATAAAAGGTATGAAGTATGGAGATGATGCATTCTTGCTTAGGGAAAAGAAAGCATTCTTGTCTTCAGGGAAAGCTGGTTATTTCAGAATGGGAAACATGAAAATAAAGGAAAAACCATGGACATAGAAAGTTGGAAGAGAGAGGGAGAAAATGTTACTTGTATAATTAAGCTGGATAAAATGGAATGGTTATGATAAGCGTTTTAAAAATAAGCTTTAAGGGTCATCTCGATGGCTCAGTTGGTTAAGCATCTTCCTTTGTGGCTCAGGTCATGATCCCAGGGTCCTGGAATCGAGTCCCACATTGGGCTCCTTGCTCAGTGGGGAGCCTGCTTCTCCCTCTGCGGACTGCTCCCCCTACTTGTGTGCACATTCTCTTTCTCTCTCTCTGACAAATAAATAAAATCTTAAAAAAATAATAATCAGTAGTGTATTTATGTATTTACTGTATTAATATCAGTAGTGTATTTATGTGACACTTGAACTTAATTCTCTGTCCTTGATGAAAGGACAAAGCTTTCTTAGACGATTGATCTGCTCCCGATAAGAGATCATGAAAGGTTTTTCTTTACCATTTAAGTGATTTGCCTAGAAAATGAAGATTCTATGCTTTATTAAAATGATATCCTTTGCTTCATTGCCTTTATTAGGACTTTGATTACTTAGGTAAACTGAGTCTTCTCAGTTAAAAGAGCTAAGGTGTTTGTGTTGTTTTATTTTTTCCCAACTTTGTAACTGTCTGTATTTGCCTGGAAGTCTTTGTCCCTTTGGTTAAATGGATAACTAACTATTATTTCACAGTGACCTACAATCCTATCTAATCAAATGTTTTAAGACCTTATTGATATCTTTGACAAACATCCCCAAATCAAATTCTAATCTTTTTGACCTGGAAGTATCCTTAATTGTGGAGACCACAGGTAAATTTGAGATGGCTGGGGCAAGGAGTGCCCTTGGAGATGTGTTGGCACATAGGCCCAAAGGTAATAAGACCTTGGGTCATGAGGAACCTTTGTCTTTCAGGTGGAAAATCATTTAAAGATTTAAACGGGGGGGAAAATTGGTCAGATTCCTTAATAAGATGCTTACCTTGGCTCCAGGGAGGAGGACAGATCAGAGAAGGGGCAATGTTCTCTCACTCATGGGGCCATGAGAGTCTCTCTTTAATAAAAGCTAGAGAAGGCATTGTGTTTTTCACAACATTACAATTGCCAACACCTCAACAGAAGGGTTTTGATAAAAGTGAGAAATCAATATTAGGGAAAAATCAAAGCAAAACAAAAGAAAACAAAATATATCCTTCTAGCCCAAACAGTGCTAATATTTGTAGACAACAATTAAATATCTAACTAAAGTCAATGCTCTGAGAATCAGTCTTAGTCAGATGTTGGAAACTCCTGTATCTCTATTTCTTTTCACTAAAGCTAAAAGAGGACTTGGGGGTTCACATGATTCATTCAGAAGCAACTCACTACAGGAATGTTTTAAGGTAATAGGGAAGCCTGTCATTTGACTCCATTTACAGCAGGTGGCACACATGGGGTGGGGGAAGGTAACACAGCCTGATGCTGTGACCTACTTTGTGGCCGAAGCCTCCACTGTCCTGGGAGAAAGGTTATTTTTGTTTTCTCTCATCTCCCAGACATATACATGGAACATAAGCATCTGCTGCTCTTGAAAACACCCGGATAGTCCTAGGGCAAAATGGGCTTCAAGGTTATTTAATCTAGCCTCTTAAAACCTCAGACACTTTTTTCCCCCCAAGTGAAATTTCATGAAGTATGCAGAATGTTTTATCTTTTACCCAATTTCTCCTAACCATCACCTATTTTTTTTTTTCTTTTAAAGAAAATAACCCAAGGCTTCAGTGGCTGGCTGTGAACTCCCAGCTTCTGTGTTCCTGGATACAATGTTTGATTTTGTTTTTCTGAAAGATTACACTAAAATCTACTTTTTCTTGGTATATGTATGCTAACTTCTAAAAAAAATGATAATTTTTAAAAAAGCTTCAGTAACATTTCTTTAGGAAAACAGCATCTTCATGATATCCTTGGAGGACATTAAGAAACACGTGTAGTGTCTACCCCTTTTAGTATCTAGGGATTGGTTTTTAGGATTGCTGGATTAGTCTGATTTTAATTTTATCCAGCTCGTTTAGGAGAAATTGCCATACTTGTTTTAAAAAGGAATCCTTCTCACATCTCAGGAGGTCATCGTGTGGAAGGGGTTATTTGGATCACTTCTGTGTTTGATTTGATGTGAAGGTCTGTGGGTTCATCTCGCAGCATGAGGTTGTGCAACCTTGACTGGTATTTCTGCCGTAGGGAAAATCTTTTTCTTCCTCTCAGAATCTGTAGTTAATAACGATAAACTTCACCCAGATATTTCTATAATAACACACTAAAATAATGGTATAGACCACAAGTAGTAAGGAATAAACTTAGAACAAGACACATCAGTGTTCAAATCCTAATTCCACCACCACCAACTTACATGCCATCAGGCAAGTATTCTTTGTGCTTTTCACCTGAAAAATGGTGCAATTTCTGCTGCAAATGGTTGTTTCGAATTATTAACAAAATAAAATACCAAGCGAGGCAGCTAAAATACCATCTACTAATGATAAGATTTTTTTTTAAGACTTTACTTATTTATTTGAGAGAGAGAGAGCATGAACTGGAGGAGGGGTAGGGAAGGGGCCAAGGGAGAGGGAGAAGCAGGCTCCCCACTGAGCAGGGAACCTGACACAGGGTTCAGTCCCAGGACTCAGAGATCACACCTCAATCAAAGGCAGCCACTTAACTGACTGAGCCACCCAGGCAACCTTCCCAATAACTTTCTAGTTTGCAGCTGGATTTTGTCCAACCTTTACAATGTTGATTCTATTTTGGACTTTTGGCTACTATTTCCTTTCAAATATTGAATGCTTCCTTCCTGGTCTTGATCTGTTACTTTGATTTTTCTCTGATGATTTTACTGTTTGGATATAAGAATCATACTTTATTTTGTCCATTTTATTCTCCCTACTATTTGAGGTCTTTTTCTTCTTGACTGGTTATGCTGATAACTGTGATCAAAGTTTCTAACTTTAGACATCAAATTTCACCACTTTTCGCTGTCAGGGTGAACTTAGAATCAATCACTAGCTTTATTACAAATGTTCTTTTCTTTTTGTGTTGTGACCTCCTTTTCTTTTCTTTTCTTTTTTTTTTTGGTAAAATATATTTGACCTCACATATTTTTATTGAAGGATGATTTCAGATGACTTACAAACTTTGCTTTTATTTATTTTTACTGTTTTTATTTTTAATTTTAAAATATTTTTCTGTAGATGCCTAATTTTTTTGGTCCCTCACATTCAGTATGATTGTTTTTCTCATGTGTCATATTTCCCCTTAGCTTTCTTTCTTTCTTTATTTATTTATTTTAGATTTTATTCATTTATTTGTCAGAGAGAGAGGGAGAGAGAGCGAGCACAGGCAGACAGAATGGCAGGCAGAGGCAGAGGGAGAAGCAGGCTCACTGTCGAGCAAGGAGCCCGATGTGGGACTCGATCCCAGGACGCTGGGATCATGACCTGAGCCGAAGGCAGCTGCTTAACCAACTGAGCCACCCAGGCATCCCCCCTTAGCTTTATTGAGGTATAATTGACAAATGAAACTGTCAGATATTTATTTATTTATTTAGATTTTATTTATTTATTTATTTATTTAGAGAGAGTGAGAGAAGGGGGGTGGGCAGAGGGAGAAAGAGTCTCAAGCAGACTTGTGTGGAACCTGACATGGGGCTCAACCCCTTGACCCCAAGATCATGAACTGAGCCAAAACCAAGGGTTGGATGCTTAACCGAGTGAGCCTCCCAGGCACTCCAACTGTCATATTTAAAGCATACACATGATGGTTTGACACACAGCTAGGCTGTGAGTGAATTCCCCCCATCAAATGAATGAATGCTCCATCACCTCACATACATACTTTTTGGTGAGTACATTTAAGTTCTACTCTCATCAGATTTCAATTAAGCAATACTGCATTATCAGCTATAGTCCCCATATTCTACAGTAGATCCTCAGACCTTATCCATCTAGTAACTGAAAGCTTGTACTCTTTTTGAACCTCTACCAATTCCCCACTCCCCACAAGCCCCCTCAGCCCTTGGCAACCACTGTCTTACTCTGTTTCTATGAATTTGATTTTTCTTTTTTAGGTTCTACATATAAGTGATAGGATGCAACATTTGTCTTTGTCTGGCTTTTTCCACTTAGCAAAATGCCCTCCAGGTTCATCCATGTCATTTCTGTTTTAAGACAACCACCACCTGAACATTTCCTGGCATCTGGAAATTGGAGCCCAGCAGGTGGGACCTAAACATCCTGGTCCCTTGTGAGGCCAGTCTCTGAATGGTTAGGCATATAAAGGAAACACAAATGGGGTTCTATGCAGGTCTTTACCAAACATTTGAGAATTTGGAAGCAGGAAATTTATATTGTGCTTTAATACAACTGAATTTAATTTTAATATAATTATATTTAATTTAAATACTAATGCTCATATTTAAATAACTTTCCCGCTCTCCACAGTTCCAAGTGCCATGGAAGCTCTCCTACTCACTTCCTCCCTTCTCCTTCTCTTTATTCTGCTGCTGCCCCTATGCCACCAAACTGGTTCTGCTCTTGACTCCCCAGGGCCCACTTTGCCAAGCTTTTCCCACTTGCCCCATTGCCTGTATTTCTCCTCCATGGGTATCTCCACACGTTTGAAGAGCCGGATTTCAGCGCCAGAGAGAGGAGAGGCTCGTGTGACTATTCTAGGGAGAATGGAATGACCTTCAGACAAGCATCAAGCCTCAATACATTATGTGATAAATAATTATTAAGTGTTCCAGGCATCCACAATGGAAGATGTCTCATCCTTTTCTCTCAAGGTCCATTAAGAGGTGAACATTGTTAGGGATCATTATATTCTTCAAGAAACTTGTAGTCTGATTTTAACTGCATGTCAATTTAAGTTGTTATGGTCTGAAATTACAGTAGGGTGCATGAGAAAGAATTTACAACTAACACTCTGGCTCCATATTATTGTCCTCTGTGCCACTGAATTATAAAATGTCATAGAGCAATTATTGTGGGATCTAATAATGAACTTCCCTTGTAATGGAGACATTTCGCAATGACTGATATGTCGCAGTTGATCTTGCTAATGATTCTGGGGGCTTCTAAGCCTCGACAATTACTTGGGAAATAGCATCGACTTACTTTAGATAAAAATATACTTCTCTTGTTTATGCATACAGAATTTATGCTATATTTGCAAAATTGAACTATGGTATGAAATGCTGTATAACATGTTTTTATGATACAAGAACAGACTGTTCGCTCTTCTCAGTCACTTACTGACAAGAATTTGTGTCTTGTCAGCAGATGATGTGAAATTGATAAAATGTGCTTCAATCATACAGTCCAAATTGGCGTGAGAGAGACTACTAGATTCCATCTGTTTCATTACACAGATTACTCTGCCAAGAGGAAGCAAAGTAGTGAAGAAATTTGGGGGAAAATAGTAATTCAAGGACATAGTGTGAAGGTTCTGTAGAAGGAAAGGAGGGGGTGTAGGTGCACGAGAGGACAGAAATACATGCAAATTGCGAAATAGCTGTGTGCTGAAAGAAATAAGTGAAGAAGAGGCAGAGGAGGCCATTGCCCAAGGGAAATAAGACATTATGTCCTAAAGGGAGTTTGCATGGAATGGGGGTGCAGGTCTGAAAAGTAAAGAGAGTTCTCTGAATCATCAGGCTGATCAAGGGACAGCCAAGGTGATTGAGACGTTGGAGCGGTGCTGGGAAGCTGCTCTCGTTGGACCAGAGTGGGAGGCCCATGAGAACACAGGATTCCCCATGGTGACGAGGTCTGAGCAAGTCCTGTGCAGTGAGCAGAGCTAAGCTATCAGACACCCAGCTCTCGGAAGCAATGGCCAGCTGTAATTGCCATGCTCTATCAGCTTTTTCTCCCTTGAAAATGTCCCATTCCATTTTTGCAATCAAACATACCCAACCCCATAGTTCAATTTGCGCCCCCAAAGAGTGGCAGATATGACACCTGGAATTATTCCTTGAGCAACAGATGGTTTTGATAAAGCATGGACGGGAAGGGGTGAAGAGATTTTAGTATGATTTGGTTGGGGACAGAGCGGTGGTCAGTAAACTCCCAAGCTTTTAGGTCGGTTGGTAATCTGCAGACTATCAATCCTCACCCCAGCCCTGAGCCCCAGACCTTTGCTGACTTGTATCCCTTGGGTGGGGATCAATGATAGGCTGAGGAGTGAGATGACTCCCAATGGAATTAGGGAAGGAGCTACAGATACTGATAGGTCAGAGAGGGGAATAAGGGTCACAGCTGGGCTAGGGCTGATCCCAATTTGTTGAAGATTAGGTATGGACTAGGGGCCAGGAATGCTTGGTAAAATTCTGTACTTAGCTTGGAGCAAATTTTTTAAAAAGTGATTTTATGTTTCAACAGGAACCTCTGATCTGGCAAAATGACAAATGTACCCTTTGTCAAAATATCTGCAAACAAAGTCACATTTTGGGGGCAAATCTTATGACAATTATGAGAGGAACTGAAAGAGGGAAAAGAGACTCATTAGAAATATCCCGATGTGGGGGGCACCTGGGTGGCTAGTCCTTAAGTGTCTGCCTTTGGCTCAGAACCCTGGGATCGAGCCCCGAGTTGGGCTCCCTGCTTCTCTCTCTCCCTCTCCCACTCCCCCTACTTGTGTTCTCTCTTTCACTATCTCTGTCTCTCTCTCTCTCTCTGTCAAATAAATAAATACATAATCTTAAAAAAAAGAAAGAAAGAAATATCCAGATGTGAAGTGATTGGGGTCGAACTAGAGATCCTGCAGGTGGTGTGATAATAACGTGTCTAAAAGATCATTAGAAATATAGGCGACGGCGGAAATCAGATCTGGCGACCCTCCCCAGTGCTGGTTTGGGGCTCAGTTGGATCATGAATAAGACAGACTCCTGAGCTCCATACCAGAAATTCTGACTCAGAGGTCTGGGGAGGGGTCTCGCTGGTGGTGCTGATGGATGCTCAAGTTTAGAATGCTCAGTTACGGGCAGCTCCGAGGTCCCCACTGTGGCTTCACGTTACAACTACCCGATGAAGTTTGATGAATGTGGCTATCCAAACTCCACCCTTTACAATTTAAATCAGAATCTCTGGGAGGCACCCGGGCATGGGTATGTTAAAAAAAAAAAAAATCCCAGGTGTGATTTTAATACGTAACCCAGATTGAGAACCATTGCTCTAGACCAGAGTGTGATTGTGGTACTTCAGACTCAATGCTCTCAGAGCCTAGGCAAGAGGCAAGGAGAAGCGTCCCCCCAAATAATCATCTGGCTGATGATAAGCTACAGTAAAATATCTGACACTTATTACTATTATTTTTAGGAAGAACATAAAACAGATTGGAAAAAAAAAACATAGTTGAATACCTACTTCAAAATATCAGGGTAGTGACATCTAGTGTTGAATTTAGATGCTTACTCAGAATTTCAATAATCTCCCCACTTTGGCTAATAGCATTTAAGTAGAATTGCAAAGAAATAATTTCCAGTAGTCTTTTAATCCAGTCTTCAGGGCTATAAAGTAGATGATTTGGTGATTGGCATCGGGGGTGGTGGGTTGAGTGGGGGTGTACTGATTCAAGAAATATATTCTTCTTGCCTTCTAGTAAATTTGAAAAAAAATACAAAAAAACAAAGCAAATATAGGAATTAATTGAGGCTTACAGAACAATATCAAATATCAAATCAAACAATATCAAATAATATCCCTAAATAATTATCTGGTATGCTGAGCAGGAGTAGGTCTTATACTCTGATCTGATGCCAAATCTAGAGCTTTTCCACCCATTGCTCTGATTGGAGGTGCAGCTACTCACTTCTGCAGGAAGATAGAATCCCAGCTTGCCACACAGCCCTGGGAATGCAGACCAGTGTTTGTTAGCCCTCAGACCCACCTCCAAGAGCAGGCCTAGAGCCCTCTCTGGTGCATTCATTGCTGGTGTTCATGTTCACCAGTGAACTGAAGGAGAAATGGAGAACCATCAGGAAGACTGAGTAAGAACAATATGTGAGCCCATTCTTTGCTCCCACCTCCCACAGGTAGGTCTGTTCTTGTTTCAAGGCAAGTAGAGTTAGAAGCAGAAGTAGAGGCTGGAAAACTTCTTTAGAGCCTTTCTTTCCTCTTAAGGAAATAAGAGCAGTAAGAAAATATACACTCTCCTTCCTCCAATGGGACTTTGATATTTTTCTGAGCAAAAGGTATAATTTCTGCAAATTAATCTCCTTTATATTTAAATGATGAGAAAATAATAACCTCAAATTCTTTTCTGCATTTTTCTGGACTCCTGAAAAGCTGTTGCAAAGTGTGGAAATATGTATAGAGAGAATACAATATAAGGCCTTTAAAAATTTTTTTTAAAATTTTTAATTAACATATATTATTAGCCCCAGGGGTACAGGTCTGTGAATCGCCAGGTTTACACACTTCACAGCACTCACCATAGCACATGCCCTCCCCAATGTCCATAACCCCATCACCCTCTCCCTCCCACCCTCCCCCCGCAACCCTCAGTTTGTTTTGTGAGATTAAGAGTCTCTTATGATTTTTCTCCCTCCCGATCCCATCTTGTTTCATTTATTCTTTTCCTGCCCCCAAACCCCCCATGTTGCATCTCCACTTCCTCATATCAGGGAGATCATATGATAGTTGTCTTTCTCTGATTGACTCATTTCACTAAGCATAATACCCACGTCATTCCATCCATGTCGTTGCAAATGGCAAGATTTCATTTCTTTTGATGGCTGCATAGTATTCCATTGTATATATATACTACATCTTCTTTATCCATTCATCTGTTGATGGACATCTAGGTTCTTTCCACAGTTTGGCTATTGTGGACATTGATGCTATAAACATTTGGATGCACGTGCCCCTTCAGATCACTACATTTATATCTTCAGTGTAAATACCCAGTAGTGCAATTGCTGGGTCATAGGGTAGCTCTATTTCAACCTTTTGAGGAGCCTCCATGCTGTTTTTCAGAGTGGTTGCACCAGCTTGCATTCCCACCAACAGTGTAGGAGGGTTCCCCTTTCTCCACATCCTCAATAAGGCCTTTTTTAAAAAAATTAAGTTATTTATTTAATTGTTAGAGAGAGAGAGAGAGCACTCAACAGGGGGAGGAGCAGAGGCAGAGGTAGAAGCAGGCTCTCTGCTGAGCAAGGAGCCTGATGTGGGACTCTAACCCAAGACTGTGGAATCATGACCTAAGCCAAACGCAGACGCTTAACTGACTGGAACACCCAGGCTTCCCTATAATATAATGGGTGGCTCAGTCAGTTAAGCATCTGACTGGTGATTTCAGCTCAGGTCATGATCTCAGGGTGGTGAGATCAAACCCCGTGTTAGGCCCCATGAGGGGCACAGAGCCTGCTTAAGATTCTCTCTCTCCTCCTCCCTCTGCCCCATCCACCCCCCAGCTTGCACACTCTCTCTCTCTAAAAATAATAATAATAAATTATTCTATTAAACATGAGCTTCCTACTTCCTATAATGGGTGGTGTGGCTGGGGGGCAACTTGAGAACAAAGTTCCAGGAAGGATCAGTACCATTTCAAGTAGGATGTGGCTCCCTGTTACAGAGAAAGAGTGGGGCCACATGGAGATCACAACTTACAGGTAGAACTTTCAAATTTCCCATGGTCTTTATTTGGAACAATGATTGTTTGAGTTTGTGATCAACAGATTCCCCATTTTATTCAACTTGTAGCAGAGATAAGCCATAATGAAATAACTTGGATCTTAATTTTTTATGCTGAGGAACAGAATGTTTTGCTAATTCTATAATCATATCAACAAACAAATTAGTGTTTATTCAATTTGTTACAAAATTTGGGATCTCACTTGAGCAGCTGGCTGTCTTTGCTTGCCAAATTAATTGTAACGAATGATCTAATTTCCTAGGTAAATAACTTTGAAAAAGCTCTTGGATTAAATAGCTTTGTGACTAAGAGGCAGAATTACTAGGTTACCCTGTTTCAGGTACCCAGGAAATCCCACAGGGGTTCTGGAGCTCTATTAACAAACGCCACATTATAATGAGACCTTTGGTCACTGGTCAGCTCCTAAAATTAGTTGGACAAGGCAATTTGAGTATATGGTAGCAGTTTGAATTTGAGGGCTAATGCCACATTTGATAAGTAAACATGGGACTGAATTTTCAGTTCCTATTTTTAAAGGCTTGGAAGGTTAGGCATGTCCTGGCAGCTCAGGTCCACTTCTGATCATATTCAGCTGTTCCCATAAATAAAAGAAAGCCCAGTGGACTGTCTTTCTGGGACAGCCTGTGGTATTACAACATGGCCGTCATATGTGCTATCCTCACCTTTTGAAGAATCTGAACCTACTTATAGGCAAACTGGAAAAATATATCAAAAGGGCTATTTTTGGGGCGCCTGGGTGGCTCGGTGGGTTAAAGCCTCTGCCTTCGGCTCAGGTCATGATCCCAGGGTCCTGGGATCGAGCCCCGCATCGGGCTCTCTGCTCACCAGGGAGCCTGCTTCCCTTCCTCTCTCTCTCTGCCTGCCTCTCTGCCTATTTGTGATCTCTGTCTGTCAAATAAATAAATAAAATCTTTAAAAAAAAAGGGCTATTTTTAATAATGATGTTAGAAATAAGACTGTCTGATGTCAGTAGTGAACAGAGTCTAAGACCCTCCTTTTGGGGCCAAGTTTACTAAAGTTTCAAATCTGTCTGTTCCACAGCCTTTCACTAGCACATGCTGCTCCCAGACAGCCTCTGTAGGCACGAACTCTCCATCCGAGTCCCAGGTTTGAGGATATAAACCCTTTCCAGAGGGTCCGCAGCAGGCCTTCTGACCCAAGGCCTCATTGTGCCTTCTGGATAGCACCTATTCCTTCTAGAAATTCTCAAGGCATATGAAAATGGAGCCTGACCATTTCTTTCCTATTTTGGCCGGCAACTAGCTCTTTTGAAATGAGAACAAATCACTAGCAATGCAACTACTCCATCAGGAGACTTCTCAAAACTTCTGTCTAGGGGGAAATGGCAGTGTTGATAGGTGATCAAATAAACATCCTCCCCATGATCACTGAATATCCTCTGAAGAAGCAATAGCAGAGCGGAAAATTATAGCACTGCTGAAGCTAACAAAGTTCTCAACTGCAGACAATAATCCACAAGGAAGATCTTCCAGAGGAAGCACAATCTGAACTAAAATGAAAGAAGACTCTAGACAGTAAGTGGAAATAATATTGAAGTCCCAGCTCATTTCTTGAAGCTTACGGGGCAAAGGCTGGATGCTGGATAGGTTTTGGCAAAGATAGACAGGAACTCCTCTTGAAGTTTTTTTCCCTTTCCTTTCCTCTCCTCTTCCTTCCTTCCTTCCTTCCTTCCTTCCTTCCTTCCTTTCTTTCTTTCTTTCTTTCTTTCTTTCTTTCTTTCTTTCTCTTTCTTTCTTTCTTTCCTTCTTTCTTTCTCTCTTTTTTTCTCTTTCTTTCTTTCTTTCTTTCTTTCTTTCTTTCTTTCTTAATTTTTCAGAGAGAGAGAGAGGTTGGGGCTGGGGGGGAGGGGATTCAGAGGGAGAGAGAGAGAATCTCAAGCAGGCTCCACACTGAGCATGGAGCCTGATGTGGGGCTTGATCTCACAACCTTGAGACTGTGACCCGCACTGAAACCAAAAATAAGATGGTTGACTGAGCCACCCAGCACCCCCTTTCTATCTCTCCCTTTCTTCCTTCTTTTCTTTTCTTTTTTTCTTCCCTCCCCCTCTCTCCCTTCCTTCTTTCCTTCCTTCCTCCCTCCCTCTCTTTCTTTCTTTCTTTCTTTCTTCCTTTCTTCTTTTCTTCCTCCCTCCCTCCTTCCCTCCCCCTTTCTTTCTTTCTCCCTTTCTTTCTTTCCATGGCACAAAGGTTTATTAAGCTGTGCCTTAGTACAAGAACTGGGGCTTACCCATGTTGCTCCTCATATTTAAAAAACAAATTTTCCCCTGGAGTTTTCTTCATGACAGATTACCAAGAATAACAGAGTTGGAAGATAAACATTTTTTTCTAGTTCTATTGAGAGATAATTGACAAGTAAAATTATAATAGATTTAATGTATACAATGTGATTTGATATATGTAAACACTGTGAAAGGATTTAGAGAGGAAATCTGTCCTTCAGACAGTGTTGGAAGTAAAAAGGGCTCCCCAGCCAAGCTAGGTCAATCTTTTCCTTTAAACCAAGCGAATAGTCAGAAAGAAATGCCCAAAGACTTGAGGAACATCAATCAAAGTCAATAGCCCCCAGAGAATGCTTGGAATGACCATCTGCAGGGGACAGGTAATGTGAGGAGAGAAGGGAACAGGGAAAACTGATCTATATGACATCTGGGAAAACCCCCATGAATTACCAGCATCCTTGGCACACTTGGTGCTTCTCATACTCTGTGTCACATGGGAATCATCTGGAGAAATTGTTTAAAATACATGTTGCTGGCCCTCATATCAAGAGGATCTTGATCACTAGTGAAACCCTACAAACAAGCTTTTTCTTTTTTTAACTGAATGCCTGATGTTCTACCGGCCATACTGGGGTACACTTGGCTGTTTATTAAAATGGGCAATACATGAAAAATAATGAGATATTTGAGCAGAACTACCCATCAGAGCAGGTGAAGACAGACGATTAGAGCCAACGGCCACCAAAGGACCATTTTTGGAATCTAGAAAATGAACAACCCCAAATGTATGTTTTGAAAGACAGGAAATGGAGACTTGAGAGGTGGGATAATTTGTTCAAGTTCATAATGCTAGTAAGTACTGGGGCCAGAATTCCAGCCAGATTCAGGAAGCTGTTCTAACCACTGCAATATTATTTGCACCGTATTGTACTTGGAAAAGATCAATTAGGGTCTAACAAACCTGACCAAGAAGAGAGAAGACACAGTATCAAGAATAAATATTCATATATTTATTGTGTGTCTACTAAGTGCCATGCTGAGCACTTGGGGTTTCAGCAGTGAAAACAAGGGACAAATTCCTCACCTTCGTGAGTCTCATATTCTAGTTAGAGAAGCAGAAAATAAGCAAATGGGGGTGCCTGGGTGGCTCATTCACTTGGCTGTCCAGTTCATGGTTTCAGCTCAGGTTGTGATCTTGAGGTCCTGATCTCAGGGTCAAGGGCTCCAGCCCCAGCTGGGGCTCTATACTCAGTGTGGAGTTCACTTGGAATTCTTTCTCTCTTCCTCTCCCTCCTCCTCTGCCCAATCCCCTGTATCTGCTCTCTCTCTCTCAAATAAATAAATAAAATCTTTAAAAGAAAAGAAAAGAATCAAATGAATGAATAAATATACATTTCAGGTAAATATATGTTTTAGAGAGAAATAGAATAAGGGGGTTGGATGGGAGACTATTTTAAATTGGGTGCTCAGTTACAGCGTCTTGGAGGAGCAGACAAATACAATTATGGGGAGAGCCAAGCAAAGGTTTTGGGAGGTGTACACTAGACAACAGCATGACTTTGGTGTTTTCAAGAAATACAATCAGACTGGAGCAAAGGGGCAAAAGGAATAACATTAGAAAATGACCCCGGATAGGTAGCATTGTCTGTACTACTCCAAAAGAGTATTTGACATCTGACCTCAGAGGGCATCCTATACAGGAATGTGGCCACTCTTGCAAACAACCCATGCTAATTGCTCTGGGGTGCTAGAGAATACATCTGAAAATACACATGAAGATTAGTGGAAATGGTTTTCTAGTTCATGGGTGCAGTGCCTCAAATGGACTTTTAAACCTTAACATGATTCTAAGATTTATTTATTTGGCTCATATATCGGTTGATGACACTCCAAGTGTTCCTTTCTAAATCAGTTCAGAGCACATTTTTCCCACAGCCATAGTGGTAGTTTATGTTTTCCAGAATGACCCCCAAGTCCTATCTACCACCTCTGTACTAAACTGCAATATTAATAATAGTACATAACTGAGATGACAGCATTATTTCTGCAAGGAAGTTATTTCATGGTTCCCCTGAGTGCGTCCGACTCACATCCCCCACTGTCTTGTATGGGAAGAGGTCCCTTCTGGTGCTGCCACTTTATAGTGTCTCAGCAGCTGTAGCAGTGACGTTTCTAGGGTTCTTGTGGCATCAGAGGGAACCCTGAGCAGTTAAAAGAGGGCTCTGGTGATCCAAGTGGAAGCAGGGAATCACACAAGAGTCCCCGGAATGATCAGGAGGGGGCAGAGACTCCAGTTGTCTTCTGCAGTGGGAGGAAATAGGAAGGAAGGAGGATCGGAATGCAAGCAGCAAAAATCTGGAAGGACCCAAGTCCCACCGGGAGGGAGGAGATAACCAGTCAGCACTGCCCTGTTGCTTGTGCTCCCCACACAGAACTTAATACACTGGGGGCAGAGTGGGGGTGAGGTGGGCAGGAGTGGTGGGAAGAGAGGGATGTTTTCAGAAGGAAACTGGAGAAGGTGAACTCCTGAATGAGACACCCATGTCTAGGTAAGATATCCTTATAAGTCAGGTGTTTATAAGTCAAAAACTGCCTTACAAACTTTTATGTATACATTACAAAGTTCTCCACATATTACTATTTATATGTGTACACACACACACACACACACACACACACACACACACACACACTAGGAGATAGAGTAGGATTATTTGGCTTTATGTGTTTTCATAGAGCAAGCTGTGTTAGGTCAAGTGATAGTCTCTCTCCAGAAGTACATACTGGACCCATCATTCTGGTTTCATTGTGGACAAATACAGAGAAAGGCAAGCCTGGGGACAGGAAGGATAATTAGGAAGGGGCTGAAACAACAATGTTTGATGTAGGGGAGGAGGATTTGACAATATTTAGGCGATGAAATTGGACAGACTAAGCAGCTGATAGGTAACGCTGATGAAGGAAGAGTTTTAGAGGAATGGTAAGGAGTTCACTGTTAGACATTTGGAATGTGAGGCAGCCAGGGATGGTCTAGTTGGAGATAGTGACCCAGGTGTCACTGGCATACAGGTGAGACTAGACCAGGAGAGTGCAAGACACCAGTGCTAAGAGTTTATAGAGGACACACTGTCTAGGAAAGAACCTTAAAGATCAACAGCCTTTAATGGTCAGAGAAGATCCAGCAACATTTTATGACTGGAAAATCAAAGGGTGTGTCTTTCACTGGGTTTACAAAGTACCTAAACCCATCTGCTCCTGGTCACTTAATACTGTTCCATGATGATTGTATAAGGAACAGAAAATAAATTGCTTTTTCCTCTTTTAAACCCTCACTGCAATATGTCCTTATGTGATAATTTGTGAAGAATTTAACATCAATCAAAATGGTTAAATGAATAGTCTTTGGTGACTTTTTAGAGAACACTTCTACAGATTACAGATATTTGCATTGATTTAAAACTTTTCTATTGCACAGAAAGCTTATTTTAGCTAATTTCATTGTTTTAGTTAACCTTAGTAACATCATTAAACTTTTTATATTTTGAAACGCTCAGTAATGCGAATGCCATCATTTTCTAATCAGAAAAAAAATACATCTTAGTTTTTTAAAAAAGAAATTAGTTGGAAGCAAATATGAAAAATATTAACAATAACTCTGTGGTGGTGGAAATATGTGTTATTGTTAAATTACAGACTAAATTACATATTTAAATTTTGAAAAAGTAAGAAGTTTAAAAAATAGTTTATTTTCCATTTTTCTTGATTCAGCAAATATAGCCTGCAGTGAGAATGTGGGGTTTAAAAGTCCTGTTTGGGTACATGTTGTGTGTACCTGAATTTAAAAACCAACACCATAATTATTTATATATTCATTTATCTGTCATAGGCTACACTCACAAAGATAAATGAATAGTGATTCTACCATTTTATTTTCTAGTGATCTGTCTTTGGCCAAAATTGAGTAATAAAGTATCAATGTTTCATTGAAGATCTACTCTCCACTTTGTTTGAATATGTATGGGTATTCAAATGAATATTTGAATATGTGTTTGAATATGTGTGAATTGTTTCTAAGAGATCTCAGCAGAGCTGTGGTTCATTAGTTCCGACTCTTCCCACTGAAATAGGCGCCAACTGCCCGCCTTGTGGGAACCACTGCTCCCAGCTGAAACGAAAGTTCGTGGCCAGGGGACTACCAGCTTGCAAACAGCCTTTTCAGGTCTGTGCTGATGATGGAGGTCGGCTGGTGAGGGGTCCACAACTGTCTCGTCAAGTTCTCTACGTGGCCTGTAGAGGGCAGAGAAGTCACAAGCCCACCGGCCTGCTGCAAGTCTGAGCAAAGAGCTCCCCAGGATTCTGTATCCTTTCTTTCTAAATATGTGTGCCCTTTTATTTCATTTCAAGTTGGTTTGTCTTCATGATCTATGGTACCAAATTTCAGAGTTAGAAAAGGGTAGTGTATTCCCCAGAAATAGTCAATAGAACCCAGCATTACCAATTCCTTCTCTATCCTTCCAGAGATAGCTGGTGTGCTTGAGAGCCTGTGTATTACCCTACTCCCTCCCTCCTTTCATCTAAGTGGTAGCATCTGAACACCCTATTCTGTGTCTTGATTTTCAAGACAAGATAATGAATATTATCTTTAAAATCCAATGTAAGAATATAGAGAGCTTTCTTGTTCAGGCTGCAAATTATTCTAGCTATGGGTGTGTCATAATTTTTCAGGCAGTACTTTGGTAAAGGGCATTTAGTTGTTTCTGCAGTACGAAAGGATCTTGTACATGCATAATTTCACTTATGCACTGATTACATCTGTACGTTAAAAACAGGGATTGTCTCATGCAATCATTGGGGCTGCCAAGTGTGAAATCTGTAAGGCAGGCTGGCAGGCTGGGAACTCAGGTAGTGGGTGATGTTGTAGTTTTGAGTTTGAAATTTGTAGAGCAAGCTGGCAGGCTGGGAACTCGGGAAGAATTTTTTAAAAATCATATGGCTAATTTATTCATACATTCACTATTAATTCAGCTAACAAATGGTTAATATGTTCCAGGCTCTGTGCTAGGCACCAGGTATGTAATGTGAACACAGACTTGGGCCCCATTCTTGAGGAGCTTCCATATACTTTAATCTGTCACATTTCCGGTAGTTGCTGTATTTTCCCTTCCTGAACCAAAGACACTTGTTTCCCGTCTCCTTCTCCTCCTCCACCCTTGCTGACACCCAAGTTGTTTCCCACTGCTCTACTCCTGCCTGCAAATCCTGCTCAGAACAGTTTAGGCATGTCCCCTTCCCCACACCCCTTACTCTATATCCCCAGCTTTCAAAGATGGACAGGGCTGCTGGATGGGTTCTCCACTCAGAGGCCTCTGCAAACAGGAATGCAGTCCTCCAAGATCTGAGTACTCAGTCCATAAGGCCTGCCTCCTTCTCTGTCTCTGTCTCACTCCTAGTGGTCCAGCCCTGCAGCTTTCCCCCAGCGATCCTGGGAGGTGAGACCCAAGCGGGCCTCCCGGAAAAGGTCCTGCAGAGTTGGGGAATATGGATACCCACCTTGGGCTCCCTTTTTCCTTCTGGAGAGCCATACACTGAGGAGGCCCTCTTGGTGTGGCTCTGTGCTGGTCTAGGGGAGGGACCATATGTAGTGAAACTACACCTCTTGTCCTTCTATAATGGTCCTTCTCAGTCTCTGTGGTCCATGGTGGTGTTTCAGCCTCACTTATACTTGGGTGCTGGGATTTTCACAATGGTGTCTTGCCTATGTTAAGTTGCTAGTTGGGTTTTTTCACGAGGGGGCCTAAAATCAAGAATGACCTATATTGCCCTCTTGATGATATTACTCTCCAGGAAGGATTTCCGTGTTACAGTCTTTTTTTTTTTTTTTTTTTTTTTTTAAAGTAGGCAGAGAGGCAGGCAGAGAGAGAGAGAGGAGGAAGCAGGTTCCCTGCAGAGCAGAGAGCCCGATGTGGGGCTCGATCCCAGGACCCTGGGATCATGACCTGAGCCGAAGGCAGAGGCTTTAACCCACTGAGCCACCCAGGCGCCCCATCCGTGTTACAGTCTTGAAGCAGAATTCCTTCTACTCTGGGAAACCTCAGTTTTTGTCCTTAATGTCTCAATTTAGATTAGATGAATCCCACCCTCATTATTGAGAGCAATCTCTTCCACTTGAAGTCAACTGATAGGAGGTGTTAATCGTGTCTATAAAATACCTTCGCTACAACACCTAGACAAATGTTTGACCAGATAACTGGGCACTATAGCCTAGCCAAGTTAACACTTAAGATGTAAGCATCATATCAAATTACTTTCCACGGAGGCTGGACAGATTTACTCTCTTACCTAGAATATTCAAGAGTGGCATACCCAAGGTAGCGATAGAGGATAATTATCAGAGCATTTTGAAAGAGGTTCTGGTCTGCTATTTTAACCACCTTGTGCTATTATGCTAGTAACAGCAATACCTAAATGATATTGAACTGGATTTTCCTCTTTTCGGTTCCCCATAAACTTTAAATTCTCTCTGAAAACAATGTCTTTCCCAAATACCTCTTTCCTTCTAAGACACTGCTTCCTCTGCAGGCTTCTCAAGGAGAGTGCTAAGTATCTTCTTTGCTCTTGTTTTTCCTCTTCCAGATAATTTTCCCTCCTCCCTAAATACCCACTCTTGAATCTCCAGTCATCAGGCTTTTCAAGCCTTCTCTTCCATGTTGGTGTGCATTACCAACCGCCCACCCCACCCCAATCACATTCCCTCATTTCTCTGTGCTTTTTAGTTCTGGACAACCGTTTGTCTCTTCTGTCCTAGTCAACACTATTTCTGTCTATAGACCTATGTTTTGAGATCTACATAGGTCAAGCTTTCACATTGTGCTCTAGTTGAATTGGATTTTTAGGGGTAAAGGTCCAGGCAAACAAGGTGGGAAAGGTCATCGTAGCTTGATAAAGGAGCTTATATAGAAGCAAGAAAGTGAAATTCAGGTTTGTGCAGAGGGAATGACCGAGTGAGATTCTAGGTAAGTAGGGGCAAGATCGTGACCGAACATAATGATCATAATTTATTTGACACTGAGTAGATGATGAGAGTCATGAAAAGTTCTAAGGGTAGGAGTAACAAGCTAAAATGTGTTTATAAAGACAACTCTGACTGTCATGTAGAAGGTAGATGGGAGGGAACTGTTGCCAGAGATTCTACCAGGCTAAAAAGGTATATCTCTTGGTGGCCTATTATTTCTTTGTTTATTTGTTCATTGTGCCACGTCCTGGATTTGGGAGAACGAGAAAACACTCCCTGGTTGGCATTGTCACCTCTGTCTCCTGGGCTAGAGTTATGATCCCCGGTGAAGAATTTCCAGGGGACCCCAAAAAAGTTAGGTAGGCGGAAGTAAAGTAGCTCTGTGGGTCCTCTTCTTTAAACTGAGTAGGGCTTGGGGAGAATTTCATTTGAATTTATTTGAAGATAAGGGTTGAAAAATATAATATAGTGTGTGAGTGTGTAGTTTTGGATCTGGAAAGCCTGGGTGTGAATTATGAGCCTTGTTTCTTGTTGTTGGTTGTGTGATCTTGAGCAGCCGCTGACTCTCTCTCTATAGCCCTTTTCTTCATATAAAATTTTAAAATGAGAATAAAAATTGTAGTTTTGCCACAAGGTTATCATCCGAAGTACACTTAAAGCAGTGCCTCACATATACTAAATATTAATGAGTGCTAGTACGGTTACCTTTGTTTATATTACCTTGCAGTAAGACTAATGCTTTGGGAAAAATCCTTTGTACTTCAAACTCCCATTTGCAAAGCATGTTTGAAAGAATTATTTTAGTAGGTGGCTATAAAAATTAAGTGAAGAAGAGGTAGAATAGAATGTTGCACTAAAATAATAAAATCACATTTATATTAGCTTTGTTGCTTTTTAACTTCATCATATAGAGTAAGATGTTTGTTTCATTTGTGTGAGTGAGTGTGTGTCTGTGGGACGGTGGGTGGGTGTGCTGGATCCAGGTAATACTCTAGCTCACATTAAGAAAAAATTTAAAACACTATTGCAAAAGAAGCAGTGTGACTAAAAAGAGGAGACACTGTCAAAACAGGAGACTCCCAAATGTTGCAAATTGTTTGAGCCAGGGAGGAAGACGACAATTCTTAATACCTATTCTCTAGTTATAGGGACCTTCCTGGATCTTTGACTGATAAGCAGAACGTGAAGTGGGGATCTTTTACACTGCAATCAGATCTGATATTCCCACCCGAATTTCCAAGAGTTGTACCAACAGAAAGGCCAGGATTTATCTCCAGCAGATTTGGGGGCCTCAATGCTTAGAGTTTCTAAAATCCCTCCCTCCTTCTCCTTCTGTCCCCATTCCTGAATGTCCTATTTCATGCCACAGGCTATGCCTTCTGCAGTCCTGGAGGTCCCATCCTTCACAGCCTGAGTACACATTTTTTGTTACCTTGCAACTTTGACTGCCAAGACCTAGATTTGCTGATGACCAGTCAGCAACATTATTATTATTATTCTTGGTAGAATACCAGAATAAATCCAGTGAGAAATTTTCCTCAAAAGAGAAAACACACTTGCTATTTTGTTTCAACTTCAGTGTATGCTGATTTGGGGGTAAGAGCACATATTTGTTGTTTAAATATTTTATTTTGGTAAGTCTATGTTTGCTACTATAGGGATCTGGAGGAGTCTGAAAATAACTTGTGAGGCCATCTGATCTTTAACCCTCTTGTTTCTATGTAACCCTTCTGTTTCTATGTCAAATCAGCCAAAACATAAGCTCCTAGACTCTGTCTTTATTAATTCTGTCTTAAATGCAAGAGCCTGATGTTTTAAGCCTCAAAAGGTTCCTTGGAGCATCTGGCTGGCTCAGTCAGAAGAGTGTGCAACTCTTGATCTTGGGGTTGTGAGTTCGAGCCCCATGTTGGGTGTAGAGATTACTAAAAAAATAAATTATTTTAAAAAAAGAATTCCTCGAGAAAATGACTTTTTAGGTTGCTTCCCTGATCAAATATGGAAAATAATGCTCTAGGCTTATTGTGTTTCAAATTACTCGTATGCTTACAGATTCTCAATCTCATTACCATGGAAGTAAAAGAGGAAAGATGATACCAAATCTAAGTATTTGATGTATTTTTCCATGCAATATAATGGTATTATATATTATTCAAGAGTACTGTTCAAGTGTTTTAGAGATTAATAGAGAAAGTTACTTCCAAAATGATTTTAAATCTGAGTGTCTCTAATGAGGGCCAAATATTTATAGTAATAATTCATACACCCAGCTACAACTTAATAAGGATGAATTGTTTGGTTATAAGAATATTCATTGAGCTGGAACATGATACCGAGCATATGCTCTCGTCCCATGCATCATATGTTGATTGAACAAGATATCAAGTCTTACGTGTCCGAGGTGGGTACCTTTCAATCAACTGTCAGGATTCAGGAATATTATAACATTCAGTGTATTAATAGCTCATAGAAAGGATTAAACCTGAGACATGCACTAAAATGGACGGATGGTGCCATAACTCCTCTACTTGTTTTGGAAACTCACTTCATTAGTTGTATTGCTTAGAAGTGAATGAATTTCTTCTGATAGCATGCCAGTGTTCTATGTAATTGTGGATGTGTGATGACTTGGGGCACCTTCAAGGAATTCTCTCAGTAGCAAAGAACTTAAGGAGTTGGGTTTGGAGGCTGCTCAGCTTCTGCCATCACCTCCTGGCATTCAGTTGGGGCAGGGTAGTCATCTCTGCTCCGCAGCCTAAGAGCCTACTTATGTGGTTTCTCCCCACATCCTCTCCTTCTCTAACAGTACCCCGGCTCTGACCCTGTTCACTGCACTGCAGTCCTTGGGATCAGATTAGGTGCAGAGTACTCATTTATGTTACCGTGAAGAAATTCCAGAGTATGAACTCAGTGGTTGAGGCAAATTACAGGTATAGTAGCTCATTACTCAGTTTAACAACAGTTTTGAGCATAAAACATTCTTTCAGGCATTCTCTGTCATCACTCTCATCACCAGACCCAAAACCAATTTCTGGACTATTTTGGTTCTATTGTCCACTTCTGAAGTCTCTCTAGGACCCCTAAGTACCTGGAGACTTGGGGTCTTTTGACCTCTAGGTCCCAGGTCTGCCCCTTTCTTGTTACTTGGTGGCAAGAACGCTGTGTGTCAATAGAGTAGTAATTGGTTAGTTAGCTGTACTTTGGATTAAAAATTCTTAGAAGGTCTCTGTCTCAATTTCTTTCTTTCTGTCTCTGTCTCTGTTGTTCCTACATCTTCCACTTAGAGCACTGAACAGCTGAATGAGCGTTATAACTGGATGAGACCTGAGTTTGGATTCTTAGTTTGCCTGGTTAGCCTGGGAAGTTCAAGTCTCTGAGCCTCAGTTTTCTTATTGATAAAAAGGGGAGACTCTTTGCTTGTCTTACTTTACAGGGTTATTGTAAGGATCAAATAGCATTATCAAGGCGACAGTCATGTGCAGCTTGATATTTGCTTTAGGAGACTGTGATTCCATTTAAAAAGACTCTTCTAAAAGTGACAGAGATTTGGCTAAGAACTGATACACTACTAAGAGGTAGGTGAATTAACTATGATCAAGGGTTCCTAAGTCTTAATGAATATGAGAATTATTGGAGCCAGAGGGTGCCTGGGTGGCTCAGTCAGGTAAGTGCCAGACTCTTGATTTCGGCTCTAGTCATGAACTCAGGATCAGGAGAGCAAGCCCTGCATCAGGCTCCACACTCAGCGGGGAATCTCCTTTTCTCTTTTTCTTTCCCTCTCCTGTTACCCCTACCCGACACTTGCATTTTCTCTCTCTCTCTAATACATAAATAATTATTAAAAACAAAAAATGTATTGGAGCCAAAAAAACAGTATTTTAAAAAAATATTTATTTATTTTTTAGAGAGACAGGCAGGGGTGAGGAGCAGAGGGAGAGGGAGAAAAAACGTCTCAAACAGACTCCCAGCTGAGTGTGGAGCCCAACGCAGTGCTCAGTCTCACCACCCTGCGTTCATGACCTGAGCTGAAATCAAGAGTCATACACTCATCCGACTGAACCACCCCGGTGTCCCAACACTATTTTTACAATAAGGTCACAGGCATAGGATTTCCAGATATAATCCATGTTGCATGGCATATGGGACATATACTAAAAAAATTATTCACTGTTTACCTGAAACTGAAATTTAACTGAGAATTTTGTATTTTTACTTGCTAACACTGGCAATCCTACACAGGTAATTCTCATGAGCAACTCCTTTAGAAACTACTTACTCAGATCCTGAGTGGGGCCTGTCATTAAATGAGGGAAATGAGCTGCCTGCCTACAAGGCAGGATTTTAAATGCTCCAGGGAGATGATCATAGTCTTTTCTTAGGAGCCGTACCATCTCCTCTAGGCTTGACATTTCACTCTTAGCATTTTATTTTATTATTTTATTTCTTAAAATATTAATTTATTTGTCAAAGACGGAGAGTGAGCACGAGTGGGGATTAGCAGGCAGAGGGAGAAGCAGGCTCGTTGCTGAGGAAGGAGCCCAATGCAGGACTTGATCCTAGGACCCTGGAATTATGACCTGAGACATTTAACCAACTGAGCCACCTAGGTGTCCCTCACTCTTAGGATTTTATACATTATAAATGTAAATATCCTAGGGAAGGGTAGAGACTTCAATTAAGTATCCATTATTTAAACATTACTGTAGTTGAACCATCTAAAAATAAGTTTTTAAGAGTGAATAAAGAGGATATGAAGCTCTAATCTCTGTGGAAAGGGGAGGACAGTGGCCTGACTTCTAGTTCCAGAGCTGGGATGTGGGAGGGGCTAAGGACACACTTTGCCTACTCCCCAGACCTGTCCTGGATCTGACTTGTTCTCAGTTACAGTGATGCCCAGCTGAACGAGAGGACTTTCAGAGAGGACTGCTCTGTTCAGGTAGACTAGAAATGGTAGGAATGGGCCTGGGGAAGCAATTAACTTTAGCACTGCAGTAACAGTTGGTGAATCATGACGGAGGACAGAACAACAGCCCAGATTTCCTTGTTCTAGTTCAGTGCTGTCCAATAGAACTTTCTAGAATAATGGAAATGCTCTGCACTATCCTTTAGAGTGCCCACAAACTACATGTTGCTACCAAACACTGGAAATGTTGCTAATTCAACTACAGAGCTGACATTTAAGTTTTATTTAATTTTAATTAAATTAAAATTAAAATAAAAATAGCTGCATGTGGCTATTGGCTATCATATTGTTCATGTGGTTTACGGGTCAACATCAGTCTATACTGGAGTCATTCACCAGCTAGCAGCTTGTGGGCCACATAGACACATTTAGTTTGTATAGTTAGAAAAACAAAAAGACCTGATTTAGTTGTTAACATTTGATAAGTGGCGGATCTTTTTTAAAAATTAATTAATTTATTTTTATTAACATATAATGTATTCTTAGCCCCAGGGGTACAGGTCTGTGAATTGCCAGGTTTACAAGTCACGGCACTCACCATAGCACATACCTTCCCCAATGGATAAGTGGCAGATCTTAAGTGAAAACCTGAATTTCTGGCTTCTTTGGAAGATAACAAGATATCTGGCAAACAAGCCAACATTTCTCAAGGCACTAATTAGCTTGAGCTTATCAGTGGTTATTTTGCTTTTGTTTTATTTTATACCCCACCTGCTTTCATCATTTATTTTATCTGCCTAGTTGCCACAGGCATTTGATTTTGGGATCCCTGTTTGAAAAACGGTGAGGTTTCATTTTTATGAAAATAAATTAATTAAATTCCTAACTCTGAGATGCTTTTTAAAAGTATTAATTAGAAGGTGCCTCTGATGAAAAATGAGGCTCAGAAACAGGAAAGTGGGGGCTTCAAACTCTGTTATAATAGGACTACATGCTGGAATTATCATGTTCTAAGCAGACAACTTTGGTCTCATCCTTTTGTCTCTGAGAAATTCTGTTTCTCCCTCTGCAACAGAAGTTGATTATAGTACTTATCTTATAGTATCATTATGTGGCTTTACTATAATCAAGTGTATAAAGCACTTAAGATCAATGCTCAGTAATAAATTAAAAATTTTTAAAATAGGACTTTCATCTGAGTTACAATTTTATATTTAGATAAGAATATCAATTTTTAAAGGATCTGGGGAGAATTAAACAGTGCTTGTAAACAGTGCACTTTTTTGTTAGTAAATAAAAAATAAAATGCTGCAGCCTACATAGAGAAAATAAAATGAAAGGTTCTTTTCATATGTTTTTGGGCTTAAATTCATTGATCATAATCTAATATACCCTACAAGAAAATAACTGCATTTTGAGCCTGTCAAGATGAAATTGACCCATTAACATACTTTCCCTGCTTAGTGCCATTGTTAATTTGGAATTGGAAAGGAGCCTAAAATAGACAAATAAATCAAATTCAGGTGAAACATAACATCACCAAAAGCCCTTAAAAATTGGGCAATGAATCAAAAGAAATGAAATCTTGCCATTTGCGACGACGTGGATGGAACTAGAGGGTATCATGCTTAGCGAAATAAGTCAATCGGAGAAAGACAACTATCATATGATCTCCCTGATATGAGGGAGAGGAGATGCAACATGGGGGGTTGAGGGGGTAGGAGAAGAGTAAATGAAACAAGATGGGATTGGGAGGGAGACAAACCATAAGTGACTCTTAATCTCACAAAACAAACTGAGGGTTGATGGGGGGAGGGGGTTGGGAGAGGGGGGGTGGGGTTATGGATATTGGGGAGGGTATGTGCTATGGTGAGTGCTGTGAAGTGTGTAAACCTGGCGATTCGCAGACCTGTACCCCTGGGGATAAAAATATATGTTTATATATAAAAAAATAAAAAAAAATTATTATAAAAAAAATTGGGCAATGAACGCAAATTTGAGCATAACAAAGGGAATTAAGAAGGAAAAAGTGAAAGTGATTTTTCTGGAAGATACTATGTCAGGAAAGCAAAAGGAAAAAGGATGTATCATAAAGATAAAAAAAAAAACAATGGTAACTACAAACTATTGCAGAAATCCCATGGTAAATAAGAAAAAGGCTATGACATAGCTTACGTCTATATCATTAGTCAAAGTGATGGCCAACAGAAGGTGTATAACTTTTCACTGTTACTGATACTGGAAAATGGCAGGAGTTTAAAGTTAAGTGACTATAATCTTCTTAGGGTATTTGGTTATAAGAAAAATGCTTAGGAAACAAACATTTCAGCATGAACTAAATACAAGGGGAACAACTAATCAGGGCTCTGCTCTCAAAGAATTATCATGCAGTTGGGGAGATATAGGAGAGAACAGAGGTTAATGTGGGAGACAGATGATGACTGGTAAATTTGGAAGTAACTTGTATAGTTTTTACTTTTTGATGATCCCAATTCTTTCATTTTGAAATGAAATGGGTTTTGAGGGGCGCCTGGGTGGCTCAGTCGTTAAGCAACTGCCTTTCGACTCAAGGTCGTGATCTCAGGGTCCTGGGATTGAGCCCTGCATTGGGCTCCCTGCTTGGCGGGAAGCCTGCTTCTCCCTCGCCGACTCCCCCTGCTTGTATTCCTTCTCTTGTATCTCTCTCTCTCTCTCAATCTCTGTGTCAAATAAATAAATAAAATCTTTAAAAAAAAAGTATGAAATGGGTTTTGGAAGATGACTAGATGAATAAAAGTTTACCTGGTAGACAAGAGGAGAAAGTGATTCTGAGTATAAGGTCCTGCATGTTCAAAGGCTCAGAGACAAAATAGTAAAAAAAGATAGAAAAAATTTTATTTTCCAGAATATGGTACACAGAGAGGGTTTGTGGGATGACTTACATTGGTAGCAGAGTTGTTTATTAAACTTCCTGGTATTTTGGAAAGGAGAGGGTAACATGAGGGGAAAATTGAACATGAGAGTGAAATTGTGTGTCATGTGTCTGCTTTCCTCTGTGCTACCCCATACTTTAGTAATCTTCGTAGGCTTAGGAGATGCTTGGCATTTGGGAATTTGTGGATACTAGTCTTGGAGAAGGACTGAGACCATGGGACTAGCGTCAAGAAGACAGACAAAAAGAATCACCAGGACCACTGTTGATGTTACATCATTTTTGCGTGTTTTAAAAAAGATATCTCTTTGGGACTAGGTAGTTGATTTGTGGAGGAAAAAAAGAGGCCTTGCATCATCAAGGCAATTGGGAATCTCCTTTTGGTCCTCCCACAGCAGGGTGCACAGCTTTGAGGGCAGAGCTCTGCTGGATTGCAGCCCTCGCTCACCTCCCTGGTTGGGTGACCTGCAATACACGGCCTGTGCAACTCGGTATGGCAGCCCCAACCATGAGGAACTCTGTATGGGATGGGAATTCACAAGCTATGTGGGGTGGGTTTTGACTATTAGAGGTCATAAAAGTGGGTTTAGGCCAACATCACCTAATCTGAAAAGGATTTGGGGACTATATTGTGTGTGCATGTGTACAGTGTGCTTGGAGAACTCTGAGCAGATCAGTATTTTCGGAAGCTACAGTTGACCTTGAACAATGGGAGTTTGGACTGCACAGATCCACTTACACATGGATCTCTTTTGAGAAATACAGTTCCGAAAAAATATTTTCTCTTCCTACTGATTTTTTAAAAGATTTTATTTATTTGAGAGAGACAGAGAGAGCAAGAATGAGAGAGCAAGTGTAAGCAGGTGGAGGGGCAGAGGGAGAGGGAGAGGGAGAAGAAGGCTGCCTGCTGAGTAGAGCCTGATGTGGGGCTTAATCCCAGGACCCTGGGATCATGATCTGAACCGAAGGCAGATGCTTAATGACTGAGCCACCCAGGCACCCCCACAAGATGTATTAATTATTATTATTAAGGCTTTCAGTCAATAATAGGCTATTAATTGTTAAGTTTTGGGGGAGTCAAAGGTTGCATGCTGATTTTTTACTGCATGGGGGTGAGTATCCCTCACCCCTGTGTTGTTCAAGGGACAATTGTATATTTTTATTTTATTTTTTTTAAAGATTTTATTTACTTACTTAGAGACCCTGAGTGGAGGTGGATGGGGGAGGGCAGCAGGAGAGGGAGGGAGAGAATCTCAAGCAGACTCCTTGCTGAGCATGGAGCCTGACATGGCGCTTGATGATCTCACGATCTGGAGATAATGACCTGAGCTGAAATCGAGAGTTGAATGCTTAACTGACTGCACCGCCCAGACGCCCCCACAAATGTATATTTTTAATGGAGTTTTTTTGTTTCCCAAGGCTGCTGTCACACATTGTCATAAGCTAGATGGTTTACAACAACAAAAACTTACTGTTTCACAGCTCTGGAGGCCACAAATCCACAGGTCTGAAATCAAGGTGTCAGCGAGGTTTGCGCCTCAGTGGTTTGGAGGGAGTACTCGTTTCCCTGCCGGCGACTGCTGGCCATACTTGGATGATAGACACGTTCAATCTCTGCCTCTGCCTTCACACCACCTTTTCCTCAGTGAGAAGCATACGTGTCATTGGATTTAGAGCAAGACAGATTACATTTCCAAAAGCCTTTTTGGCAAATAGGCTCACATTCACAGGTTCTGGGTGGACATATCTTTTGGGAACCACCATTCAACCCACTACAAGGTGAGTTGTGGTGAGATACTAAGCTGGTGAGTAGGCAGGAACTTCTCATCTGATATTTTGAGATATTGCATTACTTGTTTATATCAGTTTATGGTTCACTGATATTCAAATATTTTTCACTTACTTGCTGTTTATTTTAGGCTATGCAGTCTTCATTTCATACTTGTGTGGTTTGGTTTTATCCTGACAAGGCAACTGTTTTAATCAGAAAAACACACTTTCCATTTACGCATTTCTTATTTCTTAAAGATAAAAAGTCTCTGGGCACCTGGGTGGCTCAGTCAGTTAAGCGTCTTCCTTAGGCTCAGGTCATGATTCCAGGATCCTGGGATGGAGTCCCGCGTTGGGCTCCCTGCTCAGTGGGGAGTGTGCTTCTCTCTCTCTCCCTCTGCCACTCCCCCTGCTTGTGCTCTCTCTCTCTCTCACTCACTCTCTCTCTCAAATAAATAAATAAAATCTTTAAAAAAAAATACAAAAAGGATGAAAAGTTCCTGAGTTGCTGTTGGTAGTCTGAGTTTGAACCTAAATTTTTCTCTTTGCCTAGAACTTGTTTTAAATTGTTGATATCCTAGAGACATCATTTTCCTA
The DNA here is from genome assembly GCF_902655055.1 of Lutra lutra. Classification (NCBI taxonomy): domain Eukaryota; kingdom Metazoa; phylum Chordata; class Mammalia; order Carnivora; family Mustelidae; genus Lutra; species Lutra lutra. The sequence goes on from NC_062289.1 coordinate 41,028,114, forward strand.
CTAATGTCTTTGTGGATTGACTCACATTGAAGTATTTTTTTTAAAGATTTTATTTATTTATTTGACAGACAGAGATCACAAGTAGGCAGAGAGGCAGGCGGAGAGAGACGGAGAAGCAGGCTCCCTGCTGAGCAGAGAGCCCGATGCAGGACTCAATCCTAGGACCCTGGGATCATGATCTGAGCTGAAGGCAGAGGCTTTAACCCACTGAGCCACCCAGGAACCCCACACTGAAGTATTAAAACCTTTCTATAATTAATGAATTCTCTTTGACCCCTTCTATTTCAGAATAACATATAGTATGTAGTACACCTTCAGTAAGAAAGGTTCCAGTGGGACGTATATTTACTGGCTGTAAATGCTCATTGTCACGTATCCCAGTACCCATGGGTTTTTAAATTAGAATGAAGAAAAGGCTCTTTCTCTGAAATGGGGTTAATTACAAAATGAAATAAATTGCTCTCTCATGGAATTAAAGAATATTAGAGGTGAAGGTTTCTGTAGATTAATCTAATCTAGTACACACATTTTATAGGTTAGGAATCTGATTCAGGAGAAACTGACAAATCTAGGCTCATCTTTCTTCAGTTGCTTTTCCTAAACCAGAGGATGGCCTCTCTTCCACATTACTGTCACCATTTTTCATCTTTCTAATTAAATATATTAATTGAGTAAATGTACTCTTTGTTCCTGACATTATTTTGTTTTTCCTTCTGCCAGTATTTCCCAATATCTTCTACTGATCTCCTTTCTTGTCATAGTTTCCTTTATTTTTTTTCAAAACTCCAATATTTTACTATTTTTCCTTCCATGGAATAAGTGGGAAAGTCAGAGGCTGAGGTGAAATGAAGAAGAAAGGGTGAGAAGAATAAAGGGAGAGAGAGAAAAAGATTATTTCTTTCTTCCTAATTATTTTTTATTTATTTAAAGATTTTTTTTTAAAGATTTTATTTGAAAGAGAGAGAGAGAGAGGAAGAGAGAGATAATGGGCTGGGGGGAGGGGCAGTGGGAGAAGCAGAGTCCCCGATGAGCAGGGAGTCCAACACAAGGCTCCATCTCAGGACTCTGGGATCATGGCCTGAGCCAAAGGCAGGCACTTAACTGACTGAGCCACCCAAGTGCCCTTCTATGTTTTTTTATTTCCACGTGTCAATACTTTTACAATGGTTTGCACACGCCCAAAAGTATAGAACTAAATGTACATTGATAAGAAAATTGTTAACTAAGTGGTTCTCAAAATTCGGTCTGAATCAGAATCTCTTCTGAACACTCTTAAAAATATGGCCCATGCTGGACCTTCTGAATCTAAATATATATAAGCTGGATATTGGCAGAGGATAATTACTAAATTTCACAGGCATGTAAGTAATGTAAATTGAAATTGGCTAATTAGTGCACTAAACTACCTCATGATAAACCCATGTGAAGGAATACTATATAGCTATCAAAAAGGTAACATATTGACATTTCTCAACATATTGACATTGATAAATGGCCATAATCTGTTGAGTGAAAGGTCAGGTTAAAGCATGATCAGGTTTAAGATGATCTCATTTATTTTTTAGTATATATCATGATGCAATGTAAAATATAGCATATGTACTATGTAGCATACTATGTTACATGTAGGCACATAAATATAATATCTAAAAGAATAGTGAGCCAGAATTCTAAGTTGTGTTAGAGATTTCCATTTCCACTCAATATCTTTCTGTTTTCCAATTTTTGTAATGAGTCTATTATGAACCATGCATAATTGGGAGGAAATATTCAAATAAGAAACTGCCTAGGAGCTCCTGTCCTTAAATGACAATGTCAGGGAAGCTTCTGAGGACGCTTAACTTAATTAATACCATTTAAATAATTTATCGCTGTGAAAATGTTTTATTCATTTCTTTCCTGAGCTTACTCTTTTCAAACATTCTAAATTACAGGCAGAACATGTTTAACTTAGCTCGTAAATTAACCTCTTCATCTAGAGCAGGGAAGAATACAAAATTCTTTGCAGTAAAAGCTGTAACTTTTTCATTGGGGTAAAAGATGTAACTTTTAGTGAGGTCAGTTGATCAACATCTATGAATGAAAAAGAAAGAAAATGATCATCTTTCAAGCCAGATACCTTGTTTCTGTTGTGGGCACCAGTGAAATGTATTACTATTATCTAATACTGTAGTGTCTTAGAACATGAGTAAATATTTTATTAAAGAGGGAAAAATAGGTTCTGGTTTCCTAGGTGGCATTTAATAAAAAAAAAAAAAAAGAAATATAAAAATAAATTAACTATTTCTCACAGATATGTGGTTAATCGATTTGGGCCCTTTAGTAAAAAGTTCAGAAAAAGTTGACTTTCATAATTTTATTTGCAAAGGAAAAGTTTCCCAGACACTATACTGTGCAGCCACTCTTCTGAAGAGAGAAAAAATATAGAGAAGCAGGGCCTGTTTATGTTTCCTTGCAGGGTCCTTCTTTGCTGTAGCCACCTCCCCTGTATATACCAGGGCGCATGAAGAAACGTCCACTCAGGACGGATGTGTGTTAGTAAGCAGTTCTTGCAATTGAGGTACGTCAACAGGGCTAATGTTCCAGAGTTCTCACAGGCACTCTGTAACCTTCTCTTCCCAGATTAGTATGTTCTCAGTTATCTTTATGATGCTGCTCTTGTTTCTCATTTGGTCTGTTTACGTACTTCCAGCTTAGGATACTTAGGCCCAAAACAGGCTTGATTGAGCATATTGGTTTTTTTTTTTTCTTTTTTAAGATTTTATTTTTATTTATTTGACACAACGAGCAAGAGAGGGAACATAAGCTGGAGAGGGAGAAGCAGCCTCCCACGGAGCAGGGACCCCCAAAGCGGGGCTCAATCCCAGGATGTTGGGATCATGACCTGAACCGAAGGCAGACGCTTCACCAACTGAGCCACCCAGGTGCCCCAAGTATATTGTTATTGGTTATTAATATTAACATTTCTAGAAGACATTAATGTCACTGATAGGAATAAGCAAATACACAGAGATTCTTTTGAAGTTACATAACGTTCTTGATAGCAAATGTATTGTGTATAAGATATACACATCAATTTTATACATATAATACATGTATGGATGTGTACATATACACATCTAATACATTTATACGTTCATACGTGTGTATTTCCTCTGTGAACAGTGTTATTTTTTTTATAAAGTTGGAGGAATTAGGATATGAAACTTAATGAAATCTGACATTTATAAAGCATTTACTATGTTCTAGACTTGTCTCATTTAACCATCATAACTACCTGTCTAAATATAATTTTCAGGGTACCTGGGTGGAGCAGTTGGTTGAGTGACCGACTCTTGGTTTCAGCTCCTGTAGTGATCTCCAGATCATGAGATAGAGCCCCCTGCTGGCCTCAGTGCTCTGCCCAGCGTCTGCTTAACACTCTCTCTGGCCCTCCGCTCTGCTCGCTCGTTCTCTCTCTCAAATAAATAGGTCTTAAAAAAAAAGTTATAATTTTCAAGAAACTAAAAACATGATTCTTATTCCAATATAGAATGAACATATGCTAAGGATTTATTAACTCATTAATGAGTAAACCAGCAACATAATAAAGTGGTTCAAAAAGTATTTTTGGAGAAACTAGGTGCTTAGAGACACCTAAGAAGAATGTTAGAATAAGACTGATCTTGAGGGCAGTTAAAAAAAAAAAAATCACCTCTGGGGCTATTTTTTCTACCTGACAGAAATTACTTGCTGCTCCACTGTATTTACCTTCAAGTTAACACAGAGTCTGAGATCTTAATTTATGTACAAATCATACACAAAGTTCTGTATGAAAATCAAACAAAGGAATGTTACCCCAGATAATGAAATAATCCGTGAATAGGTTGGTTAAACGGTGCCCCAGTATGACATTGAAAGTATGCTCTGTATTCTCTCTGCCTATGGCCAAGTGTTAGATACCATCTTCTAACGTACTCTATTGTGTAAGTACTTTTATTAGTCTCATTAATTTGTTAGAGTCAAGAAAAAATATCAGGTTCAAATATGCTAAGTCACATATATTTTATAAGGCAATAAAAAGATCTGGTCTTGAGGTCAGCTGTACTCTATATTCCCATCTATAAATTGAGAATAGGTATATTCATTAGCACCATATTTATTACTTGACTTTTGTCTTATTTATCTTACTTGACTGATTTGTCATTGTGTTGTATCTGCAATTTTTAAATGACAGCCTATGGCCAAATCTTGAGGTCAGTGAACAGAATATTAAGACAGTTATAGCTATAAAGATTTAACTTTGTATGTCTATATACATTTCTTTATACATCTCTTATATCTCTCTCAAATTATAAATTAATTACTAAACATATGACTCTTTCCATGTCCCCAAAATGCTGGGCCACTCAGCTGGTTGATTATTGTGTGACTGTACAAATGAGGTCATTAGAGGTTGTGTAACTTTAATATGAAAAAAAACTGTTGAGTGGCCATGGTCTACATCCCTAAACCAATCGGTTAATTCACAAATATATATTTTTGGTTAGGAGAGAGCACATCATCAATCTCAGAAAAACAAACCCAGTGTGTTTTCATGCATTTTGTCAGTTTTTATAAATATCCTAAATCCACTTGAAAATATGTTAATTTTTGCATTTCTGTGGTCTATATATGTCAATAAATGCAATTTATTTTTTAAAAAGAAAAGGAAGAAAAGCAAATCCAAGTGCCTATTACATAGTTGGGAAAGACATACCAAAAACTATACTGAGAATAGATACAGGACTTTTTTGAAATGAAAAAGATGTCCTATGCTCTTTTATGAAAGATCTTGGTTTTGCTTAATGAATTCTATTATTCTTATGTATCTTGAAGCCATCTAGTTTCTTCAGATTAGTAATTAATTGTAGAATTATTATGAATTATTATGTGTATCTGACAGTCTGACATATCATTTACCACAAAACTTTTCTACGACCAGTTTTCTATATTCAGTTTTTGTTGCTGTTGTTAATGTTGTTTTTGCTGGAAATAGAGATAACAAAAAAGGATTAAAATTTTGGACCTGGGTAGATGATTTATTATGATAGGAAAAAATCTAATAGCTTCTTTGGAATCATAACACACTGGCTATCAATTCCCAGAATAATATTCAAACCTCTTACCCTTGCTGATGAGAAAAAGAGCCAATGCGAAGCAGTTGCGCTCAGAGCTCTGCATATTTCTCCTTGTGAATTCTTCGACATCTGCAGAAGACCTGAGTCAGACCTGTCCTTGAATACACTTATTTGCTTCTCCTACATTCTATATATATCACACAGCTCCCCAGGCATCCTTAGAGCTCTAGCTGCTTAGGCTCACTCGTTTCTTAAAGCTGCCTGGGTCTCTGACCTCAAACATGGTGAAAATCAGCATCCCTCCTACATTGCTGAAGACTTTCTAGGGGCTTATGTCTTCCCAAGTCAAAGTCTGTCCCAATTTCTGGTTTAGGATGAAATGCGTGTGTGTGTGTGTGTGTGTGTGTGTGTGTGTGTGTGTGTCTGGCTAACTGTAATTCTTCTTTATTCTCAGTCCTAAAATAACCCAAACAGGAAACAGAGTCCTATCCTTTTAATCTCTCCCACCTGTCCTAACCACATACCATAAGTACAAGCTGTGAATATAGCTGGTTTTTCTGTAGGATTGGGGTAATACAAAACTGGGTATTAGAGAGCTTGCTCTTAGACTTCTGTGTCATTCTGGTCCTTTTATTCTCCTTAGGTCTTAGCCATCCAGCATTTTGTGTCCCTTGTATCTCTCCTCAACAACTTCACTTCTTTGGGGTGCCTGGCTGACTCAGTCAGTAGAGCATGCACTCTTTTTTTTTTTTTTTTTAAGATTTTATTTATTTATTTGACAGAGACACAGATTACAAGTAGGCAGAGAGGCAGGCAGAGAGGGCGGGGAAGCAGGCTCCCCACTGAGCAGAGAGCCCGATGTGGGGCTCTATCCCAGAACTCTGGGATCATGACCTGAGCCAAAGGCAGAGGCTTTAACCCACTGAGCCACCCAGGCACCCCAGAGCATGCACTCTTGATCTCTGTTGTGAATTCGAGAACTACGATGGGGATAGAGCTTACTTAAAAAAAAGGTTCTCACTTTCTACTCATTCCTTGGTTCTCTTACCCTCTTCAAATTATTCTTAACAGTTTCTTTCTCTCTCTCCTCTCTTTCTTCAGCCAGGATGACCTACCAAGATGCTTGCTAAACAAAAGTATTCTCCCTAAAAGAAATTCTGCCACCAGCTAGTTTTTAAATTGAAAGAATAATACATGCATAAGGTTACAAAACTGTCAACAGTAAAATAAAGAATGCAGAGAAAATACGGTTTCTTTCCACCTCAAACTGCAAAGACCCCCATTCCTATCGTTCTCTTTCTCAAGGACTCCTCATGCCAGATTCTTGAGTACATAAGTGCAAGTATAGTCCCACTTCTCAAAAAACATAGAATGCTGCAACCCTCTCCCTTTCTTTCCCTGCTCAGAGCTCCATTAGGGATTAATCTTCAGACTCGCTCACCTCTGGCTTCATGATGGAAGCTCTAAGGGGAAGAAAGAGGTGGGGCCTTGGCCTGGCTTCCTAGGGTCCCTTGGTGGCTCTCTCATTCCAGTTCTGGTAACTGTGACTTTCTTCCTTCTCTTCAGGTCTATTTGTGGTTATAATGCCTTGTATTATCTCTAGAGGTTTCTCCACCACACCCTCCCAAATTTATAAACAGTCTCCTTTGAGAACTCCTCAGATTATCCAGTTTGAATGTGACCTGTTGGAATCCTAAAGATATAAATGGGACCACCATTTATGCATTTTCTGGAGCTTAGATGTCAGGATGTATCAACTCACATGAAATCTACCTTAGGTCTTTATAAACATAATATTCAGTCACACTGCCGTAATTTATTTACCTGTCCCTTAATGTTGGCAGTTAGGTTACTTCCTGCTTATGACACTGATGCAAATATATATCCTTGTGTTAATATCTTTGCACATATGTACAAATAGAACGGCGGAATAATTTTTTTAAAAAATAGTAACTGCTGTACCAAAGCCTATAGGCACTTATAATATTAGTAAATGCCAACAATTGCCCCCTTAGAGATTTTTATTAGTTTGTACTGCCTCTGATTGTATCTTGCCAATACAGTTAATTCTTTATCAAACCCATAAGTGAAAGATGGTATCTCACTGTCATTTTAATTTGCATCTTAAGAATTCTGAGTAAAAGTTTAACAACTTTATATTTATTTAAAATTATTTTTTTCCAGGGGCACCTGGGTGGCTCAGTGGGTTAAAGTCTCTGCCTTTGGCTCAGGTCATGATCCCAGTGTCCTGGGATCGAGCCCCGCATCGGGCTCTCTGCTCCTCGGGGAGACTGCTTCCTCCTCTCTCTCTGCCTGCCTCTGTGACTACTTGTGATTCTGTCTGTCTAATAAATAAATAAAATCTTAAAAAAAATTATTTTTTTCCAGAAAGCTCCTTTTCCCACCTCTTATTGATATGAAGTGCTTTTATTATATATTAAGGAAATTCATTCTTTGTCTCTTTCACACATTTCAAATACTTGTTTTTAGATTGTCATTGATTTTTAACTTTGCTTATGGAACATTTTCAATGAAGAAAGTTCTATTTGTTTAGTGACACTTCTCAATCATTTTTAAATGTCTTTGTTAGAAAGACCTTCCCCATTCTGAGACAACTGAAAGATTTGCCTTGCTTTCTTCTAGTATTTTTACAGTTTTTACTTTCTATACTTTTATGTTTAAAACTCTGAACTCTGGACATTTTCAGCATAAAAAATTAGGTAGATCTAATTTCTTCCAGAAGTTGGTATTGTTCCTTCTCTATTTAATGACTCCTCTTGACCACTTCTCATGACTGAAAATGCCCCCCCAATGACACTTTTTAAAAAAGATTTTGTTTTTAAGTAATCTCCACATCCATTGTAGGGATTGAACTCACAATCCCAAGATCAAGAGTTGCATCCTCTACTGACTGAGCTAACCGGGCACAAAAATGCCACTTATATATATATATATTGAATTTCCATAATCATTTGAGTTTAATTCTGAATTTCTACTCTGCTATATTGTTTTGGCAGCTGAGTTTATGAGTACTAGTAGTCTGTATTGATTCAATGGTCACATCATTCCTCCACCATCATTTCTTCATTTAGCTCTTTGCTAGCTGAAGTTCTCTGTACAGCAGATTTTTTAAGAAGAGTTTCATGGGAAGTGTACTTTTTGCCTTCTTTCACATTTGAAAGTATCTGTTGCCTTTATGTTATGGGTATAACAATTTCTATGGGTATAAAATTATTGCATGACATTTTCCCCCCTGGCTACTTCTGAAAATTATTGTAGAATTCAACAAACCTGTAGAGAAGTCTGGAACCAGTTAATTTTTTCCTTGTTGTCATGATTTGATCTTTTTTGCTTAAATGTTCAGAAGACTCTTTTTTCTGTTTACTGAGTATACTTATCAACGTTAATTAGCTCATATTATTTTTCTTCTGGGACATGCTGACTTAAGTCTTCAGCCTCCTGTAAGATGGTAGACTAAGTTCACAAGACAGAGGTATCCCTTGCATTGTAAACACATTGAAAAGATCAAGAATAGAAAGGCAGGGACGCCTGGGTGGCTCAGTGGATTAAGCCTCTGTCTTCAGCTCAGGTCCTGATCTCAGGGTCCTGGGATCGAGCCCCAGCTTCGGGCTCTTTGCTCACCGGGGAGCCTGCTTCCCGAACCGCCCCCCCCTCTGCCTGCCTCTGCCTACTTGTGATCTCTGTCAAATAAATAAAATCTTTTAAAAAAGAGAATAGAAAGACAATGTAATGACTGAATTGAATATCAGCTGAGGCTCTAACTCAGAATAAAGTAAACTCAGAGATGAAGAGATGGAAAACTGAAAGACAAATCAAAAGATAGGCAGGGGGAATGGGAAGATCCAACATATGCCAGACAGACTTCCTGAAGGAGCACATAGAACGGGGAAGTAGAACATTCAGGGAACTAATAACGGCAAATTTTCCAGAACTTAAGAAGGACATCACATACAGAATCCCTAACAGTATAAATAAGAACACATTTCAAACACATAATAATGAAACCACAGAACATCCCCAAAGAAAGAAAGTTCTAGTAGTGATGGAGGGAAAATTATCTACTAAAGAATGATAATCAGCCAAATAGCAACTACAGATACCATAAGATAATAACACAACACCTTCAAAGGCTGAAGGAAGAATCACTGTCAACCGATAATTCTGTGCCAAGCTAGCAACCATTTAGTACTGAGGGCAAAATAAAGTCACATTTGTACACAAAATGATCAACAGTTTAATACCACAGACCTTACTGTAAGGACTCTAAAGAATATACTTAGGCAAGAAGGAACAGGGATGGAGATGAAACACCTGAGGCAAGAAGCCATGGTAAGAAGAGATATGGGTGAGATAGCTCAGAAAAAAATATAAGTATTAATCCTAAAAACTGCAGCAACAATAACTTCTTTAAAAAGACATTTGATGGGGTTTAAAACAATGAAAACAAAATAGTAGACATGGCATGTTATACGGAAAGTAGGTTTTTTGGAGGGAAGTTAAATTTTTCTAGATCTTTGAGAAAGAGACACTGATAATTTTAGAATAACTTAAAAATATAAAAAAATTAATATGTGTGTTGGAAATTTGAGGGTAGTCAATAAAATTATAGAAATAGAATGCAGAAAATAGCAAAGGGGGAAAAGCAATGAACTAAAACTTGATTAATCAAAACGCAAGACTTCATAGGAATAAAGAAAGCCAAAAAAAATCTATAATGAATAGAGATATTTTCTTTTCAGTTTGTTCGGTTATAGTTTTCAATTTTTTTCTGTTGCATTTATTCTGTTTTCTTCTTCAGCAATACCAAATGTGCATGTGATAAATCTGTTGCCCATCTTTTGTATCTACTTTTTCCTTTATTATTTCACTAGTTTTTTCAAGGCTGTTATCTCACATGTCTGTGTTTTCAGCAATATCTGTTATTCTCTTATTTCTGCACTCCATATGGATATGATTTTGTGATGGTATTATTCTTTTCCATTTTTCTCCTGAGCTCTGTGAGATTATTTTGCATCTGTTTCTCGAGCTTTTGTATCTCCTCTCTCTCTCTATATATATATATCCCAGATAAGTGTGTGTATAAAAATTCTTTGGAATTAAAAAAAAAAACTATATTAACCTCATTTGTGGTATAATCTTTCTGGTATGTGGTCGTTATCTGCCTTTCTTACGTCATGATCTTTTTCCTCTTGGTTTTCTTATGTTTTGCCGTGGCCCCCTTTTGGCCATTTCTATTCCGAATGAAGTTGCTCCCAGTCTGGTAGGGGCTAAGGGCCAGGGAGTGCCCCTGAGAGTCCGCTGCATTACAAGACGGTGCCTGTGAAAGCTGTTTTGCTTTGCCCTGTAGCATAATTCTAATGCAAGTTAGTAGAAGTTGCACTGGTTTTTCATGAGTCCCCACGTGATACAATTTTCCAGGATGCTTACCTTTGACTTAGCTTTCACAGCCTTCAGCTTATACAGATTGGCAGCTCAGGGCTGCAGGTCACCCAGGGTTTTCTTCCAGGGATTCACTGATAGTTGCTTCTTAGAGAAACGGTGTGCCTGTGCTTTGCTGGTTGAATATTTCCCCTGCCCCCACTGTCAAAAATGGTGAAAGAAGGTCTTTCGGCAGCCTAGACACCACCTCTCCTTCCAGAGGAGGCAGTAACTGTTGTGCTGCTCAGGGGCCCCACCACCAAGGAAACTGGCTGTCCCAGTGGACTGAGTAGGGATTCACTTATAGCATTCTCCTTGACTGAAGGACAACATTCCCAGGCTTTCTTCTTATATCATTGTTCAGAATTTTAAGTATTTTCTTGCATCATTGAGACTTTTTCTTGTACTCCTTGTTATTTTTCAGTGGATTTCAGGGAGAAGAGGTTGCAGAGCTATTTTTACTTTATTGCTTTAAACTGGAAACCACCTTTTGCCAGCCGCGCCTTTAATAACAAGTTTCTTCCTGCTACATGCATACTTTTAATGTTTTAGCCCCTTTCTCTGTGGGAGTGGGGAAGGGTTTACCAGAAAGATTTTTCCTCAAGATAGGAAAAAAGTCACTCCCACCTTATTTTTTTTTTAAATTTTATTATTTATTTATTTATTTATTTGAGAGAGAGCATGAGCAAGGAGAAGGTCAGAGGAAGAAGCAGACTCCCCTTGGAGCTGGGAGCCCGATGCGGGACTCGATCCCAGAACTCCAGGATCATGACCCGAGCCAAAGGCAGTCATCCAACCAACTGAGCCACCCAGGCGTCCCACTCCCACCTTATTTTAATGAGACTTCTATTTCATCAGATCAGAATTCCCTCTCCACTGAGAGGGCTCATGAGATGAGGAAGGCTCCCAAGAGATTTTAATGTTATTTTACAAGCAGACCCAGAACTCAATCAAGACTATTTAAAATTGGGGCACCTGGGTGGCTCAGTGGGTTAAAGCCTCTGCCTTCAGCTCAGGTCATGATCCCAGGGTCCTGGGATTGAGCCCTGCATCGGGCTCTCTGCTCGGCAGGGAGCCTGCTTCCCCTCTCTCTGCCTGCCTCTCTGCCTACTTGTGATCTCTGTCTGTCAAATAAATAAATAAAATCTTTAAAAAAAAAAAGACATAAAAATAATATAATGTAGGTTTAAAAAAAGAATATTTAAAATTAAATATCTTTATTAATCACAGTGCAATTCATATTGGCAAAATTATGCTACCGATAACAGTTTAAAGACATATGGGGTCTGGGGATGACTAGTATGTCATATGGGGAGGGGTAAAATTTGTTATTTTGTATTATCAGTTTCACATTGAATCATATTGTTTTGATAAAGTGGAATTTTAAGTTATTTTTATCGTATGGCAAAGATAGGGAAATTTTTTACTGACGTTATTCTAAGAAAACTTACAATAGCACCAGAGGCAAAACCAACTTGGTAATAGTTGCCAGTGGCTGCAAATGATCTGTGTGAAGAAAAATCCTATATATGCCTTTCATTTGACCAAGGGTGAGGATCCTATAGCCAAGGGCTCTAGTTCAAGTCACTTCATGTCCTCTCCTTAGTACCTAGGCTCTCTCAACCCGCTGTCAAGCCTGCAGACTCTGAGGCATCATTCCCTATCTAGTATACCATAGTCCTGAGGAGGATGGTGTGTTCAAAGGTGTCCAGTCTTTCCTGGACACATCTGTGTTCTGGGTAAGCGAAGGAGTAACAAACGGTGCTGGAACAAGTGGACGTACAGTTTCCGGTTCACAGAAAAATGGAAGGGAAGGTACAGAGATTTCCCCATATTCTCCTGCCCCCACCTGCATAACCTCTCCCATAGTGAACATCCCCCACCTCAGTGGTACATTTGTTACAACTGATGCACCTACAATTGACACATCATTATCATCCAAAGTCCATAGTTTTTACATTAGGGTCTGATCTTGATGTTACACATTCTATGAGTTTGGAAAAATATATAATGACATGTATCCATCATTATAGCACCATATAGAGCATTTTCACTGCCCTAAAAATCCTCTGTGCTCTGCCTATTCATCCTTCTCCCCTCCCCAACTCCTGGCACCTACTGGTCTTTTTACTATCTTCATAGTTTGGCCTTTTCCAGAAAGTCATATAATTGGAATCTTAAAGTCTGTTGCCTTTCCAGATTGGCTTCTTTCACTTAGTAATATGCATTTGGTAATGCATTAAGTTTTCTCTAGGTCTTTTCATGGTTTGACTGCTCATTTCTTTTCAGTCTGGGATAACATATTCCATTGTTTGTGTGTTGGTTTCTGTGTGGTCCTAAATTTTCAACTCCCTTGGATAAATGCCAAGGAGCATGATTACTGGATTGAATGATAACAGTATGTTTAGTTTTAGTTTTTGTTTTTATTTTTTAGAGAGGGAGAGAGAGGGGGAGAGGGAGGGGTGGAGGGAGAGGGAGAAAGAAAATCTAAAGCAGGCTCCACTCCCAGTGTAGAGTCAAACATGGAGCTCGATCTCATGACCCAGAATCATGAGTTGAAATCAAAAGCTGGATGGTCAACCAACTGAGCCATCCAGTTGTCCCTGGATTTTGGCCATTCTGATAGGCGTGTGGTATCTTGTTTTAATACGCATTTCCCTAATAACATGTGCTGTGGAGCATCTTTGCACATCCTTACTTGCTATCTGTATATTTTCTTTGGAGAAGTGTCTATTAAGGTCTTCAGCACAATTTTTAATTGAGTTTTCTGTTTCCATATTATTGAGTTTTAGAACTTCTTTGTATATTTTGGATAATAGTCCTTTATCAGATGTATCTTTTGCAAATATTTTCTCCCAGTCTGTGGCTTATCTTTTCACTCTCTTGACATTGCCTTTCGCAGTGAAGAAGTTTTTAAATTTTAACGAAGTACAGCTTATCCATTATTTCTTTCATGGCTCATGCCCTTAGTGTTCTATCTAAAAAGTCATCACCATACCCAGCGCAACTATGTTTTCTCCTATGTTATTTTGTAGGAGTTTTATAATTTTGCATTTTACACTTAGGTTTCTGATCCATTTGAGTTAATTTTTGTGAAGAGTAGAAGGTCTGTGTCTAAATTTTTTTTTTTGCATGTGTACGTCCACTTGTTCCAGCACCATTTGTTAAAGACTATCTTTGCTCTATTTTGTTGCTTTTTCTTCTTTGTCAAATATTATATATCTATCACATATATATATTATATATCTATCACATATCTATGTGAGTCTATTTCTGAGCTCTTTATTCTGTTCTACTGACCCAGTTGTCTATCCTTTTGTCAATATCAAACTGTCTTGATAGCCTATTGTAAGTCTTGAAGTTGGGTAGTGTGGGCTTTCCACATTTCTTCTTCTCCTTTAATGTTATGTTGGCTATTCTGGGTCTTTTACCTCTTCATATGAAGTCTAGAATCAGTTTGTCAATATCCATAAAATAAAATGTTGGGATTTTGACTGGGATTGCACTGAATCTATAGATTAAGTTAGGAACTTGATAGATCAACGATGTCTTAGGCTGGATTTGAGTCTTTCTCTTCCCCCACATGGAAGGCTAGAGCTGACTGGAGTTCGGAATTTCCTTTCCCCTAGGCCAGTTAGGCTCTGACAATGCCCCAGCAAGTTGGGCTGTGGTTAACTCACAGGTTAATATTTTTATGGAATAAGTTGATTGAATTTTTCAATTTTGTAATATAATCAGGTATATTTCCCACTTGCTATTTGTCTTTATGATATTTTCAAAGATAGAATATGCTGTATGTGTAACAATACATTTACATATTTAATATCTATCACAGTGCCCTGTTAATAGGGTTTTTCTCTATGTTCTGAGTGCCATAATATGTTCAATCCATGAGGTACTAGGGGGCTACACTGTGCTACCAACGTAACCAGTGAGTGATGTCCTGGTTTTCCTGAGATAAATGGTTCTACGATGTGCATTGTTTTCTCTGCTCTAGTTTCCCCTGCACTTTGAATTCTGGTAAGTAATATTGGCAAAAAATCACCTTCCAAAGTTACGGTGCCATAGTGCTTTACCTACTACAAAGGTACAAGGAGGATCAGAAGCTGAGTTAGAAGACAAATTTTCTGTTCACTTGTGGTGCTTTCAAGGAAATGCTTGAGGAAGCAGAGAATAAAGAAAATTAGAAGATTGATAGAAGTCTTTTTTGACATTTTGAAGGATATCTTAAATATTGCTAAAAGCTGAGACGATTGAGAAATTGCTTCAGTATGATACTGAAAATACTTCCCCATGGGAACTGTAGGACCTCATATTGAGAGCTCTGGTTCCTAGGAATGTATCTCCATGATGAACTGGGGTAAGTGTGCATATACTCTTTTCACTGGCTCTTTATTGATCTCCTCTATTAGATCTAACAGGTTTCCAGTTAACGCTTTGTTTGGTAGTCACAAACCTATAAATAGCAATAATTTTTCTCACTTTCTTTTCGATGTTTTTACCTCTTCACATTCTCATCCAACTGCATTGCCTGATTCTTGCCTGCCCATGTCTTTTTCATGATTTGCAAGAGGATGATTCTGCCTTAATCATAAGAATGCCTCCTATTCTTTACAACATAAAGGGGCACTTGGGTGGCTCAGTTGGTTAAGTGTCCAACTCTTGATCTCAGCTCAGGTCTTAATCTTGGGGTCCTCTGAGTTCAAACCCCACGTTAGGCTCCACACTGGCATGGTGCTTACTTAAAAAAAATCCTCTTATCTCTATTTTATGAAAATTTTTAACATCAGAAATTGCTTGATTTTATCAAATGCTTTTCTAGCCTTTATAGGAGATAATGTATGCCAATACATTTCGAAAAATTGCTCATTCTTTTTTTTTTTTTTTAAAGATTTTATTTATTTATTTGACAGAGAGAGATCACAAGTAGACGGAGAGGCAGGCAGAGAGAGAGAGAGGGAAGCAGGCTTCTTGCTGAGCAGAGAGCCCGATGTGGGACTCGATCCCAGGACCCTGAGATCATGACCTGAGCCGAAGGCAGCAGCTTAACCCACTGAGCCACCCAGGTGCCCCAAAATTGCTCATTCTTGTTGTTAGTCCTTATGAAAGAGAAAATTAAAACCAAAATGAGATACCACTATATTTTACCTAAAATGCTAATATTAATAGGGTTGATTACACCAAGTGTTGCTGAAAACATATGGAACTTGAACCTTCAAACACTACTGGAGGGAGTGTAAGTTGGTAAAAACATTTTGGGGAATTGGTTGCCATTATATTATTTCTGAAATCTGAGCATGTCCATATTATGAAGCCAAGAATTTTGACTAGCGCATATAGCCAACAGAAATGCACAAATCCGTGTGTATTATAATAGTTTATAATGTGTACATTATACTAGTTTTATTTGTAACTGGATCAAACTGAAAAGCAATGTTCATTAACAAATAACAGAATAGGTAATTAAATTGTAGTATATTTGTACCGTCACCTAATTAAAAATAAGATACTAAATTTTTTTCTTTGGCCTAAGACATTGGATCATGTTAATAATTTGCCTAATGTTGCTAGGTTCTTGCATTTCTGGGGTATTCCTTATTGGTCATGGTGAATTGGTATTATTTGTATTTTTTAGGCTTAAAAGACTGGCTTCCATCTTTCTTTTGGTTAACTCTGACATATTTAAACTTATGTTTTTACGTCCCTTATTACAGTGACTTAAATCCTTCTGTTGACTATGAACTTGTGAATTTTAGTTTAAGTCAGAACCTCAGTATTCAGGACCTCAGTATTCCAAAATTACCTTTTCATATACAGAAGCACCAAAATCCTTTATCAAATTTACCCGAATCTCCTTTCTCACTTCAATTTTTAGCCATTTAAACTCTAAAACTAGTTCCCCCTACGGCCCCCAGGGTGATTTAGTCACTAAAAGTGTAGATAGAGAATATCCTCTGAGCCTTATGATGTTAAACAGGATAAAAAAAAATGGATAGAAAATTGCCTTCTAATGTCCTTCATTAAAGGTTATTCTGTATTTTAAATTCTATTTTTTTTATTGCTTTTGTCTGCCACAGGCATAAGATTCTTGATACGATAGAAGAACACTTTAATAGTACACTAGCTTTTATCTATGCATTTTATCTTCTACTTTTATGATTCATTCACCTATGAAGATGGCTCTTTTGATAAAATGCTCTGGGTAAGTTAAGGTGAACTAACTTGTATTCCTTATTACACTACCCAGAAGAATATACGTAATTATGTAAAAGGTTAAGAGTGTGTTGGCTTATTCATTCAATAATTATTTATTGCCTTGTTTTTATATGAGGTTCGGGACTACTACTGTATATTATCAAAATAGAATCATGTTCAGGAAATGATTTTTTATTTATTTTTTATTTTTTAAAGATTTTATTTATTTATTTGACACAGAGAGAGAGATCACAAGTAGGCAGAGAGGCAGAGAGGGAGGGGGAAGCAGGCTCCCCGCTGAGCAGAGAGCCTGATTTGGGGCTCAATTCCAGGACCCTGAGATCATGACCTGAGTCGAAGGCAGAGGCTTAACACACTGAGCCACCCAAGTGCCCTGGAAATGATTTTTTAAAAACTAAATGAGGTTGACTATAATAAGCAGAATCTTTTGAACTGTGTCAAGTAATAGGATTGGTTTTCTTTTTTCCTTCTTTTTAACGTGTATGTGCCTATTAGTGAGAAAAGTATCTTTCAGAGTTATTCAGGACTAACTGCTGTTTAGAATTCAAGGGAGCTCTGGGGATGTGGCTATTGTTTTGTCTCTTTAGCAGCCAGGTTTAAGGGCTCTCTGGAGGGCTGGGTTGCTCAGCTGGTATGTGCAAGACCCACAGGTCCTACGCATCTGGTTTGTATGTGTCTTGATACTTGGATTTCCCTCAGCTTTCGGGAGGCTGCACAGGACGTGGGAGATGGAAGCCTCAAGTAGGAAGAGGAAGCCTCCTATGTCTACCTCGGTGGGTGCTGAAATCACATCCCTTTCCACAGAAGGGACCAGGCGCTATCTTGTATAGGACTCAGCTGCTCTTTTAATCTCCTATTTTGGCTTTTTATTGTCCGTTTCCCCAAATTCCAATGTCTGGTTTCCCCAACAAAGTCTAATTCCATCTGCCATGGGCAGACTTCTCTTTCCCAGCCAGCCTGGGGCCTAAGTCAGGGACATGGCTTTGGCAGTTCAGAGTCTCTTTAAGGCAAAACTAGCCATCTGTTGAATAAACTAATATGATGCTAAGAAAAAGAAGGTTTAAAGCAAACACAACCTATTAATTTTTCGTTATGACTTATCAATTGCTTGAGCCAGAAAGATGGGCCTTCATTTTATGTACCATGTAGTTCAATCGATATATTCCATGACACAGGTATCAGAGACAAAATCAGTAAAGAGAGCCTGAAAGACGGAGAGCACCTATTTATTTGTAGAAAACTTTGAAAAGTACACTAAATAAAACATTTGCCCTGATAGACAAAGTAATCCCTGTGAAGACGGGAGCTGGTGTGGTTTGTGGAAGGGACACAGGAAGGCTGCTAACATATTAGGTCTTTCCCCAGTTCGGCTGCTACCTCATTATCATGTGAACTCAGGCCACACATCGTACCTGATGGAGCTGTAGTTTCCTCATTGCGAGTGACATAATAATACTTGCTAAATATATGCCAAAGGGATTTTGTGAAAAGGAGAAGTAGGTGGTTTGAATACTTGGAAATGTTAGAAGGCATTCTTATGATGGGAAAGAATGATTTTGGATTTCAGATGCAAGCGTTAAGCAATCTGAGAGGAGTATGAAATTTGGGTCAACTGCTGCAGTAGGGATTCTCATCACTCCAGTGGTTTTCTTTGTAAATTTTTACCACAATACCATATTATCATAAAGTCTATATTATTTCATATATATATATGATTATTATTAACAGTCTGGCCTTAAAGTGATTATGTTTGCTCTCAAATGTAAGACATTTATCTTAAAGTTTATTATAACCTAAATAAGATATAAGGACTTATAGTAAAAATTCTGACTATATTTATCATGGAAATCAGTAGGAAATGGGCTTTCTTTAAGAGAAACTTCTGGGGGCACCTGGGCAGCTCAGTCACTTAGGCATCTGACTCTTGATATTAGCTCAGGTCTTAATATCAAGGGGGTGAGTTTAAGCCCCATGTTGGGCTCAAAGAAAAAAAATTTCTGTGCTACAACAATATTTTGGAATATATATTCCATTTTGTAGACCATGCCAGTGTCTAACTCTTATACAATCTACATTCCAATTACATATGCAAAAAAAATTCAACTGTCTAAGCATAATTCATCAACCAAACAATTTTCTTTACCTGAATCTCAGGTGCTCAGGCCCTGTGTTTAAATATATAAAATTACTATATTTAATCAGTGATTGTAATATTTAATCGGTGTGCTTTGTTTCATTCCTTTTCCCCCAATTTATAGGGGAAAAAATAAAACCCTTTCTGATTTTTATACTACCAAGGTTGTGAGCAAATCCAAAACACTTCATAAACATTTGTTTATCATCACTCAGCATAGACCAAGGAAAATGTCATCCACCTCATCCAATAAGTATTTTTTTTGTTGTAAGCACAATCTCAGTAATATATTTCTGATTAATATAAATAGAAACAATTAGTTAAAACTTACTCAGTTTGATACCCAAATATTTAAGAGCATGGGGGCTTTCATAGAAAATAATAAAAAGAATACTTGGTGGTAATAAATATAGAACAAAGCAGTTCAATGAAATTCACTTGTATCTTAATAGTGTATGTTTCATCTTACTATTATAAGCTTAAAGTCTTATGGATATTATAAAACTAAACTTTGATGTTATAAAATGAAACTTTCTGCTGTGGACTTTACCTGGCTCCTGAGGAAGTATCAGTTGATAATCTAGGCTTGGAAAGGTTTGGTTAGCGTTCCTTGAGCTCTGAGTATTTCATGGACTTTGACTTTACAAATGAGCTGAGACCCTGCGGCATCCTTCAGACAGATAGAGACTTCATAGGTGACTCAGTAGAAAATTTGGTTTTTAAACAGAAAGAGACCAGCATCACCCTTACTGTTGGCAGAGTGTGATCTAAAAGAGAGATTTAAAAAATTAACAATATTTGAGTTGTGCTTACTAGGTAACAGGCTCCCCCAAGCTCTTTAGAGGCATTAACTCATTTAATTTAATCCTTACAACGACATTAATAGATAGTATGAATATCTTTGAGGTCACTTGATCAGAGAGTGATTGAGATTCGACCACAGGTTCCCTGGCTCCAGAAGCTTGGCTGCCTCTTTTTGTGATTGGTGATAAAAGTACCAACCGAGCTGGTTTTCTGGTACTCTGCTTTACTCCAAGGAAGAGTAAAGCAGAGTACCAGAAAACCAGTCTTTTTCATTTTAGAACAAACCAGGCTTTTTTTTTTTTAATTTGAAAATTTTTTTTCTATAATTGATTTTTTTAATTGAGGTAGAGTTGACATATAATCTTACATTAGTTTCAGGTACACAGCATGATTCAATATTTGTATACTCTCCAAAATGATGACCACAATAAGTCTGGTTACCATCTGTCACCATGCATAGTTATAATTTTTTTTTTCTTGCGATGTGACTTTTTAAGATTTACTCTCTTAGCAGCCAATTAGTTTTAACAAGTACTGTGGTGAACTTGAGAGGACAGCCATGGCAGTCGTCTATGCCAGCAAGGCACATCTATACCTAGTAGTTGGATTTCCTATAGTAAGATTAATAATCAATTTCTACAAGGTTAATACCTCCCTCTTGGTTACATAATAAACTTTCCTTATAAAAAGTCAACCTTGCCTGAGACCTGGCCATTGCTAAGGCAGCATGGTGGTTGAATTGTGGGCACAGAGAGATGAAAAGTCCATAGGGTCTGAGAGGGGAACGTCTTTGCTTCTGTACCATTCATAGATTTCTTTTGCATAGGTATTTTTTTAAGTGAGTTTCATTTAATATTGCTCTGTTTGTATTTCACATTCCCCTTAAGCATCTAAAAATGTTACAGAATAGTGTCATTTCCTTCCACATTCAATATCCCATCAGCCAGAGAATTCCAAAAAAACCAAAATATTAAAAAATGAATTTGAACTTGGCGATTCCATTCAATCAACTGTCAAATGGAATATGAGGGAATCTCTTTAGGTCCCAGCCATAGCACTTGGCATTTTACAGTTACCCCGTTCAACCCCAGAGCCTTGCAAGGTGGGGTCATCATTTGAGGGCCACGGAGAGAGGCTTGCAGAGGGTAGTAGCTTGCCTAGCTTGCCATGAATTTCACAGTTAATAAAAGGTCTTAGTGAAGTATAAATCCGGGTGTTTCAGGCTCCATGTAACACAGTATTATTTAAGAGACGATCCAAGGCTTGCTAAGAATGTACCAGATTTGCTGGCAATCAAGTGATGGGTCAACACACTGCCTCTGGAAATGCTGAGCAAATAATGGCGGGGAGGGGTGCGGTGCAACCAGCCACTTCTTACATGATTAGTTGAAACACCTTCACACACAGGTTGGCAAACTGAGATAGCTGAACTAAGGCTCCAGGCTAATTTATTTACTTACCAAAGGTCTCTCCTTTTTGAACAAAGGGGACACCACGGCCTAGGAGGGGAATTAAAACAATTTGCCAATTGAAGCTGGTTGGTGCTGCAGTACTGAACGGCCAATTGGCTGCACAGAAGTCTTTTCCGCCCCGCCTGAATGGATAGAGCTACCGTAGAGACTACCGGCGCTCACCTCCAGATGAGAAGGCAAGTCCCATTATAAGGGATATACATAGATCCATAACACATCCTAGCAGTATGTTTCTGTAAGAAGTGCGGGATGGAAGGTTTCATTAATCCGGGACCGGAAAAAAAAAAATCTTGCTCCCGGAGCGTGTATTTTGGGAGGAAATTACACCATTGAAGTCCCCTCCTCGAGATACCCATTTCCCTCAAGGTACATCATCTTTCTTTAACGATCCCGGGGGGGGGGGGGGGGGGTTGCGTATCGAGGCTCAAGGCCTATCCCTCAGCTCCGAGCAGCACAGCTGGCGCTGGGGTCCCGGGGCAGGCGGGGGCGGCGGTGACGCAGGAGGCGGCAGCGGCCCAGGTCGCTGCGCGAGGGGAGGGGGCAGGTTGCTCGGCGCGGTGCGGCGCCGGCCAATCAAGAGGCGCGGTGTTTGGGGCGAAGGGAGGGGAA
The DNA here is from genome assembly GCF_902655055.1 of Lutra lutra. Lineage (NCBI taxonomy): Eukaryota > Metazoa > Chordata > Mammalia > Carnivora > Mustelidae > Lutra > Lutra lutra. Next base: position 41,049,887 of record NC_062289.1, read on the forward strand.
CGGGTGGGTGGGGGCCTCCAGGTTTTCTCGGGTGCCCGGGCGGCGCCGCCTGCAGTTTCGAGCTCAGGCGCGGAGCCCCGCGGGGTCTCCGGGCGCACGCGCCGGTCCTCGGTTTTCCGCGTCTCCCCCGCCCTTTCAGGCCCGTCCCCCTTCAGCGACCCAGAGGCGGCTCCGACGGCGCCCGGCCTCCTCTTCGGGCTCCCGGGGTCTGCCCGCAGCGCGAGTCGCCGGGCCGCTCTACGCCCGGTGTCCGGGGGCGGAGTGGGGGCGGCGCCGGCGGGGTCGCCTCACCCCAGGCCGGCGGCGGTAATGTTGCTGCGGTTGCCGCCCTTGCGGCCGGGCGGGCAGCTGGCGGTGGCAGGAGCCAGAGTCGGAGCGCGCTCGCCGCTAGCCGGGACGCCGCCCTCGTCTGCGCACCGCTCCCGCGGCCGCCGCGGGGCGCCGGGGCCCGGCGCGGCATGAGGAGGAGGCTGCGCGCCCGCGAGCGCTCAGCTCCTTGGCCCCCAGGGCCCCCGCGGGCCCCCGCGCGTCGCGCGCGCCGACTGCGGCCCCGGCGCCCACGCTAGCCCCACGCAGGCACGAGACGCCGCGGCCGGGACGAGGCGGCGGCGCAGGCCTGCCGAGCGCGCGCGGGCCGCTTCCCGAGCGCGGGGGCTAAGCGCCCCGGACCCCAGCGGACGCGGGGAGCCCGGGCGTGCTGCAGTTCGCTGCCCCTCTCCGCAGGGGCGCCGCGGCGCGCAGCCCGCGCCAGTTCCCACCTGCAGCCCCTCCTCCCGCCGCCGCGGGGCGGATAAAAGGCGCGTCCTTGCCCTTCCTGGGCCTCCGCAGGTCCAGCCGTCCCCGGCCCCGCCGCCCCACGCCTCGCCTCCTTTTTCCCTCCTCCACCCCTTCCTCCTCTCCTCCCGCGCCTCCCCTCCCCCGACTCTCCAGCCTCCCATTCATTCCGTCCGCTCCCTCCCCTTCCCTCATTCCCGCTCCGGCCCTCTCCCCTTGGTCCTCCCCGCGCGGACCCCGTTGCATTCTCGGGGTTCTTGGTACATTCATGGAAGTTTAGGGCCTGGATGGTGCCCCCAAGTCCGGCGTGAGAGCGCAGCCTGAGCTGCTGGCTGGGAAGAGGAAGATGTCTGTGCTCAAGAGGATGATGCGGGTCTCCAATCGCTCCCTCCTCGCCTTCATCTTCTTCTTCTCCCTCTCCTCCTCCTGCCTCTACTTCGTCTATGTGGCTCCGGGCATCGGTAAGCACCGAGACACACCCTCCCTTCCCACAGTCACACCGAAGGAAATGCAGGATGTTACTTATGAGATTTGGAAGGTGTATAAACAGGAGACTGGCAGAAAGCATTTTATTTGAAATGTTATTTCAGACGTGTCAGATAAACCGCTCGGGGCATGGCTTTAGTACGTGAGTTTCTTTTGTGCCGGTTTAACTAACTTAAAAGACTGCATTAAATGGACGTAGCAAAATTAGGTGTAATTTTGCCGGATGCCCTGGTCGCTTTCTCGAGTATTCTTGACAGCTTTATTCATGTGATATCAGCTCTTGAAGCTTAAACTCGGTGCTTAATCCAGGTTTTATTCAAACACCCTCGGATATAATAACTGGTTTAAAAATAAGAAGGAGAAATCAACACCAGGGGATGTGATTGAGTTCAAGAATGTATGTATTCTAGTGTTCTAGGTCACTTTTTTAGAATGGGGTCAGTGAACATTGGTGCCACACTTCAGGAATTTTTAGGCGATGAGTTTTCTTGTGAAAACAATGCTCCATTCTTTAGTCAGCTTTTCAAGGGTAGGTAGATTCTGCTACCTGTTAGGATGATTTCTGAGATAATACAGTGATTAAAGTGACAGTTATACAGGATTGTTTGTAGTTTAACATTTTAACCTATTTATCATATTTTGGGTCAAATACCTTTTTATTTTTTTATTTTTATTTTTTTATTTTTTTTTTTAAAGATTTTATTTATTTATTTGACAGAGAGAGATCACAAGTAGACGGAGAGGAAGGCAGAGAGAGAGAGAGAGAGGGAAGCAGGCTTCTTGCTGAGCAGAGAGCCCGATGCGGGACTCGATCCCAGGACCCTGAGATCATGACCTGAGCCGAAGGCAGCGGCTTAACCCACTGAGCCACCCAGGCGCCCGGGTCAAATACCTTTTTAAAGAATCTATTTGGATTGGGTCATTTAATATTCTAAGTACTCAGTCCCCTTTGGTTGAAAGGTGCCAGTGTGGCATTCTAATGAGTAAAAAATAAGAACTTCGTATGGATATTAAAACACATTGTATCTCCAAAACTTTTTCTGAGTTTTTCCTGGCCATTATGTGTTTAATGTTAAATATTTATGGTATGTATTTAATGTTAATGTATTTAGTGTAAAATATAAGTTTATTGTTCACAGTAATAGTGGGTGTCTCCTATTATTTCTTTTTAGAAACTAGTAGTCTTTTGAGCCAGGGCCTTTTCTCCCTGGGTAAGTCAAAAATGTATGGCCTCTTATACAATGAAAACACCTGCAGAATTTTGAGATGGCATTAGTATCACAGCATTGTCTTGTGTGATTATAATAGAGTATTGTAATGAATTGCAGGGGAGAAGGAAGATGCAAACCTCATGAAGACTGTTGCATTTCCTGGAACAGAATTACTGTGACTTTTTCTTGATTAAATTTTTGAATTCAAGTAAGATGTGTAAATTAAGATAATGATGCTTGAGAAGACATAAATTGTTGAAACCTTGATGTATTCCAAAATAGAAATTTGAGGTTAAAGTTTTAACAAGTGTGAATATTTTAAGATGTTATTTTCTTTTAAAGCAGTTTTTTCTTTAGGCTAAATAAAAACCCCTGGAAGCCTGTAGTAGAAATTACAGTGGTGTTCAGTGGACTTGAGAATAGTTAGCCAAATTATTTGGCTGGCTTTTCTTTTCTTTTTCTTTTTTTTTTTTTTTTTAATTTTATTTATTTATTTGACAGACAGAGATTACAAGTAGGCAGAGAGGCAGGCAGAGAGAGAGAGAGAGAGGAGAAAGCAGGCTCCCTGCTGAGCAGAGAGCCCGATATGGGGCTCGATCCCAGGACCCTGGGATCATGACCTGAGCCGAAGGCAGAGGCTTTAACCCACTGAGCCACCCAGGTGCCCTTGGCTGGCTTTTCTTAAAGTCCTCTGCCATTTTGACAGTCATAGAAATTAACTCTTCCTTCTACAGCCATTTTTACATTGTCATGTAGCTCTTTAAAGGCTGGAAATCTTTGAGTGATGTTGGTTACTCAGACATTAACTTTGAACGGTTTTGCAGAAAAAGGTTTTTTGCACTTAGGCAACAATGTTTTTACTTTCTTGGTATTTTGAATAACTTGTTGAAGTTATGATACTCAAAATGTTAACCAAAGGAGATCAGAATTCTGTTACTTGGTAGTCATCCTTTTTTTTTTTTTTCTTGGCACATTGATATATTATCTGTAGATTCTTAAAATTCTATTGATACGTAATACTAATACTTTTTTCTCAGTTATGTGTGAGTTTAACGTTTGCCACAGACTAATCACTTATATATCATAAAAATTTGGCAATTTTCTTATAGACAATTAGGTTGACACACTTTTTTTTTTTTTTAAAGATTTTATTTATTTATTTGACAGAGAGAGATCACAAGCAGGCAGAGAGGCAGGCAGAGAGACAGGAGGAAGCAGGCTCCCTGCTGAGCAGAGAGCCCGATGCGGGACTCGATCCCAGGACTCCGAGATCATGACCTGAGCCGAAGGCAGCGGCTTAACCCACTGAGCCACCCAGGCGCCCAGGTTGACACACTTTAAGCTACTGTTTTTGTGGGTCTTAAATTTAGAACTTAAAAAAATTGACTAAAGCCAGTAAGGAAAATGAAACCCAATACTTATAAAGTGCTATCAATTTGTTAAGCTATATCTATTTCCCAAACCCAGTATTACTTAGCAGAAAAAAAAGTCTCCTTATTTCTCTTTTATTGGGAAGCAGTTTTCCAAAAATCACGTTTGCCTGAAAGCTCAAATTTTATCATTGGCAACAAATACTGTCAGGGTCTTTTTTTTTTTTTTTTTTTTTTCCTTTGGAAGTGCCAGGCTCACTTTGTTCATTTTTGGGAAAATGTAGGTCAAATACAGGGGTTTAAATAACCAAGCTTGTCAGTTCTTTAAAGTAAAAGTGATAGTTCATGAAAAATGTGGCTAGTTTAGCTCACAATGCAAAATCAGCGCACAAGTTGATTTTCAGGATAACCGTAGTACGTTGGTGTGCTACAGAAATGCTTCATGTACACTTCCTGTTTCATTCCAGATTTCTTCTTAATGAGATATATCCCCAAACTAGGTTCTTATAACTAATTTACATTCGATGAACAGAGAAACTTCTTGAAATAATTCATATTTTAGTCTGAATTACATCTTAGGGCAAAACTTTCTTGTGATGAAAATATATGTGGTGTAAGAGAGCACTTTTTATTGATTCTAAGTAAATGTTTCAAATGTCTTCTGTTAAAAAGTCCGTATTATTCCTGTCCACATCAACCTGTTGTGTAGACGTTAATTTTATTTTCCTACATTTTCTGTCCAGAGACCTGTTTTTGTCTTGCACCTTCCCCGGGCAGCCCTTTTCTCATTTTTAGTTCCTTTTTCTTAGACTTCTTCTTCTTTTTTTTTTTTTTAAAGATTTTATTTATTTATTTGACAGAGAGATCACAAGCAGGCAGAGAGGCAGGCAGAGAGAGAGGAGGAAGCAGGCTCCCTGCTGAGCAGAGAGCCAGATGCGGGGCTCGATCCCAGGACTCTGAGATTATGACCTGAGCTGAAGGCAGCGGCTTAACCCACTGAGCCACCCAGGCGCCCCTTTCTTAGACTTCTTAACCTGTGTTTCTCCCTCCCTCTGTCTCTTCCCTCTGAGCAGATAATACTACACAGTTGTAGAAAGCATAGTCTGTTTAGTTTCCAATGTTTTCTCATGTTGAACAATTCATTGGCTATTTAGGTGTTACTCTAAGAGTCCCATCAGACTCCAAGCTCATTATTTTAAGAATAATTTGAAACATTTTCCTTGAAATTTCTGATTCATGCAGGAAACGCACGGATAATCTTTATATTATGAACTTTAGTAACAAGGGAAACTGGTCTGTAGACACCATCCCCCACAGGAAGACAGATTTTTTCCCTAGCCCATCTGGTAGAGTCAGGAGCCATTAGTTGTTTCTCGTTCTCTTTCGCCTTTGTACGTGATTGCAAAAGGATGAGTGCATTTCCCCCCCAAGTTCTTGACCTGGCTGGATTGAGGGTAGAATCCCATTTAGTGTTTAGTTTTCAGTGCAGCTTCCAACACAACATACTTGTATTTTCCTGCTGTAGCATCGTAGGAGAAGATGAACTTACGACTTCGGAGTTCATTCATCCAACACAAGTGGAGTATCTCAGATAGGCTAGACATTGTTTGAGGCACAGAAGATAGATGACTAAGATGCAGTTACTTCCTTCATGCTACAATGGGACGAGCACCAGGAAAGAGCTGCCAGTCATTGGAAAGCCTGCATTGTGGAGTGAGGGCTGGTTAAGGATTTCCAGAGGGAGCTGGTGGTTGGAACAAGCTATTGAGGATGGATAAGATTTAACCGGACTGAGTAATGGGGCAGCATGGCCAAAGATACTTACAGAAAATAGGAGTATTTCCATCTGGCTACCACTTAGGGTATGGACTGGCAGATCAGCCACATTGAGAAAAATTCTTGGGACTCCCCTGCCCCGCCTAGTGTTTTGGTGTTGAGGTCCCTAAAATTCTGGCAGAGAGAAGCTGGTTTTGACTCATATAGGTTTATCAAAGCTGTTTGTGATTAAGAAAAAAGTTGATGTGCCTATAATCAATGGGGTAGTATTGTGGAGAAGATTGCACGACTCATTGGGAGTGGGGTTTCACTGTCTATGTGACTCACCAGAGGTTTTGACCTTTCCTAGATGTGCTGACAGGCCGTTTTATTCTTTGAAGAGAGGTGGAATCTGGTTGGGGCACTTTGGTCTGGATTCCTGTGGGTCCTTTAAGGAATTATCTGGCAATTTGGGCCTCTAGGCGGATTGCGCTCTGCTGGTACTAGTGTAATTCATGGGCAGTCAGGACGTGTGTGTGTGTGTGTGTGTGTGTGTGTGTGTGTGTGTGTACTAGTAGGTGTTAGGGGAGAGGTAACTTCGTTAGGTCCTTGCTGAGAGCCCCCTCACATTTTCCCTGGGTCTCTCTTGGCTAGCTCAGAAGGTGGCAAGTTGCCCTGCAGCTTTCTTATCATAGCCCTTTGGCCTCCTGGCCCTGGCTGGGTAAGCCTGGTTGTGTTGTGAGCTGTTACAGTTTGTTTTGTGTTTCAAAGGTCCCTTGTTTTTTTCCTCACCCAAGTTCTCTGACCTACATGGCTCCTTTCAAGGGTTCTTTTGATTTGGGCTCTGGTGTCAGCTGTTTCTTTCCTCTAGGCCTTCCTTTGCTGGTCCACTTATCCGATGCTCAAATTTTTGTCCTGGGAGTAGCAGGAAAGATCAGAAGTTTTGAAAAGGGGAATGATGCAATCCTTTGTTCTACAGCATTTCTCTTAGCATGGAGCCCAGTGATAGAGGGCACAACTAGTGGCAGGGGGACCAGGTAGGAATTTTTTTTGGTAGCTCAGAAGATTAGAATATGGTCAAGGTCATAGTTGGGTCTGGGCAGAGTTGAGAGGATGGGAGTAGTGACATTGAATGAAAGGGAGAAGCTTTAAGACATTGTTTGTATTCTAGCTTCGACAACCTGGTAGCTGGTCATAGGGAATAGAGAAAGGCATGTGCTTGGAGGGAGCTGTTTTGGTTTTAGAGAAACTGAGTTAGGACACCAGTGGAATGCCCAGGAGGAACTTCTCAGTAGTAGGAAGATGGACATAAGGACTTGGAGCCCAGGAGAAATGTTTGACAGGAGAGAGATTTGGCTATCTTCAGCAGGTAGGTGAATGGTACTTATTTCTCTCCCAACATATCTGAGTTTTATTTTTTATTTATTTTCCATTCCTACAAGCAGAAGTGACTCACTGAATCAGTTACTCTTAAATGTGGGATGATAGAGGCTAAATCAAAATATAGAGGAGGTCCAAGTGTACTTTGAAAAGTTTCCTGTGAGACTCTGTTCCCCTTTTCATTCCCCAGTACCAAATAGGCAGTCATTGTGGTTGATACATGGGAAGTTTTGGGTGGCCACTCAAGGAGAACTTGTGGAAGCTGAAAAGAAGGCAGCTGTGGATGCAGTCTAACAGCTTAGGGTAAGTGGAGAAATAGGAACAGGAAAATGAAGGGAAAGAGAGATCATATGAGCAAAGTGAGGTTTTGTTAATGAATGAATTAATGAATGAATGAAAAATGATGATTAGCAAGACAAGTGTTGAAATGGGTTAATGCAGGGTGACTGGGTGGCTCAGTTGGTTGAAAGACTGCCTTCGGCTCAGGTCATGATCCCAGGGTCCTGGGATTGAGCCCCACATCAGGCTCCCTGCTCAGTGGGAAACCTTGCTTCTCCTTCTCCCTCTTTCTTCCCAGCTTCTGTTCCCTCTCTTGCTGTCTCTCTCTCTCTCGCTGTGTCAAACAAATAAAGAAATAAATTCTTTTTAAAAAAATAAGAAATGGGTTAATGCTTGTAAGAAAAATTACCAATTTGATAAGTAGGAGGTCCATGACAGCTGCTTCAGGAACAATTTTTGTTTTGATTGGTCAGATAGCCTTGAGTTGGGTAGTAAATCAGAGGTCACAAGAAAGTGTCTTAGTTAGGGTAAAGTAGGGGGAAGGAGGTTCTAAGGAGTCTTACAAGATGGGAAGACCTGAGGTTCTATAAGAACTTTATAGAAAGGTTTAAGGACTGAGGACAGGGTTTGAAGATTTGAGAAAGGGAACAGATTATGACATGTGATCTAGGAAGACTCATTCCTTCAATTTTTCATACAGCGAATGTTTGCAGAAAGTGCTGTGGTTCAGCGTTGAACAGGATCTATGTGGTCCCTGTCTTCATAGATCCTATAGCCAGTGAGAATTCCTCACAACTGAAGAATAACTATTCTAGAGTAAAGTGAAATACCGTTTGCTAGGGAGGCGTGGGTTGTGGGATGGCCCTGAGCTGGTTTAGGCATTATGAAGAAGATGAAGGTGCAGCTGAGGCCAGAAGCTTAAGTTAGGTAATTAAAAGATGGGCTTAGGAGAAAAATATTTCATGCAAGAATGGAAGATTCGAAGGCTAAGAGGTGAAGAAGTGGAAAGTCAAAACAACAACAACAACAACAAAGAAACATAGGGGCCAAAGCATAGAGTGCAGAGGAGAGTGTGGGCTGAAGCTAGAGAGATAAATATGGGTCTAATCATGATCCTTGTAAACTGGGTGTGAGAACTTGAGGTTAGCCCGAGGATAGTTTCAAACCATTGAACTTAAATTTTGAGTAGGACAGTGACACGATCAGATTTTCATTTCAGAAATATTTAGGCATTACTGGTATGAATGGATTAAAGGGAACAAGATTGCAATCATGGAGAGCAGGTAGAGAGAGTAGGATCAAGTGTATAGTTACATTAATTTTGGAGATGGAAGAAGAGGACATAAAGATGTTTGTATTAGCAAAAATGAGATGAATATGGAGAATAAGGTTCATTCTTGGTTGGGTAGGTATCTGAGTTATTTGTTGAGAGTGAGGCACTCCGTTTATTTGACCAAACCTTAGTATAGAGTGAACGGTTTTCTAACCCAAGTTAAGAGATTTGGTTTCTGCTTCAGACCACACTAGAGGCTTAGTGAAGAATTGTTGAGTGGCTGAATGTTTCTGATTAAATCACTTCTCTTGGTATGGCAGCTCCTTTGTCCTCTTAACCGGCTTACTCATCAGTACCATTGGGTTGTTACATGTTAGATACCTTGGGAGAATATGGAGGGATGGGCTGGGAATTAGGAACTGTAGAGAAAATTGGATTGGTCTGTATGTTAATTATCTATAACTTTGTGAATTACCCCCAAATGCAGGGCTTTAAAAGAACAAATGTATTATTATCTCATAGGTGCAGTGGGCTGGGAATCTGGACCTGGTTTGGTTGCATGCCTGTGGTTCAAGGTCTCTCATGAGGCTACCGAGTGTTGAGTGTTGATCAGCCTTGTGGTTCGCCCATGTGGATTTGGGCAGGACTCAGTTCCTGAGGGCTGTTGGACCAAGACCTCAGTTCTTTGCAGGTTGTTAGTTGGAGGCCTTCCTCCCTTCTTGCCACATGGGCTTCTCCATAGGGCAGCTCATGACCCCACCACTTTCACCATATTTTCTTTTCTTTCTTTCTTTCTTTCTTTTTTTTTTTTTTAAAGATTATATTTATTTATTTTAGAGAGAAAGTAGTAGAGCGAGAGAGAGAGAGCATGAACAGGGATGAGGGGCAGAGGGAGAGGGAGCCACAGACTATGCTGAGCAGGGAGCCCAATGTGGGACTTGATCCCAGGAACCTGAGATCATGACCTGAGCAGAAGGCAGACGCTTTACTTACTGCGTCACCCAGGTGCCCCTGCCATATTTTCTTAGAAGAGAGTCACTCGGTCTACATTCGAGGGAATGGGTAGTGTTCTTAGAGACTTCCCACCCCAGTCTGTGGGACCCCGAGTTGCTATTCTTGAGCAGCATTTGTAACTTAAGCTATATTGTTGCAGTATAAATGAATCTAAATCCTTTGGACTTGTGGGAAATGCAGCAGTATTTTTGGATGGAAAATTGATTCACTGAAATCTGACAATGCTAAATACTATTCTTCGTGTTTTTCTTTCATGAATAAATTTGAGGTCTATTGAACAATGTGGTGGAATGAGATAAGTGATACATGTATTCTGCAGCAGTGCTTATCGGACTTCCTTTTAATGTTTGTGAGAAGTAAAAATAGCCATGTCTGTGGATACTTCTAAACCTAAAACTCCTAATCTAGGTTTGTAGTGTCCATATGGTAGGTGTGGTAGGTATTCCAAATACCAGTTGGAATTTAGTTGGGAATGGAATGGGTTTTTCTCTTGAGGCAGTGTTCTACAAGGTGGATAATTTCCTAACCCACCATGCTGTCGGGCTTTTTATCAAAGAGTGTACTGCAGAGCTTATCAGAGCACTTGAGTTTGTAGGCCTTAGGCTCTGATAGTCAGAGCAGTGGCTGCCAGTCTCCTCACCGGTGCTCTAGGTTTGAGCCTGTGTTCAAGGGCCCAGTGCCATGGGAACCTTGGACACAGAGGCCATGGTGTCTGGAGCCAAGGCTTTGTGCAAAGAAGTCCCAGGAGAAAGATTCGAGATGGAGCTTCACGGAGCTGTTCCTGCCACACCCCAAACCCCATGCTCATGGAATAAAAGCCTTGTTTTAAAGAAAGAGAAGGCAAGACAGCCTCTCAAAGATTGTCATGTGCCCAAAGTCTCACATGTCATGGTTGGAAGAGCTGAGGCATATAGTTTTTTGGAAGAGCTGAAATGTATACCTTGGGATAGCTGACTCTTCCACTGTGCAGGAGGTGAAGGGTCTGGTCATTGTTGCCTGGGAAATGATTTGGGGGAAATATGAGCTCTGTGTTCTTTAGGTTAAAGGAACACCATATCGAAGAGAGATGAACCTTTTTTTTTTTTTTTTTTTCGAATAGCATTAGGTAACAGTGAGGGTAGTTACAAAGAGTCAGATTTTAAGAAATCAAATCATCCTGACTGAACTATAAACAATGAAATAAGGCTTCCTAGGTGCCTCATCCAGCCAGGGGTAGATGACCACCTGTTATAGCTGGAGAAGGCGCTATACTTGGGAGACTGGATAGACTTCTAATAGCCTCTTTTTTTTTTTTTTTTAAGATTTTATTTATTTATTTGACACAGAGAGAGAGATCACAGACAGAGAGGCAGGCAGAGAGGGAGGAGGAAACAGGCTCCTAATAGCCTCTTAAACGCAGTGCTGCTGTGTTAAACTCTGCAGCAGCCTCGCTCACCCAGCCTCAGGGCAGACCTGCTCCTCCACCTGTCTCCCACACCCCCACCCACACTGCCTTTTGTGACTCCCTTTCCCTTTCAAGCCTGCGTTTCATGTTTGTCCTCACCTCAGTAAGTGTGAAGGTGGTGGGGGGAGGCTGCAGTGTGACCATGGAAAGAGGTGCATGGCGCGGGTTTGCGTTTGGGAGTTCGGAAGAGCATTGATGTCTGCATTCGCAGTGTTCCCCTTCCGATCAACTTTCCTGGCTGCCTGAGACCAAACTGGCTGTTGTTACCACTGCCTCAGACTACAGTGTTCCCGTTGAATCAGAGCTGCCTGCCCCTGTCATCTCTGTCATCCCTTTTCCCTCTGAATCTGTTTTTCTTCTTTTTAATTTCTGGAGGACATGGTAATTTAGTATTTTAAAGACTGTTTCTTTTCATTTCTGCCTTTTGTCAGAATAGCAAAGAGAATACTATCATACAGGTAATGTGATTTGAGTTGAAGATCAGGCCAATTCAAGGTTGAAAGTAGGCACCTACAATGCTATTAACATTCCTTTGCAAAATTAAGAGTTTACTCCAGTTAGTACTAGATACTTTTACTTCGTGTCTTGGATTCACTGGAGAATTTCAGGTAACACCTCAATTTTATTTTTCTCTAGTATGTGAATCCTGCATTGGGCCAACCTGATTTGTTATGTTTCATGGGTGTACTTGTTTTTGGTCATACCACAACTTGGCAAAGTTTGTTTTAAGCTAGAGCAAGAACCCTCCTCAGTTAAAATAGGAAAGCTAGCTTAAAGGATGTTCGTCAGCAGTTCTATTTTTGGCTACGTGGCACAGCAAAATGTTTAGGAAAACATACTTAGTAATTTTAAATCTGAAATTTATAATTAACTTTTTTTTTTCTCTAGAGGCATAATAAATATGGCTCTTTGCTTTCATCTTTGTTTTCAGGATTAATTACTCGAGTTAGTAAAAGTCTTTGGCTCCACCAAATCATTGCGTGATACCATTATAATAGGAGGTAAACATAGATTCTGCTATGTCTGAATAAGCTGTGCATAAATTAGAAAGCTGTATAGAGGATTTATTTAATATAAGTTAAACTAATATAAAAAGAAGATTCTACTTTTTTGCTTGTTACAAATGTTATGTTTAAAAAATTACTACAAGCAGTGTTTTTCAAACATGAATGTACTTAAGCCTTACTTAAGGTGGTTTGCATACATAAGTTTATTTCTTAGGTTTTTATTACCAGATATGCTAATTCTGATTCTGGTTCATTTTTAATACACATCCTAGGTAATTCTGGACCCTGGGAACTTTATTTCTGACAAATACTCCAACTGATAGGTTAAAAAAAATCAAGTGGTAGATAGGTTTATTTTTTGAAATTAATCATCTTATATCATTTGCTCTTTCATAGAAGTAAACTTACTTTTTTAAAAACCAGATTAACGTGTTTGTAGCATCATGTTTTACTGGAGATAGAGATGGCAATCATGGTGAAAAATTATTTTCCTCTAGAGCAGAAATGGACAGAATGGACAAACACATCCTTTAAAATAACCAAGATCCTGTGTTTCTTTGTGGGTCTGCAGTAACTGTATGATTGAGTTATAGGTTGATCAGAAATTTGTTACTGTTTCTAATTATTAGAAAGTTACATTGTGATTTACTTGATAAGATTAAAAAGTGATTAAAACATATAGCCCTGCATGTTAGCCAATGATTTAAAAACATTTCATGGGGGCGCCTGGGTGGCTCAGTGGGTTAAAGCCTCTGCCTTCAGTTCAGGTCATGATTCTAGGGTCCTGGGATCGAGACCTGCATCGGGCTCTCTTTTCAGCGGGGAGTCTGCTTCTCCCCCTCTCTCTCTGCCTGCCTCTCTGCCTGCTTGTGATCTTTGTCAAATAAATAAATAAAATCTTTAAAAAAAAAACAAAACAACAACAACAAAAAAAACATTTCATGGGACACCTGGGTGGCTCAGTTGGTTAAACATCTGCCTTTGGCTCAGGTCAGGCTCTCAGGGTCCTGGGATAGAGTCCCACTCTAGGCTCCCTGCTAAGTGGGGAGTCTCCTTCTCCCTCTGCCTGTAGCTTCCCCTGCTTGTGCTTATTCTCTGCTTAAAAAAAAAAATAAGCTTTAAAAAAATTCATATAGCATCTGGCTAGGAAAGTCCCTTTGTAATATTGTTATAGGTGAGTAGGTATATGAGATTTGTTACTGTAACCTGTCATATTGATTGAAATATTATGTCTTGTTTCGTTTTTAGATTTTGAGGCTTGCTAGTGTTAATGTGACTTTACCGAAACCATTTTGCATATATTACCTTCCTAATAATTAAGTTAATAGCTCAGAAATTATGACTTATGCAATTTCCAGTTGGACTTAGAGGAAGAGAAATTGGACTTTATTTTTATTTGGATCAAGGGACTTAAGGCAGAGAATTATAAGGTGCCTTGTATATTGATTTAAAAATGTGCTCTGGCTTTGGAAATCTTTTTTAAAAATTTTATTCGTTTGAGAGAGAGAGCGCGGGCACGCATGTGCATGTGCGTGCAGGTGTGCACAGTGGGGGAGGGGCAGAGGGAGAGAAAGGGAAAGAAAGTCTCAAGGACACTCTGCACCAGCCCATGGATCTCATGACCCTGAGATCATGACTGGACCCAAAACCAAGAGTCCAAGGCTCAACTGACTGGGCCACCCAGGCTCCCCTAGCTTTAGAAATCTTTGACGCTCATTTCCCACAGTGCACTCTTCTCTCCTGCTTGTTTTAGAGTCATTTTCCTTTCATAAAATAAATTTGAAATTTCAAAAGATATTTTAATTGTGAAAACACAAGGAAATTGGGGATGATTGTAAAACATGTAGTTCAAATACCACTTCCACTTTTTTTTTATCCTCATGATAGAATTCTTAAGAAGATAGAGATTCATTTCACATTCATTGTATGTACACTGAGATCATTAAATTTCAACAATTCTGTAATGTTTTCTGGGTGTGATTATTTATGGTTTGATCTTTTAGTATGTAATTTCATTAAGTAAATTTCCTTACTGATTGGCTTTAAAAAAAAATCTATTTAATTGCCTGCATTCTTCTTCCTCAATTCCCTCATTTCCTCCAAATTTTGCTTTTCTACAGTGTGGGGTGTAATGCTTAACTCTTGAAGCCTCTGTCCTGCTTTAAAGAAGCATGTGTTTGTTTTAAGTGAATAATAGTGAACTAATACATGACAGTGCAGATCGCTATCTTGTGTAGATAGTGTTTTCATATTTTCAGGTTCGGAGTCTATTTTTAGAATTATTAGCTAAGTGTAAACTAGCCTGAACTGATGATCTGATTGTTTTGAAAGTACTTCTGTCGTTTTAGGCAGTTTATGCTTTTTCAGGATTTTGATTTTTACAGAGGAACCCCCTGGAGACCTTAGTTTCTGCTACTGTTTGGCAGACTGTAGGTATTCAGTAAATATCTGTCTAACAAACACATGTCTCCACCCTGAACATCTTTAATAAGACTGTTGGAAGTCCAGTTTTATTTAAAAATATTTAATTTTGATCAGTATTCAAGCACAAATAATCTCCCAAAATAACTTAAAACTGCTTAACTGCAGAGTGGAAATGGTGAAAGCACCAATTGTAAAGAATTTCTTGTTAATTTTTAGTGTCTACGTCAGCAAAGCTGTAGCTGTTGGCTAAGATCTGAAATAGAGCTATACTGTATATAGTCACGGAATTCATTATTCCTTGATAAAATGGGATTCTGAATGCAGAGTTCTTTCATTCTCTTAATTCATTAGTCAGCCCATGACTCACTTGAAAGATGGGGAGGTTGTTATTCTAGGCTGGTAATTATTTGCACTACAGATTTCCTTGAGCCCATACCTGGCTTTGAATTACTGTCACTGTGGTAAGATACTCTGCTTAAATAGTACTGTGACATAAAGTGAACCCTTTGTTTTGTTTTCAACCCAAGCAGTACTTTGGTCCTAGGCAAAATATGAGCAATATTTCATATATAGTCTGGCCTGATCCTTGGGTTTACAACATAATTACCAGAGATAATATGTTTAGCTTTACCATCTTGGGTGAGTCATTTCTGAGAATTAGTTGAACAGGGCTAGATGTGGGTAGAAGAAAACCTTTGGGTTTTCTTAGAAGATTATTGTGAGATCTGATAGATTCAGAGATACCAGATTCAGATGTCTGTTGTAATATCCAGGGGCATATATAAGTGGTATTTTGCTTTTTTTCCACATTGTTTATTTCGGTATATGTTCTGTAGCTGATATGGGAAACTGTTTTCTCTCCTGTAGCCTTTAGTGCCCCTTCTGATTTCCTCCTTCTCCTTTCACTAGTTGAGATTTGGCTTATCCCACCTTTCTCACTCGCTCATTACTTTTTACATTAAGGATTTCTCTCTCTCTCTCTCTCTTTCTCTCTCTCTCTCTCTCTCACCTTTTTTTTTTTTTGGCCCCTCCCTCTCCTCTATGACTTTCAGTCATGGCTTCTTCCATATTGCTGCCATTCCGACCTGTCCTTGAATCCCAGTTCTTAAATCCTGTCTATGCAACTTGCCTCTGAATTTGTTTTTTGATATTTCAAATGGGGAAAAGTTATACCTACACCGCGTGGTGGTGTATTAGTTTCCTAGGACTGCCATATGAATTACCATACACCGAGTGGCTTAAAACAACAGGAATTTATTATCTCCTAGTTCTGGAGGCTAGGAGTCTGAAATCCGTTGTTGTCAGGACTGCGCTCCCTCTGGAATCTCTCGAGGAGGATCCTTCCTTGCTATTTCCAGCTTCAGGTGCCTGTTGGCATTTCTTGCCTTCCTGGGCTTATGGTCGCATCACTCCAGTCTCTGCCTCCATCTTTTCCTTGCTCTCTTCAGTGCCTCTGTGTGTGTGTGTGTGTGTGTGTGTGAAATATCCCTTTCCTTTTTCTTATCTGAGCATTTGTCATTGGATTTAGAGCCCACCCAGGTAATCCAGGATGATCTCCTCATCTCAAGATCCTTAATTATATCTGCAAAGACTCCTTTTCCAAATAAGATAACATTTTCACGGCTTCTGGGAATTAGAATGTACATATTTTTGGGGGGACCCCATACAACCTGCTACATACACGCACACATGTGTGCACACACTCAGGGAAGGGCAGACGGGGAACGAAAGGGAAAGAATTTCACGGGGACTGTGTGTGCTGTGCACAGAGAAATGTACAGATGGAGGCAGAGACTGGAGTGATGTGACCATGAGCCCAGGAAGGCAAGAAATGCCAGCAGGCACCTGCCTGATACAGGGGCTCGATCTCATGACCCTGAGATCATGACCTGAGCTGAAACCAAGAGTCAGATACTTAACTGCCTGAGCCATCCAGGCGCCCTTTCCTGCTCTTTAGAAGCCTCTGCCCACCAGCATTCTCCATGCCGGCATGATTTTGGCAGTTAGTACAGACATATCTCATTTTATTATGCTTCACTTTATTGTGCTTTGTAGATAATGGGTTTTTATAAATTGAAGGTTTGTGGCAATCTTATATTAAGCAAGCCTGTTACTGCCATTTTCCCAACAATCTCTGCTTACTTCATGTCTCTGTCACATTTGATAACTGTAATATTTCAAACCTTTTCATTATTATGATATTTGTTATGGTCTTCTGTGTTTTTTGATAATACTATTGTAATTGTTTTGGGTATCATGAACTTTGCCCGTATAAGACAGCAAGCACACTTAATTGATAAAAGCATGTGTTCTGACTGCTTCACTGATGGGCCATTCCCCATCAGTCTCCCTCTCCTTAATCCTCCCTGTATTCCCTGAAACACAACAGTATTGAAAATAGGCTAATTAATAATCCTACAGTGGCCTCTAAGTGTTCACCTCAAAGGAAGAGTCCCATGTCTCTCACTTGAAATTAAAAGCTAGAAATGAGGGGTGCCTGGGTGGCTTAGTGGGTTAAGCCTCTGCCTTCGGCTCAGGTCATGATCTCAGGGTCCTGGGACGGAGCCCCACATCAGGCTCTCTACTCTGCAGGGTGCCTGCTTCCCCCTCTTTCTCTGCCTGCTTCTCTGCCTATTTGTGATCACTCTTTCTCTCTGTCAAATAAATAAATAAGATCTTAAAAAAAAAAAAGCTAGAAATGATATGCTTAATGAGAAAGGAATGTCGAAAGCCAGTAGGCAGAAGGATGGACCCCTTGCACCAAATAGCTCAGATATGAATGCAGAGGAATGATTCTTTTTCTTTTCTTTCCTTTCCTTTTCTCTCTTTTTAAAAGATTTTATTTATTTCTTTACTTATCACAGAGAGAGAGAGAGCACAAGGAGGCAGAGTGGCAGGCAGAGGCAGAGAGAGAAGCAGGCTCCTTGCTGAGCAAGGAACCGGATGTGGGACTCGATTCCAGGACCCTGGGATCATGACCTGAGCTGAAGGCAGAGGCTTAACCGACTGAGTCACCCAAGTGTTCTGTTCTTTTCTTTCTTTTCGTTTCGTTTCTTTTCTTTTCTTTCCTTCTTTCCTTCCTTTCTTTCTTTAAGATTTTACTTATTTGAGAGAGACAGAGGGCATGAGCAGGGCAAAGGGAGAGGGACAAGCAGACTCGCCACTGAGCTGGGACCCTCCCCTGACACAGGGCTCCACACAGGGCTTAATCCCAGGACCTTGAGATCATGACCTGAGCCAAAGGCAGATGCTTAACCAACTGAGCCACCCAGGCACTCCTAGAGAAATGGTTCTGGAAGGAAATGAAAAGTGTTACTCCAGTGAGCACATGAGTGTTAAAAAAATGTGAAACAATCTTGTTGCTGAAGTGGAAAAAGTTTTAGTGGTTTGGTTAGAAGATCCAACCAGCGACAACAGTCCCTGAAACCAGAGCCTAATTCAGAGCCAGACCCTCCTCTCTTCAATTCCATGAAGGCGGAGAGAGGTGAGGAAGCTGCGAGAGAAAAGTCTGAAGCTGGCAGAGAGTGGTTCACGAGGTTTAAAGGAAGAAACTGACAGAGTAAGGTGGAAGCAGCAAGTGCTGACGTAGAAACTGTAACAGGTGATCCAGAAGTTCTAGTTACTTAATGAAGGTGGCTACACTAAACAACAGATTTCCAGTGTAGACAAAACAGTTTTCTATTGGAAGACGATGCCTTACAACTTTTATAGGTAGAGAAGGGGAGTTAGTGCCTGGTTTCAAAGCTTCAGAGAACAAGTGGACTTTCTTCTTAGGTGGGGGCTAATGGAGCTGGTGACTTCAAGTTGAAGCCATTGCTCATTTTCCATTCTCTAAGTCCTAGGATCCTGAAGAATTATGCTAAATCTTCTCTGCCTGTGCTCTAGAAATGGGAAAACAAAGCCTTGATGAGAGCAAATTTTCTTACAACGTGGTTTACTGAATATTTTAAGCCTACTGTTGAGACCTCCTGCTTAGAAAAAAAGGTTTCTTATAAAATAATCCTGCTCGTTGACAATGTACCTTGTCACTCAAGAGCTCTGATGGAAGTATGCAATGAGGTAAGTATTTTCTTGCCTGCTAACATAACATCAGTTCTGGAGCTCATGGGTCAAGGAATCATTTTGACTCTCAAGTCTTATTTAAGAAATAAATTTCATAAAGCTTTACCTGCCATACACAGTGATTCTTCTGATGGATCTGGGCAAGGTAAATTGAAAACCTTCTGGAAAGGATTCCCCTTTTTAGATCCCCATAAGAACATTTATGATGGGAAGGGGTTCAAATATCAGCATTACCAAGAGTTTGGAAAAAGTTGTTTTCCTCCCTGATGGAGGACTTTGAGGGATTCAAGACTTCGTGGAGGCAGTCACTGGAGATGTGGTGGAAAGAGCAAAAGAACTAGAATGAGAAGTGGAGCCTGAAGATGGGACTGAACTCCTGCAGTCTCATGAGGAAACTTGAACGGATGAAGAGTTGCTTCCTACGGATTAGCAAAGAAAGTGGTTTCTTGAGATGCTTCTACTCCTGGTAAAGATACTATGAAGTTTGTTGAAATGACAATAAGAGATTAGAATATGATATAAATTTAGTTGAGAAAGCAGTGGCAGGGTTGGAGAGGATTGACTCCAGTTTTGAAAGAAGTTCTAGTGTGGGTAAAAGGCTATCAAACAGTGTTAGTGTGCTACTGAGAAATCACTGATGAAAGGAAGAATCATTTGATGTGGCAAACTTCATTATGATCTTATTTGAAGAAGTTACCACAGCCACGCCAACCTTCAGCAATCACCACCCTGATTGATCAGCAGCCATCAACACTGAAGCAACTCTACATCAGCGAAAAGGGTATTGCTTGCTGAAAGCTCAGGTGATGATTAAGATTTTTTTTTGGCAATAAAGTATTTTAAAATTAAGGTATGTGCATTGATTTTTAAGACATAATGCTATACTATAGTATAAACTTTTATATGCACTGGGAAATGAAAACATTTATTTGACTCAATTAATTGCAGTATTTGCTTTATTGTGGTGGTCTGCGGCAGAACTGCCATGTCTCTGAGGTATGCCTGCGCTCAGCTCAGAACATTCCCTCTCCGCTTCATCCCCCACTGATGCCCCATTGGTAGCCATCAGGCAGTCTGGGCTTGTCTTCCATCCTCCCTTGTCTGGCCATATCAGGTCCTGGTAGTTGTGACCTGCTTTCCCTTGCACCTCCCCAGACCACAGTCTTCCTAACCCTTACACTTCTGGGACTTTCTCACTTACTGTTAACATGACTTCTTTTTTTTTTTTTTTTTTTTTAAGATTTTATTTATTTATTTGACAGATCACA
Source organism: Lutra lutra (assembly GCF_902655055.1). Lineage (NCBI taxonomy): Eukaryota > Metazoa > Chordata > Mammalia > Carnivora > Mustelidae > Lutra > Lutra lutra. The sequence continues at coordinate 41,069,634 of NC_062289.1, forward strand.
AGCAGGCAGAGAGGCAGGCAGAGGGAGAGGAAGGGAAGCAGGCTCCCTGCTGAGCAGAGAGCCTGATGCGGGGCTCGATCCCAGGACCCTGAGAGCACGACCCAGGCCGAAGGCAGAGGCTTTAGCCTACTGAGCCTCCCAGGCGTCCCTTCTTATCTTCACAATGACCTTGAGTCCCTCCCCTCTTTCCTCCTATTTTTTTTCTCACTGTCCATCCACTTGGACCTTGACAAATTTTTTTTCATTGCTGCCAAACTCTACTCAAGTTGGATTGTTGACTCCTGGATGTGCTGTGTGCCCGTGCACCCCAGAGCCTCTGCTTATGTGGTCCCCTCAGTGGAACTGTTCCTTTCTATCCTTCCTCCTCTATTTCGTTCAGTACCTTAAAGTTAAATTTACTCTTTCTTCCCTCTGCTTAGGCCACAGTCATGTTCAGTTTTCTCCCGTCTAAAAAAACTTCTTGACCTTGCTCTCACTTCTCTTTTCTTAAAATTGCTTTTACTTTGTCACTTTCCTCTTTATTCTTTGCTACTTGCCTTTTGTTTCCATTGCTTTCCAGAAACTCTTCTTTTAAAGATTGTCAGTGATCTCCTACCAGCATTTTTAAGAGGCTGCACTGTATGGTGGTAAGGAGCAAGACCACTGGAGCCAGCCTGCTGGGGTTTGAATTCTGGCTCCACCACCAGCTAATAACTGTGCGACCTCGAGCAAGTTATATAATTCCATTGTTCAATTTCTTGATCTGCAAAATGGGAATAATATTAGTACCTACCATTATAGGGTTGCTTGTAAGGATTAATTAGGTTAGTATATGTAAAGGTCTTCTAAGGATGCTTGACAAAGGGTATGTACCAACCATTAGTGTTTTATTTTTTCTAACTATTATTTTTTAGTCTTTCTTTTTAGCCTCTGTGGTATTTGATATGGTTGACCATTTCCTCTTCACTGTGTTCAAGCTCAGACTAATTCATCTGGGGCCTTTTATCTTTGTGACCCTCTTTGTGGTCTCTTTCCATGTGTCTGAACTGTGCTTTCTTATCCCTTTTCTGGATAATTTTTCCTTATGGTGATTGACCACCATAGTTCTTACCCTTATAGGAATGTCACCCCAAATTGTATTTTTTGCCCTTTCTTAGCTCCAGTCCTGCACTTACAATGTACCTAACCAACATAATCTCCCTCTTAAAATCAGCTCCTGGCTGGATTACTTTTTGTTAACAGACCTGTGGCAGTGTATCATAGTATGGGACCAGGGGGATGCTGTGTCTGAAACCTCTGAAGCTCAGGAAAGCTTTCCAGATCAGTGCAGACTGGCACATTCTCCTTGTCCGGAATACTGTTTTCAGTGAACAGAGCTGGATGTGGAAAGGGTTGGGGAGACACATTACTAGCAAGTGCATTCCTTAGTTTCCTTAAGCCAAGAATTACATCTCTTGCTTCACAAACGAAGGGTAGGATGCCTAGCTGTTGTAAACTTGATTTTTGAGTGTTTTTTTTTTTTTAAGTTGTAGGTATTCCGCTCCCCCTGCCCCCACCGCCCCGCAAAGCAGACCTAGGTAAATAAGTTAAATGTATGTCTCACAAAGCAGAGGCAAATAGCAAATTAACTAGAGTAGAGAACAGGACATGATTTTAATTAAGCAGTGGTAGTTTTTTTTTTTAGTGTATTTCTGAGTTCTCTAAATACCAAAGGGCAAAGCTGATAAAGATTTCCCTGTTTTCTGAAATGCAATTTCTCTTACTTGGAATAGAAATTTTTGACAAAGGTTTCCTCTAACTTGCTGGTTTACCAAGAAGATGTACTTAATAGTAATTAGTGGTCATATAGTTATTTGAGTGTGGATTAACAGCTTAAGATGTCTGGAAATCAGACAGTTGGAACCACTCTCATTCTCGGTTAGTGTGCCTTGCAATACTTTGACACACCGCATTCTTCCTGTTGACAGCGACTATTTAAACAAAACACCTTCATTCCCTAATGGGTTTTGATCTTTAGGGATTAAACCCACGAGGACTATTAACCTAAGGACTGTAACTCAATTAGCTGTAAATGATTTAAAATAAACTAATAGATTCTCCATTTGGAGAGCTTGGTGTCTTCCTTAATTTTTTCTCCATCCATCTAATGAATAGTGAATGTATTCTTTTGACACAGTTGTCATCAGTCTTTTTTTGTTTTGTGTTTTTTTTTTTTTTCCCTGTATAAGTTTGTTACCTGATGTTTTGGAAGTTTTTAGGATAATTTACCTTGAGGATTCTTCTTTTCTATACCAGATCTTTGCTGCTCAAGTCTGACTTGGCTTCCCGATGTCAGACAATATTCTTTATGTGAATAGGTGTGTTAAAGATTCAGTTTCCAGGGCACATGGAAGTGCACTGATGGTCTCACCTATCGCATCCTGGCTTGGGCCAGTATTGTTTTGAGCCACTCAGTTTCACTGCCCCATGACAGGTCCTCTCTATGGTTTGGTGCAGAACAGATGTTACAAGATATTAGATTACTGATAACAAATTTCATGTGTAACTTTAGGATTCAGTGATCCAAGGTGTTGTAAGTTAGAATTAGTTTTCTATTTGATGGTTTTCCTCTGCATCATTTCGGTTGAATTTTAGGTCTCGGCTTTTGCTAGTGTTAGTTGGCTTTTATTGAATGTTTTTCTGCATTTTTGGTTAGCTCTTCTTTTTGTTTTCATTTTTCACTTTATCTCTTCTTTCTTTTAGAGTCTACTCAAGAGTAAAACTTCAATAAAAACTTGTATTTGTAACCTGAGGGGTGTAATAAATTCAAGTCTAAACAAGTTATATCTAATTATAGGACTGCTTTCTAGAGAGGATGTAGACACGCTCTTAAAAATGATTGAGGTAAACTTATGTGAAGTTGGATTTCTGTTGTTTTCTCTGTTATGGATTAAAGGTAAAAGGAGAAGTATTATTGTACTCTGCTTCTCTAGTTTATTTATTGTCTTTTGTACTTTGAGTATGTTAAAATTTACATAAAAAATGGGAAAGGAGGGACATCTGGGTGGCTCAGTCATTATTAACCATCTGCCTTCAGCTCAGGTCATGATCCCAGGCTCCTGGGATCAAGCCCCCCATCAGGCTCTTTCCTCAGCAGGAAGCCTGCTTCTCTCTCTCTCTCCCCCTGTTTATGTTCCTTCTCTCCTGGTGTCTCTTTCTGTCAAATAAATAAATAAAATCTTTAAAAAAAAAGGGAAAGGAGGGGGTGCCTGAGAGGCTCCGTCAGTTAAGGGGTTAAGCAGTTAAGCTTTTGCCTTCAGCTCAGGTTATGATCTTGGGGTCCTAGGGATGGAGCCCCTCATCAGGCTTCCTGCCCAGCAAGGAGTCTCCTCCTCCCTCCCTCTCCCTCTGCCCCTCTCCCAACTCACGCACATGTGTGCTTTCTCTCTCATATACTCTCTCTCAAATAAGGAAATAAAATCTTTAAAGGTGGTAGTAAACATCACATTTTGCTCATCTCTCTGTAGCAACTCAGGGAAGTAGAGCAGGGCCCAGAAAATGAGTTGCATTTAACATTTTTTATTTTGGCATTCATTTTTTGAGAGCATCATTACAGTGTTCAGGGCTGACTTATTTTAAAATTGGAAGAGTCATTAACTGAGACTTGCAGTTTTTTGGTTTTGCCATGATAATGATCCTCTTCCTCTTGAATGAATGGAGTGTATGATTTTTTTGGCTGCATGCTTAGAGAATGGAGAGTAGAAAGGGCTTTAGAGAACATCTAAGGCAATACACCGACTGTTTTAGGTGAGGAAACTGATTCAGCTTGTTGTCTAGAGTTGTGCATTGTGCTTGCAGAATCAGGACCGATAAAGAAAGGATCTTTTGATTACCCCTGTGCTTCTCTGAGGAGTCCTGGCATCTCAGAAGGCAGAGATTTTTGTCATCTTTGTCAGTTGACCAGTTTCTCCCAAAGCAAGAAATTAGGGGCCTAGTTTTGAAGCACTTAACACAAAGAATTAAATGTACCAACTTGAAAATGTACATTGATTTTGATTTTGTCTGCTTTTACCATCCTGGTAGATAAATTTGTGATTGAAAGGGAGTATAAAAGTTCTTAAGTAATTAACTCAGTGGAGAGAAATTACCAAAATAGGTATTGATTCTAGGTCATTCTGCCCCCTAACTCTCCTTCCCCAAACACAGTGAGAATTTAGGAGAATTTAGGAGATCCATTGCAAGAGTCATATTCATACTAGCTGTTATGGTGATTTATGATATATTTACTATTAGGTAAGGAATACTTGCTCTTTTTTTTTTTTTTTAAAGATATTATTTATTTATTTGACAGAGATCACAAGTAGGCAGAGAGGCAGGCAGAGAGGCAGGCACAGAGAGGAAGGAAAGCAGGCTCCCTGCTGAGCAGAGAGCCCAAAGACTCGGGGCTCTATCCCAAGGCAGAGGCTTTAACCCACTGAGCCACCCAGGCGCCCCAGGAATACTTGCTCTTGTGGAGTTTTGGGTTTGAGGAAGTTAATGTAGAATTAGAGAAAGTATACTATGATTGTATGTTTGTAATAAAATGCCTTTTTGAAATGTATATTTTATGGTAGAAAATCATTTATGGATAAAGGAATTCATTATGATATTCATTTAGTCTCATTCTATTTGATGGGATATCAGTACTTGAATTTTTCATTTTTATTGTTTTAAAAACTGTTTTTATAAGTTTGTTTCTTTTCTTTTCTTTCTTTCTTTCTTTTTTTTTTTTTTTAGGAAATCTCTAATACCCAATGTGGGGTTCAGACTTACAACCCCAAGATCAAGAATTGCATGCTCTTCTGATTGGGCTCACCAGGCACCCCTGTTTTTACAAGTTTTTGATAATAGGAAATAGTCGTTTTGTATTTCTGTGTTCCCTTTGGACATGCTAACTGAGTCAGTTTGGGTTTACTGGGCTGTTCCCCAGTCCAAATATTATTTTATTAAATTAGAAAAAAAAAAGCTTACTGAGTCATGATGTTTCCTCTCTTTCCTTTTTATAGCCAACACATATCTCTTTATGGTACAAGCTCGAGGAATAATGTTGAGAGAAAATGTGAAAACAATAGGACATATGATCAGGCTGTACACAAATAAAAACACTACCCTCAATGGTACAGGTAAGATTCCTTGCTTCTTCATCATGCTTTGTTTCTGCTTCTTACCTTTGTAGTTGCAAGAAGTAAACCAGATCCCTCAAGCTCTGAGACTCCTGTTAAAGATGAAGGTATCTCCTACCACGTGTACTGGGAGATTCATTCACTGCTTGGGCCAGACTGTCCCATGTTTTAGGATCTATAAAGGTGTTCTCACAGAGGCGATGGGGGTTTTGTACAAAGATACGGGACTTAATTCTTTTTTATTAAACTTAATTCTTGCAAACATAAAGTACAAAAAGCAGCGTGTGCTTTTTCAGTTCACCTATCATAGTTAAAATCAACCGCAGAAAGAATAATTTATCCGTATTAGTCATTCCGCCATCTCTCTTTATGCCTATTCTAACTCCTAAAATGTTTTTCTAACTCTGTTTAGTAAATACTTATGTTTTTAATTATAGAAGATTCTTAATAATTTTATGGCCTTTTTAGGGGGCTTAAGGAGAAATTATATAAAAGCGGAAATCCGTAGCTGCTGTTTTCCTTTAAAAATATTATCTGGAAGTAGAATGTCCATCAGAATCACATGAGGTTAAAACCAAGTAATGGGCCAATATTAGTGATTGAATGAAGGCAGAACTGAGGCAAATACATTGAACTATCATGGAAGAATGCTCAGCCTCCCACGGGGCAGTGTTTCTGCAGTGACTTCTGAAGTGTTATTGGACGTTACTTAAAGGTTTCAGTAACTGGTTATCACTTGTTGCATCCTTTATATTCTCATTTTAAACAGTTAAAATTTAAGATTTCATTCCTGTCAACAGTTCTCCATTGTGCCACCGTAAATGACAGATACGCACACACACATGCGCACACTATCTGCCAACCACAGATGTTCTTTCTTAAAATGTATGTTACAGTGGGTAATAGTTTTACCCTTCTAAAAATTCAAGACTGTATCAGATTGATTCTTAATTTCACACGTGCTTTTGCAAAATTCAGTCTAGTCATTTGTCTGATTTGTTTTATGATGCTGCAAGTCAAAACACTCTTGTTTCTCCCTTTTAAGTCGAAGGACGTTTCTTTTAGAAAGACCATCATTGTACCTGATATTTTAATAGTATCGTAAAAATCTCATTAACTGGTCTTCTGCTTTAATTGGTCTTCTGAATAGTAGGTCAATGTTAAGAGCATTTTAAACATTATAAAAGATTCTTTAGGACTTGTCCTGGTTGAATAAGCTGATTGTCAAGTGTTCATTAAAACTTTACTCAACTGGACAGAAGTACTCAGCATCCTCAGACTACTGTGTTTGTATAAGGGAGTGCTGGACATCGGTGCATAATCGAGTTCCTTTCCTGAGGCATGAATAAGTTTCATGTGGGAACTCAGTTGAGCTTGATTAGGAGAATTGATTACTGGGTTAAGGCAAACTCTTCCCCCCCAACCCCCCACCCTACAAGTAGAAGACAAGAAGAAGGGAAATCCTCTTTTCCCCTTACCAACTCAGTTTCAATACTGACCAAACAACCTCTGCCTACTTTGATTAGATTTGGCTTACTTTGATGAACCTTTGAAAATTTTTCTCATGGTTCATTTACTGGTGGTAAACTGTTCTGTCATTGTATCAGCTAGGAATTGGGTTTGGCTGTAAGAGGGACCTGGCTGCAGTGGCTTAAGCCCATGGGACTCCACGTTCTTATGTAAAAGAAACCTGGAAGTTGGATGTCTGGGGCTGTGGTGGAGAAAGTCTCCACACACCTTCCATCTTCTGCTCTGTCATGGAGTTTTATAGTCTTCGAAGGTTGTTGTGGTGCTCCAGTCTTTCTGTTTGTACTTGGGTTAGTAGGAAGAAGGAAAGGAAGAAGGAAGAAGAACAGAGGGACCCTTTTAAGGAGACTTTCCAGAAGTTTCACATGATATTTCTGCTTCCATCGCATTGGCCAGAACTTTGTTGTAGGGACTGTAAATTACGAGCTGGGCACACTGGTGCTTTGAATGAAATTGGGGTTCTGCTACTTAATGAGAAAGGGAAAATAGAGTTTGAGGAGGCAACCATGAGACTCTGCTGTGTTCATGTATATTGAACAGTTCATGTTGTCAGTATTCTAACTTCGATACTTGGAGACACAGCACTAAGAAGAACATCCTCCCTTTGTATGAGGATCTCTTTTGAGAGAGATGGAAGCATACATAGTTACTTATAATGAAGTTGTTTATTTCTGCACAAACTTATATAGTTTTAATCTGCTGGTAAGGAGATAATGGCCAGTAAGGTGTATTGAGAGCTAATTGAAGTTTGGGGGAGAATTGATTAACATGTGCTAGCGCTTTTAAAATTTAACACTTGATGGCAAATAGGTTGCAATATTTCTAAGAACATTTGATTTCAAAAAGGGGTTTTTAACCTTGTACTTGACTTTCTGAAACACCAAATGTAAAGAAGTACTACATATGATATTTTTGCAAAGACATCACATCCTCTCATCATCAAATGATGCTTTGCCTTGTAGCTATGGAGTTAGTCAAATTAAGGAAACAAGATGCAATCAGTGAATAATTACTGAAGCAGATGATAAGGGTCATACAATGTTAGAACTGGTAGATTTGTTAGAAATAGCCGAGCGCACCTCCTGTTTGACGGCTGTGTGGTCCGAACCCTCAGACACTGCCAGGCTAACAGAGCAAGCCAGGGGTAAACAGACTAGAATTCTGAGTTTCTGTCCCCACTTTAAGCTGCCCTTTGCAGGAAGAACAAAGTCCTTGCAAATTCAGTTTGGTGCTCTTCTCCTTTTCCTATAAGTGGTAAGTTCCAGTGAGAGCTGAGGAGGGACCTGTCCAGCAGTTTTCATTCTGTTTCTCTCTTCTATTTAGGTGTGGCTCTAGAAAAGAGAAAGAAGGCTTGGGCCCAGAACTCATTGTGTTTTCACCCATCCATTCATTAGATGAAATAATGTCTACATTTTAAAGCAGTTGTGGTAGATCCGCCTCAAATGCATCTATCATGCGTAATGCTCCTGATTTTGAAAGCAGTGGTTATACTTGATGGACCCAAGCACTTTTGTGGGAATAATGATTTTGTGGGTTTATTACAGTATAGTCTCCAAAAGCTTAAATTATTGTTGGCTGAATGATCAGTTGTGAAGAGTTCGCTTACAGTAAGTTTTTACCATGTTGTAGATACTTTGTTTGATACTGGAAATCAAAGGCAGTTTGATTTAAAAAAAAAATTATTCAGACTAGTGGCAGGGGGTGTGTGGGTAGACTTATACATAATACATTGGGATAACATAAGCACCACTGGACATAGTACCCAAGGAGTGCAGAGACTTTTCTGTAAGTCTGGCAGTGAGTTGATTCTTATGATCATTTGTAATGATTTAGCCAAGAATAACACATTTAGTTCCAAAACTTTGTATTTAAAGGAAGTGAATATACTGCTATTCCATGTGTCTTTGAGTTTTTTATTTTTAATCTAGTCCTTTAAAAACTGATCAAAGTGATACATGGGTTTTTTTTGTGAAAGACTCAGTCATTCTAACACTAAAATAAAAAGTGAAACAGTCCTCAGGCCTTCTGCTGCCACCAGACTCCCCAGGGGCAACTTCCGTTAACAGTTTGTTTTGCAGAAATGTCTAGAGAGCTTACGATTTCTGTGAGTTGGATGCAGATTTATAGAATCATAGCATGTAGCTAAGAGAAGGGGCCCAACATTAATCACGAGAAAGAATAAGTTGTGCAAAAGAAGAAAATACTCTCATCTAAAGTTAACTACATAACATTAAGAAATACTTAAGAATTTTGAGAATGTTAATATTTATCTTCAGGATTATAAGAAAATCAATCTTTGGAACACATAAAGGCCAGGGACAACCTTAATTATCTTCTGTTTTTAGCTCCCACAAATGCATAGACTATAGTGGCTGCCTAGTATAGTAGGAGTCCCCATAAATACAGAAAAATTTTTTGAATAATACTTGAAATTTGATCTGTATCTGGATATATATATATATATTTTTTTTTTTTTTAAAGATTTTATTTATTTGACAGAGAGAGATCACAAGTGGGCAGAGAGGCAAGCAGAGAGAGAGAGAGAGAGAGAGAGGAGGAAGCAGGCTCCCCGCAGAGCAGAGAGCCCGATGTGGGACTCGATCCCAGGACCCCGAGATCATGACCCGAGCCGAAGGCAGAGGCTTAACCACTGAGCCACCCATGTGCCCCTGGATATATATTTTTAAAAGCATCTTAAAGAATCAGAACTTCAATGGACTTAAATGGACTTAAACTTATTTTATGTTCAGTATCTTTAAACGTTTCAGATGTATATGGGGACACATGGAGTATGGATTACTAGAGGGGTCTCTGCTCTTGGTGTGTCCCTGGGCTTACAAAACAATTGCTGTGCACTGAACGCCCCTCCCTTTTGGCTTGGAGCATTTTCCTGTGAAGTGCTTTCCAGGGCTGCTCTGGAGAGAGCTCCTGGGGGGATTCTGTCACTGGGGCTTTCCCACTTTCCCGCTTCCTGGAATCAGCCTTAGCGGTTATACATTGTTCAGCCCTACTTATCATCTTGGGGTTTCCTGTCAATAAGTACACTTATCTTAGAACCTCCCCCATGCCCTGCCAAATCACAACTGGGATTTCCATGTGGTGCTTTGGAATTGGACCTTCTCTTCCAGCTTCTGTCCCCTCGTTTGTACTGGAAGCCCTTACCCTCCACTTAGGAGGCTCTACAGGGTTCTTCCAGCAGGTATGCCTGTGCTTAGAAGTGCCATCCTGGAGCCCAGGCTGCACCCCTGTCAAGTCCATTTTGATGATGGGTGGATAACTGTAGTAGGCAAAAGGTATGCAGGGTGGTGTTTAGTGTTCTTTGACTCTTCTCATATACTTCATATTCAATTGCCAGGATTCTACCATTTTTCCCTAGGGAGAGGGTTTAGCTTTTATAGGTTAGTAGGTGTGTGATTCTTACCTTTCACCTTTTGCTTGCTGGTCACTGGCAGACAGGCCTCTCTTTCAAGTCATATGCCTGTTCTCCTCTTTCTTACCTCTCTGCCTGCAGACCAGTCATCAGACTCTCTGTCATCAGAGCAGATTCCTGGAGATTGAGAGGACCTCTTTGCATTTTCCTCAAGTGTCTGCTAGAGCTTCATTTCCTGTGGGTACATAATTTATGATCCAGGAGACAGACACTCATTGAATCAGCTGTTTCCATGTGTTGTCTCTTACCACCCATTGGTCTTGTCCTCTTAGACTGGCTTCCTCTGACATAGAGGAAACTGTCAGTTCATGGTTCTCAGACTTGCCTCTCAGAACCTTGTTCCAGAAAGGGCCAAAACACGATCTCTTTGGCTCCAAGTTCAAAATTTCTAAGATTCTGTATGTCCTGGGTTAAGTCCTATGCACGGCTCTGAACCAGTCACTCACAGCTCCAGCTGTGGGATTGTTGTAAGCAGTTTGTGCATTTCTCTTATTGAAATCTGGAAACGGCTACATGCGGTAGGTAGAGAAGAGAAACTACATTGTCTGGCCCTGTACCACAAAGCTCGTGCATGTCGGAGCAAGGATTTGAACTCCACATTTGACTGTGGCGCTCTAACCAGTGCCCTCCATGCTTCAAACTTGTAGTAGCGAGCGATAATGGACCTAATGTAATGCACAGCCCAGGGCTCCCTAGGGACGGCTTCCGAAGAGTTGGGAACTTAAAGATTTAAAATGGACTGCATTACGGAAGTAAGTTGAGTGGGTCAGTCTCAGTTTCTTGAGTGTGGGGTGGTGAGAAAACATGACTCTCACCCCTCAGCCTGGTGCTTACTAGAAGCATTGTGCTGTGGCTCTGTGGTCTCCAGGATATACCCTTGGCCACCGATGCTGGAGGGGATCCCCTGGTGTACTTTTCCAGTCTCTTTTGATCTTGCTCAGCTGGGGGAGGGATGGGAGCAGGTGTGCTCGTATGGCCACAGATGAGCCTGCTCTGTATGTGTGTACAGATGAGGCCAGGTTGCTCTCTAACCTTGTCCCCGAGCTCCCCTGGGAAATCACGCCGAGAGGTCCTTTCTAGTAGCAGTGAGGGGTGAATGGGAGAGTAGCCATGGCAGCCGTGCTTGCTTTTCCTTTGTTCTTTATAGATAACTGCTTTTAAGTACTTCTGTAGGTTGCATGTTGCAAGTCTTCTTGCAGTGATAGTGACTTATTTCATGCTAGGAGCAAAGAAAACGGCAGTTTTTCGGTTGTAACTTTTTTCCTCTCTCTCCAAGATTATCCTGAAGGCAATAATTCAAGTGATTATCTTGTTCAAACAACAACATATCTTCCGGAAAACTTCACATATTCACCATATCTACCCTGCCCAGAAAAACTGCCTTATATGCGTAAGTGTCATCTCATTTTGATTTAACTGTTTGCTTGTGTTATAATAAAATAATAAAAACCACATAGTTTGAGCACTCCACGTTCAGATCATCACTGTGGGTGCTAATGTTCATGTTACATAGCATATTACGCGATTTTTTTTTTTGATGAAGTTTTTTTTTGGAAGGGGAGGGGGATTGAAAAACTGTAGAAAAAGCTCATCCTTTACCCACAAGTAACCTTTATCATGAGTTTGATTTGTATTCTTACAGGTTATTTAAAAAATTTTTTTACATAAATAGATGGTTAGATAGAAAGTTGTAATGTTGCAAAGGTTTTAAAAATTTGTATAAGTGGTCTTAAAGTTATGTAAAGTCTGTAATTTGCTTGCTTTTTAAGAACTGTCCATGTTGATACATATAGATCTATTTTTTTCTGTAGCTACTGTATAGTACATCTTTGAATAAATGTACCACATTTCAGTTACCTTTTTCTCTGCTGATGGAAATTTATGTTATTTCCGCTCTTTTGCTATCACAAAGTAGTAGCATAGGGAGCAGCGTAGTACAGAGTTCTCTGCACATGGTGTGCATGTGTTTGTGGGTTCAGACCTAGAACTGCAGTTGCTCTATAGGCTGGCTTGAATTTGAACCAAAGCAGCTGGACCAGTTTATATCCCCAGCAGCAGAGCACGAGTGTACCATGTTAATATGGATGGACTTTAAAATTTTTGCTAATCTGAGGAAAATATTTTTTCTCATATGGTAGATAAGAACTGCTATCTCACTGTTTGAATTTTCACTTTTCTTATTATTAGTAGGTTCAAGTAACATTTTTAAAAAAGATTTATTTGTTTATTTGAGAGAGAGAGAGAGAGTGAGTAAGTAGAGCACAAGCAGGGGGAGGGGCAAAGGCAGAGGGAAAGAGAATCTCCAGCAGAGTCCCCACTGAGCACGGAGCTGAGGTGCGCAGGGGTTCAGTGTCATGACCCTGAGATCATAACCTGAGCTGAAATCAAGAGTCAGACACTTAACAGAGTGAGCCACCCAGACGCCCCTCAGTAATTTTAGATGTGTTTATGAGTGGTTTTACATTTTCTCTCCTGTGACTAAGTTGTGTGCTTTATCAATTCCATATTGATTAATTAGGTTTTCATATTAATTGATGTAAGTTCTTTACGTATATTCCAACAGTGACCTATTATCTGCTGTATGTGGTGTAACAGCTTTTCAAAGTCCCTGGCTTGTCTTTCCATTTTGTTTATGGGAACTTTTATAGAAGTTATATTTATAATGTTTCTAAGTGTATCAGTGATTTTTTTAAAGTTGTTGCTTTTTGGTCTTAAGAAAGCTTTCCTTATTACTTGAAGGCCATACAAATACTCTTATTTCCTTCTAACAGTTTTACCATTTTGTATTTAGCTTTCTTTCTTTTAAAGATTTTTTTATTTATTTGAGAGAGAAGGAGCTAGAGAGAGAGAGCACAAGTGGGGGACACAGGGAAAGGGAAAAGCAGACTCCATGCTGAGCAGGGAGCCCGATGCATGACTCAATCCTAGGACCCTGGGATCATGACCTGGACAGAAGGCAGCTGCTTAACTGACTGAGCCACCGAGGTGCCCCCAATTTTAAGCATACTTTTTATATATAAGCCTGTACGTTGATTTTTATATAACTAAAATTTAAATGAACATCTTTGTGAATTGCTTGTTTACCCTTGGGTTCTAAAATGGTATCTGAATGTGTTTTTTATGTCTTTATGTGAGTATTCTTTTTTTTTTTTAAGATTTTATTTATTTACTTGACAGAGATCACAAGTAGGCAGAGAGGCAGGCAGAGAGAGAGTGGGGGGGGGACGCAGGCTCCCTGCCGTGCAGAGAGCCCAATGTGGGGTTTGATCCCAGGACCCCAGGACCATGACCTGAGCCAAAGGCAGAGGCTTTAACCCACTGAGCCACCCAGGCGCCCCCTCATGAGTATTCTTTATTGAGGAAATTAACCTTTGCCTGTCATAGTTGTAGGATTTTTTTCAGTTTATTGTTGGTAAATTGTTGATATTATATATCTGTAATAAAAAAGAGTCACCTTTCAATATCATCTAAGGCCATGGTTCTCAAATTTTGGGGTACATCAGAATCAGCTGGATAGTCTTTTAAAATATAGATTGTTGTGTTCCACTGTCAGAGTTTCAGACTTTGTAGATCTCAAGGAGGGTCTGAGAATTTTCATTTCTAAAAGTTCCTAGATGCTAGTCATCCTTGGGCCATACTTTGAGACCCACTAATCTAGACTAGATCCTGGCTCTACTGAGCCTGGGGAACTTTTATCATTCTTGGTCCCACCCCATAAGTGATTTTATTAACCTGACAGGGGGCATGGGTATTTAAAAAAAAAAAAATTCTCAGTGGCTTCTAATCTTGCTCTCTCTTTGCTGTCTTATAGTAGAAGAGGAAGCTGTGATTTTTGTGGCTGTGTATTTGTCATTTGTTATTGTAGCCTTGGTTTTCTAAAAATGAATGTTTTTGTCTGTGCAGTGCTGAAACCACTAAGTAATGTTCTGTTGAAATATTGATTACAATAATTTCATTTTCATAATTTGCATATTCAAGGATTTATAGTTTTAGGAAATCTTTCTGTTCTTGGTGTAGTTGCCATTTTCTTAATTACTGCTTTATGGGTACTAATTAAACTCTGTTTAAAAGCATCTGCCTGCCAGGCCTTCCTACTAGTCCTGTCCTCCTCCAGGCCCATAACTCGTAATTGCTCCTGTCCTAGTGCTTGAGAGATTGTGTCAAGGCTGCTAGGCACTGCCTTTTTTCTAAAGTGCTGGTGCTACTGTTCACTGCTTCTGTCAGTCTTGTGTTCATCACAGAAGAGGATCACGCTCTTTTGGCTAGCCACCTTTTCACAGAAGGCCTCCTCGTGGGCTGCTGGCTTTGGGTCCAGCACCAACCCCATGTCCGAGTAGAAAATAAGCCACATACCAGAAACTACTTAGAAAGGGGCTGTGGGTACAGCCAATGTAATGAGACTTTTTCCAAGAGGGCCTTGCATGGGCCATGCAGTGGAACCCCTTCACTTAGTCATGTGACCTCTGCAAAGTGGAGCCTCGCTTTACCTGTCTGGAAAATATGGGACTATAATATCAATTTCACAGTGTTGCAAGGATACAAAGAGGTGCAGTGCTTGAAGCTTGATAGACATTAGTTTGATATTTCCTTTCTTTCTCACAGCTTTGAGGGAGCCAGAATTTGTAATGACCAAGGGAATGAGAAACCTAGGAGAAATGGGTAGAGTTAAGGTGTTCTATACTTAGCTCTGCATCCCTAATTTACTTTTAATTAACAGGATTATTTCCCATCCGTAATAGAGAACAGCATACTAAAATACCTAAGTGTAAAATCTTATTAAAATGTGGTACAAAATAATTGAATACAATACCTCCCTAAATAATAGTTAAAGGAAGTCTGTGTAGGAAGAAGATCTCCTTTGATGAAAACTGTCCATGTATGAATGATACTTAATTTTCCTATATTCACCAAAAGCGAAGTGAGGGCTTAAAATTGGTATTTGATTATCTGGCTATAACTTCTTCTTCTTCTTTTTTTTTTTTTTAATTTTTCTCTAGTGTAACAATGGGACTAGAGCACTGGATTGCCATAAAGATAAAGTTAGAACTTTTCCAATTGGAATTCAGATAAAATCGATTTCACAGATTTTAGCAATATTTTACCTTCAATCAGTTACACTCTAAAATCTATTTTAATGTGTGTTATTTATACAATATGAATGACTTCTTTGTCAGTGTTAGTATTTATAGATTCTCCAGAGGGCTTAATCCACTTTCAGCTTTTTAAAATTTATGTGAGACGTCCATGCTAACGAAGTAAAGTAGAAATTTCATTTTATCTAGAGGTTAAAAACAGTAAGTGCTTAATGTGAATGTTTTGATTTTTCTAAGTAAAGGAGAGCTAGAAAATGTCATTTGTATACTTTGCAGTTGAAGGTAGACTTATCTGGAGTTTTCCTGTCTTTTAATCCTTAATTCAAATAGAGTACATTTGTAGCAACTTTCATGTATTTTGTCCTTATTGTTTGTGGAATAGTTCCCTTTAGGGTTTAAACCTGATAATTGGAATAGTTTTGAGATGCAATAATTTTTGAGATGAATTTAAATAATTCAATTGAAAATCAGTAAAGAAGGAGAAGGTAAACAAACACACCTAAAAGAAGCTCAAAGACTGCTTAGGGTGACAAACCATCATGCATGTGTTTTTGTAAAAAGGGAGATGGGAGCCGTTTTAGAGTAAACCACATGTAGTCTTCCTGGGCTGTTCACAGGGACAGGCAGAGGAGAAACAAAGCTGGATATGATCCTGTGTCCAACCAGCTAGAGCAGGTAACATGCTCAGAGGAAGGCAGTGTGCTCATTGCTGTGAATGGTTTATTGTGTGATGGAAGGATTCAGTGGTTCATTCTAGAAGGAGGGAGACGTCAGTGAGAGGGGATGTTGTAATTGGGTCTTGCAAGATTGTTCAGTAGGCAGCTGAGGTAACAGGGTCAGAGCACCAAGGGTTCTGTGTTTCAAGAACAGAGGGTGGTCTGCTGTGACCAGGGTAGGTGTTTGGTGGGGCGTGTGGGAAGTGAGGCTGGACAGGGATGTGAGGGGCCTGAGGGCCGTGTGGGTTCCATGAATCCCTGGGCATCCATGAGATAGGCCTCAGATGGAGCAGAGCCCCTGAGCCTATGTGCCAAGGTTTGAGTTATGGCCTCTGTGCATATCTGGAGGGTGAGCGTGCACAGTTTTCAAAGGATTGGGGCAAAAAAGGATAAAACACAAACAAACAAAAACCATTGCTTTAAGCAGATGAATAATATGACTAAGATGGTATTCAGAAAGATTATTCTGATGAGAAGTTGAAAAATGGATAAGAACGGGGAAACAGTAGAATCTGAAAGCTTTCTGAGGGGGCCAAGAGGAATGACAAGAGCATGTGCTGAAACCGTGGCATCGGAGAGAGGATGGGGCACCAGAGAGAACTCCGGGACACCACTGGCCGGATGTAGTGACCAACTAGGGGATCAGGGTTCATGAGCAGTTTCTGACCTGGCGACTATTCACGGAAACAAGTAATACAGGATAAACAACACATTTGACGTTTCTGAGGAAGTTAATGAGGAAGTTAGTGTTGGGCCCGTTCTGTTTAAAGTTCGGAAGAGTTGATCTGGGGTCTGAATTTCATCAAAGAGATCCAGGCTGGAAATAGAGGAAGTGAGACCGATGCTAAGAGTGGGTCTCTGGAGAACACCAGCACTTGTGGGAGTAAGGGGGCATCTACAGATGAAGGGAAACAGTTGGTCACAAAACAGTGTCCCAGAGGCTAACGAGAAGAGAGTTTCAAGGAGAGAGTGTTCTGTCTTGTGACGTACCTCAGAGCAGGTGGGAGGAGGACCTGTGAGGAGCCATAGAATTGAGCAAGAAGAAAGTGGGGACCACCGCCAGAGCAGTGTCAGTAGAGGGGTTGGGTAAGAGGCAACATATACTGTCTGGAGAAGTGATGCAGAGGTGTGTAAAAACCAGTCAGTTTAAAAAAAGAGAGAAAGGGAAAGAGAGGAAGGTAAGGTATCAGGAGAAGGTGGGGGCAAGGGAAGAACTCTTGGGGAAGATGTGGACGTGAACGAGTTTTAGGCATTACAGAAAGACAGGAGATGGGAAGTAGAAGGGAGCAGAAGGGAGGTATCCACAGAGCTAGATTCTGGAGAAATGTATAGGAAACAGAAATATGCTCAGGTCCAGGAATTAGCCTTGGAAAGTAGGACCACTTCTCCCCTGAGGCAAGAGGACAGGTCATTTGGAGATGAGGTGGAGAAAGTTAAGGGGGTTCATGCCAGTTGCTTTTGTGTTCCTAATAAAGTGGGAGGCCACATATATCTAAGAGGTTGATCTAGGACTGAGCAGTGTGAAAGGTAGAAGTAAATATTTAAAAAGTTGTTGTAGGGAATGAAAAGTGGAGCCAGCTAACCACAAGTTAAAGGTGACTAACAGGCTAGTCAAAAGAGCCCCTCACCTTCCCTGGGGGGTCAAAATGCACAAATATTGTGACGCTTGTTTTTGTTGAAAGCTTACTATGTTCAAGGCAGTGTATTAAGTACTATCACTAAGGATGAGATTAGTGTGCTTATGTGATTTTCTTTAGTGGTATTTATTGGGTAGAGGATTCAAGCATGGACAATTATTGATCAGGTGTGTCAGGTCAGGAAGTGGGGGCAAGTAAGAGTATTTGTGAGTGAATAGGGGTGGCTTAGTCTATTTGGGCTGCTAAAACAAAAATACCATCGACTGGATGGCTTAAACAATAGTATTTATTTCACAGCCTTGGAGCCCAGAAGTGTTAAAATTAAAGTGCTATAGCAGGTTCAGTGTCTGGTGAGGACCTGATTCTTGGTTCACAGATGGCCACCTTCTTACTGTGTCCCCACATGGTGGAAAGGGTGAGGGATGTCTTTGGGATCTCTTTTATAAGACTCCTGACTCTGTTTATGAAGGCTTTGTCTTCATGACCTAATCGCCTTCTTAATACCATCATGTTGAGGGTTAGGATTTTGACATACGAATTTTAGAGTCACAAACATTCAGCTCCTTACAAATGGCTGTGATGGGGTAGAGCTCATAGAGCTGTGTTTCTCTGAGTGTGGTCCAGGGATCATCTGCACAAGAATCAGCTTGGGATACTGGTTAAAAATGTAAGCCTCTAAGTCAAACCCCTGATCCCTAGAGAAGGTCAGGTTTCCTGGCTGCACACTCCAGAATACAGTTTGGCTTGGTTTAAGGAGAAAGGGAATCTGTGGAAAGATCCCAGGCAGTCCTCAGAAAACCTGGGTGGCATAGAGTTAGGGTTAGAGGCTGAATAGCTGTGATGAGACCTAGACTCCTGCTGAAGCATCTCTCGCTTTCACTCGGCAGAGGTTGCAGTTTCCCCCAGGGCGCTCAGGTCTGGAGACCAGAGTGCCCCTCACCCCAAACTGGAAGCTTCTGCCACTGCTTTTACCAGTAGGTAGTTTTGTGAAGTGCTCATGTCCTCATGGTGTTGTCTTCTGCTTTAAATGCTCCTGCTGGTGCGGTTGGTCACATGACTGCTCCTGCCTGCTAGAGAGGATGGGCGAGTGGGTTCTAGCTTCTTCCTCTGGAAGGCAGGACTCGGCGGTGGGCTGTTCAGACACTTGAAATGTGTTCACAGGGCTGTCTACTAACATAGGAACTTTGAGAACGGGGCCAGTGACCCTCATTCTAAACAGCCATGCCTGCTGATTCTTAGCCATACCACCAAATTTAGTGAGCTTATTAGAAGCCAGCTAGATGGGGAAAATGAGGATGTAGCAGAGAGAATTTGAAGCCAGAGCTGACTGGCTTTCAGCTCTGATGCTGCCCGTCATTCTAGGTGACCGTGATGCTCAGGGGGTGAATACAGATCTGGGTTGATGGATAGGGAGGGGAGAGTACCTCCCTCTCTGTAAACAAGGCTGGATATTAAAAGGTGGTATGATTAACAATCATAAATGTGAAAGGAGGTGAATTTATGAAAGAACAAAGTAAACATTTTTTTTTTTTTTTTGTAAATTGTAGCTATAAGTCTGTGGAATACGTTCTTTTATCCCTGACTCCAAGATGGTAGACCTAGAAAAGTGAGTACTTAGCACAGTTTGAAAGGAAGGATAATTGTTCATTTAAGATGAAGAGTGGGGAGATATTCTAGAAAAAACACTGAGGTGCTACACATGGAAATTTCTTGGCAGTGAAATGGTTCCAGAAAATACATTTGAAATCACAGGAGGAATATACGACATACTGTATTTTCTTTTCTTTTCTTTTCTTTTCTTTTCTTTTCTTTTCTTTTCTTTTCTTTTCTTTTCTTTTCTTTTCTTTTCTTTCTTTCTTTCTTTCTTTCTTTCTTTCTTTCTTTCTTTCTTTCTTTCTTTTTTTAATATATCATATTTTCCTGACAAGGCACACCATTAATTTTATAATGGCTTTTTGGGAACAAGGAAGAAGCAATGCATTAAATGCACACATTATGGGGTATACCCTTATATCAGGGTGCTAAAACATAAATGAGTGCGTGTGTCAGAGTTGAGGAAATAAGTAATAGTTGTGGACTGTGACAATAGAGGAGGTTGGCATCTTCTTAACAGTCAAGGACTAGGAAAATCATTTGGAAGAATGTGATAAAGGCTGTGAGAACTTCTGGGCTGAGACAAGGGCCTATTGGATGGTTAGAGGGCCTGGGTGGGGACAAAAATCAGGTTTCAGTTAGTCATTCAGAGTAAAGCAGGAGAAAACCATAAGCAAGAGAGAAAGTCAGGTGTTAAGAACTGTGTGTTCACCCTTCAGTGGGCAGGATCAGGGGATGAGAACTTGGGCTGGCTGGGAGCTGATATTTTGGGTCATCTACTTGGGGGGCACCTTTTGCACGAATGTCTTATAGGCATATTTTAGCACTTGATGGAGCCAGTGGGTGGAAGCACAGGTTGAAAGGAAGCCGAAGAAAGAGAGGTGAGACAGAATTTGGACATGGCTGCTTTACCCTTCTTACCCATTCATTCATTCGTTTGCTCATTCATCCATCTAGTGTCCAGGCATTGGTCATGTGGGGCTAAAAACCACTCTGTGTTTAGAATACTTAGATTTGGGGGGTCCATGAGTGGTGTTAAGTGTCCGACACTTGGTTTCAGGTCATGATCTCAGGGTCGTGAGATTGAGCCCTGCATTGGACTCCATGTTCAGTGAGGGGTCTGCTTGAGATTCTCTCTCTTCCTCCTTCTCTGCACCTCTCCCTGCTTGCATGCTTTCCAAATAAATAAATAAAATCTTTTTTAAAAAAAGAAGAATTCTTAAATTTGGTTACTTTAGGAGTAGTTGAGTAAGAAATTACTTGTGTAAACAGACATAAAATTCCAGAGTTTTGGGCGCCTGGGTGGCTCAGTCGGTTAAGCATCTGCCTTCAGTTCAGTTCATGATCTATGGGTCCCGGGTTCAAGCCCCACATTGGCCTTCCTGCTTGGTGGGTAGTCTGCTTCTCTCCCCTGCCCCCCCCCGCCCCTCTCCATTGCTTGTTCTCTCTCTCTCTCTCTCTCAAGTAAATAAATAAAATCTTTTTTTTAAAATTCCAGAAGTTGAGAAGCCCAAGTAATTCCCCATTGGGAATTGGCAGTTTCTGGTGTTGGTTCCAAAGGGGGCAGTGGGTGACTGGGGACAAGATGACTGATGTAACCAAATGGCCTTGAGCTGTGTTCAGGCAGCCGTCCAGAGGGTAGAGGAGACAGTGGGCTCTCTTACCATAAAAATCATACTTTGACTTTGGGGTGGAGTTAACCTGATGGGATATTTCTTCAGGAAATTCAAGTCTTTCTCAACACTGTCATCAGATCATTCGGCTGTGTGCATTTGAAGTGGTGATAAAAAGCCAGAGTATCCAGAATTAGGCTTTAGATACCAAGAAATAGATAATAGGCCCTAAGCCAAGTGAAGGAGTCATGGAAAGATGTTGATTTATAGGGAAAACAACTCCCTGGCTACAGATAATATATGCCTTAAATTTTACTTGAAATGTAAAAAAAAATGTAAATGTAGGTAATTCATATGTATTGACTATTCTTTTAAGAATTGTATTTTATTTATTTATTTATTTATTTATTTATTTTTTGAGAGAGAGAGAGAGAGAGCATGAGATCAGGGAGAGTCAGAGGGAGAAGCAGACTCCCCTCAGAGCAAGAAGCCCAACGCAGGACTTGGTCCTGGGACTCCAGGGTCATGACCTGAGTTGAAGGCAGTCACTTAATCAACTGAGCCACCCAGGCATCCAAGGATTACATTTTAATAGAAAACGTAGTATCCTAAGTCATGTAATGCAGTACCATACGGTGCACACTACCATGAGCCTATGGTTTGGGCTTGCACATACCTAATGGACCCCAGACCCATTTAGGTTTCCAAACTGTGTGGCATTATTGCATGTCTTGCTAATTCAGCATTAAGAAGTTATAGTAAACGTCATATAAACGTTTTTATGCAACCATGTTTTTCTCACACATAAAATAAATAGTTTGGCATGCAGGCTTAGTTGGCAGGACTAATAGGTAGCTTACACTCGATTTCATTCTTCCACTTGATCCCAGCTGAGGCCCAGATCTTTCCTTTCTAACCTTAGTTCTACCTTCAGAATGGTGAAAATCAAGATTTGATAAATTATGTTATTTATGTGCTGATGAAACTACTAGATACATTGATTTCAGCAAATATATTTATTTTTTGACCTTTTAATTTCTAATTGGGGAATGAGCACACATTCTCATTGGAAGAGCTCAGATTAGCACAGGTGCAGCATGAAGATTGGGGGTTCTCTGTGGAGCTCAGTGGGTCCTTCCTCTCCACTTGCCCTTGAAATCTCAACAAATGAAATAAAGGGGGCTAGCCTGGCTGATTGCTTACTTCTCCACAAGTAAAGAGAGATGTGTCCTCTCTTGGTATCAGTGCACTGGAGTGCTTCTTTGAGTGGCACCTGAAGGGGACATCCAGTATGTAAAGGAGGTGAAAGTAGCTTCAGTGGTATAGTGGTCAGGGAGGACTCGTGGTCCTCCCTGACCACAGGCTCATTTTGAGAGTTTTTTTCCTCCTGAGGTTTGCTTGGAAACCACATTACGAGTAGTTCATCTGCACAATGCCTCTTCCTGGCTATTCTCTATAATATGCCTCCTTTCCCTTCACTTTCTGTGCATTGGGGTCTTTTCCTCAATATCATGTGTTGAGATGCTGGAGCTGGTGTATTAAGAATATACAGATTAGGGACGCCTGGGTGGCTCAGTTGGTTAAGCAGCTGCCTTCGGCTCAGGTCATGATCCCAGCGTCCTGGGATCGAGTCCCACATCGGGCTCCTTGCTTGGCGGGGAGCCTGCTTCTCCCTCTGCCTCTGCCTGCCATTCTGTCTGCCTGTGCTCGCACGCTCTCCTCTCTCTCCGACAAATAAATAAAATCTAAAAAAAAAAAAAAAAAGAAAGAATATACAGATTATGACCTGCTGAGTGAGGGGCACAAGCCACCTACCTGGGATTGGCAGGAAGCTCCCTCAGCATCCACGCTCCCACTTTGGGAGTGAAACCCAAACCCATGGGGTCTTTTGACTGAACTTACAGTTTCAGTATAACCCCACAAAGGAAGCAGTCACAAGATTCAATTACTTACAGATCCCAGAAGCAAGGGGGCACAGTGAGCTGGGGGAAGGGCAGTCCTCTGTTTCAGGTAGAGTGAGAAGGAGACAGAGCAGGGAGCCAGCACCTATCACTTTCAGGGTGCTTGGGCAGAGGTCACTTAAATTTTTTGTGGGCATCATTCTAAGTGGTAATTTTAAAAGGTGCCCTGGCAAAAGCAAAGCAGAAATTTTTAGTGGAAATCCTAAACTCAAGTCCTTATCTAAGTGTCCGGTTTCTGGGTATGACTAGGGTTATCATTCTTTGAAATGCCTAGGCAACAGTTCAGAAAAACAGAGCTGCTTTTCAGAAGAACAATAGTTGTTTTTTTCATCACAGTTGACCCAGTGATGCCCAGGCATTAATCTTTAAGGAAAATCATAGGCACTATCCGGACAGTAGAGATTAACCACTGTCAGGGTTTTGGTCACTCAGTTCATAAAACACTTGAGCAAAGCAAAAACGCCAGTCAACAGTCCCAGTAGACAAACAATTTGAAATGCTGTCCATAACCGCCCTCCCCATTTGTTGGGGTCTAGCCAAGAAAATAAACCAACACCCCTGGATAAGGTTAAAATAAGTATTTGATGAAACATTTGGGTGAGATTATGGAATACTTTGTACCTGTTGGGCCATCATTTGTAAATTTGTCTGAAGCTTTCCAGAATTATTTAATATACACGCAGCAGGTGGGGCCTTGCCAGCACACACAGCCCCTTCCCTGGCCAGTAGGTCATCTAAAACGGAATGGTTATCCAGAACTGTCTGTGCTAGAGAATCCTGTTGTTGTGTGAGGGCTGGTCTTTGGTGTCACAGCCTCATGTGTTCGGCAGGGTGGTTGACAGGTTGGTATTTGTTTTCATAAATCGTTGTGTGCCCCATGCGGTGGTCCCTAGCCCAGTTCCAGCGAGGGAGAGCAGCAGACCTCGGCTCCATATAATGCGGCTAGATTTTGCTTGGTTTTGACGTGAGGGGGCAGAGAGATGGAGGCGGGTTGTTGGGTTCAGTGATTTGTAAGGGGAGCTCCAGGGAGACGAAAGTACAATGCCATGACTAGACAGGACTCTTGGGGGCTGGCACGGAGGCAGATGCATTGGAGGTCGAGTGAAGAAGTGCACGTACAGAGAGCCACGTGTGTGTGATGGCCCTGATGCACTGCCCCTGCGGTGGACACGAGCTGCTTCATCAGGGAAGCCAAGATAAGTTGGAGGTTCCTGCAGGATGGCTGGGCCCTGGGGGTTGTTCTCCTGGGGATGAGGCAGAGATCATTCTCATTCGTGTGCTGTTGGTGCTTGGGCAGGTGTGGGAGATTATACAGGGCACTGGGGCACTCCTGCCAAGTATCACGTCGTGTGCTGCAAAGTGTCCTGCCTGAGAGCATTTGAGCAGTGTAGAGAGAAGCCCGGCAAGTCACAGGGAGGCGTGGGGGCCCTTCTGCCGGTCCATTGGGGACAGGGTCAGTAAATCAGCTTGGTAGGCCCCTAACTCGGGAAGCAGCCTTTCCTGAGCCTGGTAACATGCCTAGCAATTACAGTGGCCCCCATATGAGCTCTGATTTCTGCTTATTGTATTAAAATAGGATGACTGTTGGAGGGCTTAAATGGGAGGACTGTCTGTTATATGTGTCCTAGTGGATAATTAGAGAACTCTATCAGTGATTGTCCCCCGGGGGAGAGAGAGACTCTGGGGAACTGCTGGGTCCTTAGGGCAGTGGCCTTAGCAGCTTGTACTCTCGGAGGTCAGAGTATGGGACCCCAGATCCTGCTGCCAGGGCTGGGACATTCTAAGTGGTGATGGCGTTGGCTCTCACAGTGGGCTGGCGGTCTTTCAAAGAGCCCACAGCGTCTGAGCAAAGGCTTCTGACTCATATTTGAGCCGTC
This sequence comes from Lutra lutra, assembly GCF_902655055.1. NCBI lineage: Eukaryota > Metazoa > Chordata > Mammalia > Carnivora > Mustelidae > Lutra > Lutra lutra. Next base: position 41,094,201 of record NC_062289.1, read on the forward strand.
TCGGAGTAGAGACCTCTGATCTCTAGAGCTGCCCATATAGAGGCCTGTTGGTCATCGTATGTGGGAGGGAGCTGAATCGAGGGAGACTGATAAGGGGCCTGGGAGCCCTTATGTCTCCTAGGAGCTTCTGTTGGGTTCCTGGGTGAAGGGGCAGAGGGGCTGTTCGCTCTCATCACACCGGCAAACAAGGTTTGGCCTTCAGGAAAATTATCATGTTTAGCTACAGCGCTGATGTGGTTTAATGCCTATTGTGCTGTATCTGACACTGTAGTGAGTTGTAACAATATGGCCTTATAACTGGGGGGCGGGAGGAGCTTTAAGAAGAACTCCTTAGGGGCGCCTGGGTGGCTCAGTCGGTTAAGCCTCCAACTCTTGGTTTTGGCTCAGATCATGATCTCAGGGTCATGGAATCCAGTGAGTTGGGCTCCCTGCTCAGTGGGGCGTCTCCTTCCCTTCTTTCTCTCCTTTTGCCCCTCCCTCTACTTGTACTCTCTCTGTCTCTCAAAAAGAAATAAATAGATCTTTAAAGAAAAAAAAAAAGAACTCCTTAGATTCTGGCCCCGAGGGCACCTTCTGGGTTGGAAGTGGTGAGGGGTGGTGGGGGGCGGGGGATTGTCTGTGGAAGCATGATGGTCAGCACGTCATGCCCAGTGAGCCATCCCAGTTTTCCACGGGAGGAGGGAGCTTCATTTGGGTTCGTCCACTCCCAGTGAACCTGAGCTGTAGTAACTGTGATGGGTGGATGGGCCTGGAGCCAAGCCAAGGAAACCCAAGTGAGGAGAGGCAGAGCTGCTTTCCCCTTATCCCTGTTGGATCCCGGAGGCTAGTGGCAGTGGTCTCTTCCTGGGAGTCTCTTCCCTTGTTTGTCTTCATCTCCCTCGTCGGTAGTTCAGTTCCTTTGGGAGTGCTGTCGCTGTGCTGACAAGTCTGGAGTCTCCCCTAGGATGTCTCTAATAAAAAAGGGGTTCATTACCTTGGGTGGTTTTTTGTTTGCTGTTTTTTGTATAAATTGTGAATTTTGGGGTCTTTGGCCAAATGGCTAGAGCAGGCATCTTAAGTGCTATAACCAACAGCTCGGAGCTGGTTCAAAAGACCTGTGAGAGCCAACTGGCACCCTTCTCCCCCTCCCCATGGGCAGATTTTTCTAGAAAACCGTAGCATTTCTATCTTGTTTAGTTACTTGCCTCTTTTGTTTCACACTGGTGGTTGGATGTTCTGGTTGGACAGACAGTAACAGGGAACACCTGGGATGGAGGCGGCCTCTTCCCTGACCCATGTGCTGCCACCTCCCCTTCTAGGTTATCCCAGCCAACCCCCTGGGTGGTCGGGGCTTAACCCCCACCAGCACGACATGAGCTGATGTGTCCCAGGCCTCAAGAGCATAGTAGCAGCCTTACGGAGGCACGTTGATACGCCACACGGCTCGATGCAGCTCAGGCCATGTGAGCAGGGGTCCTGCAAGCGTCTCGTGGTTTTTCAGCCTCCTCTGGGCACATGGGAGGAGCTGCTACCATGTTTTCAGGGCCCCTGCTTTCAGTGAGAATTCGTTTTGCTGTATCAGGCCAGGGCCGGGGCTCCTGATAACCTGTGTAGCTGGGGGATCATTTGTGACAACAGCAAGGAATGTGGCAGCCTTGGCCACCTGGAGTGCCATGCTGCCCCCCTAGAACCACCTCTTCCGTGGGTCCTGGCCAGCTTTCCAAGCTCGGGACCCCAGTCCCAACCAGCAACATGGTAGGTACAGCAGCCAGCCTCCCCTGGGTCCCTCCTCTAAGGGCACTCTCCTTGTTCCTGGGACCTCACCCGCGTCCCGTCTCCCTGCCGGGGGAAAGGAGGCCGAGCCCTGGTGTTCGTGGTTATCAGCTCACCTTGGCCGGGTGCTGGGACTTCGGCAGGCGAGTATTGCCAGCTTCCTCCAGACCTGCTACTTCACCGGCACTCATACCTCAGCTGTGGCCTGCTGGCAGTCGTCTTTGCAGGCAGTCTGACTTTGACAGCAGCCACGGTTTGGGGTGGGGATCTGTGGCCACGTCTGACCGCCACAGTAGACAGCGATGCCCAGTCATGCCACAGACTGCCAGCAGGCCGGGCTCCCTCCCTGGGAGACTGAGCCTGGCAGAGGGTGTTAGGAAGCCGTTGGCAGCTCCGGGGTGTCATGCGGGGCTACAGGCCACACGCACAGTTGTCTCCTCATTGCCAGTTGTGCTGAGGAACAGGACTGATGTGCTGAATTAAGGACACCCAGAGGGTGACTTACTGCCACCTGGGATTGGCAGGTAGCTCCCTCAGCATCCACACTCCCACTTGGGGGAAGTGAAACCCAAACCCATGAGGTCCTTTTGACTGAACTTACAGTTTCATATAGCCCCATAAAGGAAGTAGAGTCACAAGATTTAATCGCTTACAGATCCCAGACGCCAGGGAGTGCAGTGAGCTGGGAGAAGGACAGGCCTCTGTCAGGTGGAGTGAGCAGGAGACGGGGCAGGGAGCCAGCACCTGTCACTTTCAGGGTGCTTGGGGCAGAGGTCGCTTAACTTTTTTTGTGGGCTTCATTCTATGTGATTATTTAAAAAGGTGCGGTGGGAAAAGCAAAGGAGGAATTTATGGCAGGAATCCTAAAGTCACGTCCTTATCTAAATGTTGGGCCTCTGGGTGGGTGTGAGTAGGGTTATCATACCTTGAAATGCCTTAGCAGCAACTTCGCAAAACAGAGTTTGTCGGTCTCATCACACGTCACCCCATCGCACTAAGTGTGCGTTTCTTCTTCCTCCTCTCTCTCTGGTCCCATTTTCAGTGTTCCCCGTGGTGGCAGTCCTGTCTTGGAGGCCTGTCCTCTACCTGCCACCCCCCCCCCCCCACAAATAGTAACACTGTGACTGCTGGTATGCAGTGTCATGCCACTGGGTCGGCTTCGGCCATCAGCCAGTAAGAGATCAGGATTTCAGAGCCAAGAGCAGTAAGCACACGGGAAGGCTGCTGAGGGACTCTGGGGAATGTACATGGTGGGGCAGTCGGAGGGGAGGTGAACTCGGGGTGCCTGGAGCATTAGAGAGGAAAACAGTGGCCCCCGCAGGCCCTGCCCACGGAGGAGAGAGAGAGACAGCTAGCTTCCTAATTTGCCAGCACACACGTGTTTGAGATGAGAACTACACGGAATGAGACTGGAGAGAGCTGCTGACCGTGCTGATGACGGCCGCTGGCCAGGCCCTGTCAAGCTGGAGCACCGACAAAGAAATCGGTGTCACCCCCATCAAGAGTCCCCCACGCTTCGGAGACTTCTGTGAACTGTCTGTAATTTAGCCTACTGACTATCATTTAGCCGTCACGCACACCACTGAGTGCATCTGATTTATCTGTGTGAGTTTTATTTGATTATGGTGGTAGATCCCGTGTTTGTCCGCGGAGTCTGTACTTGGGCTCATCAGTCTCACGTCATGACCTGCTCTTTCTCTGCAAGTTCATAGGTTACTCTTTCCTTTAGGTGACTCTTGTCACACGAAAGTCTGGGTGATTGGTTGTAAAAGACCACGAACATTGTCAGGAGGACTGGCAGATGTGAGAAGATGGCACATTTTTTTCCCAGCTTACCCTCTGAACTGTAGACATTTATATTTTAGAATACTTCTCTTTGGCCTGCCTCTGTGCTTAGTGGAAGCTGCTGGTCTTCCTGACTACTTAGGAGGAGGGAGGGATGGGAAGGGAAGGGCTGTCTCCAAGAGGAGCTGAGGGTTGTATACGTGGAATCAGGGCCACTCAGGCTCAGAGGACTTGAAGTGGGAAACCTCATTTGTTGGTATGTATTTCATGAGATGAAGAGTGAGTCAGAACTTAGTTCTGTAAGTTCTTAGTCCTGTTTTTGATTGAGTTAACAGGTGGATGGAACAGGTGGATGGATGCAATGGCTTTCCATCCAAGAGTCATTCCTGTTTCAGTGGTATACAGCGGAGAAGCTACTAAAAAACACCTCCGGGAATATGTTTGTTAATTCAGAGAGCGAATGCCTAATAGGCCAGGAACATCTTAAAAGCCTGTAGTTTTCCACTTTTGCCTATCAAGGGGATACTGCGTAGGTACTAAAAATATAAATTCGTTGAGTTGTGTTTGCAAATTCTCTCAAGAAGTGTGAGTGAAGTAGAGGAGAGTAATAGCAGCTAGCGTATATTGAGTGCATGCCTTTGTGGCTGACACGCCGCTTGATCCTTCACGTGCACTATTTTGTCTAGTGGATGCAGCCACATGGAGAGGCAGGTGTCACCGTCTACTTTTACAGAGAAGGCAGCTGAGGCACAGAGAAGTTCCATAGTGTCCCTAGTGCACAGAAGGTAGAATTCGGCAGCTCCCTGCCAATCTAACTTCTTCATTAACCCCCTTATGTACTGTGCTCTCATGCTGCCTATGTTGGTTATGTTGAAACTAAAAGTCCTTTTAAGAGACTTGAACACATTGTAACATTACAATAATAAGCTAATTTGTAATGACATGCAAACATTTCCCAAAGAATAGTAAAATATTCACTGTAGTACTCAGAGCAAAAAAAATTTAACAATTTGATTTATCTTCGGCTTATTTACCAAAGACGGTGGAGTGCTCGTATCAGGTATCATCCGGAGGAGAACCGAGAGGGGGTGGTACTAACAGTTCCGTGGTGATAACAGGAGTGCACTGGACTGTCCTGGCAGCCAAGTCACGCCGTCACCCTACTGACTGTTGTCTGTCTTGCTCCATATTAAAACAGTTCTTCACGTGTTTGACCTTCTAGGGGGATTCCTCAATGTCAATGTAAGTGAAATCAGTTTTGATGAAATTCATCAACTCTTCTCCAAGGATTTAGATATTGAGCCAGGAGGTCACTGGAGGCCTAAAGACTGTAAACCCAGATGGAAGGTGAGGTAAATTTTTTCCTAAGTAATGTCATTGTTCCTATGTGTCTGAGTGAGGAAAAGTGCGTTTGATTCAGGACATACAGTGAAATACATTTGTCTCTTGAAAATTTAAGACCTCAGAAGTTTTGCATTTAATGTATAGGTGTTCACAGTTGAGGTACGATCTAGTAGTGTTCCTTGTGAAGACTCTGACCAGACCTGCGTGTTAACAAAATATGTGCTCGTGTACATCTCGTGGAGATTCTGCTAATAAATGCCTCACTTGAGATTGGCTTGGAAAACAGCGTTTCCCCCCCTGTTTTCCTGTTTCCTTCTCTGCCTCCTGCTGCTATCCCTAATGATTACTCTCACCTGCAGGCATAGCCTCACCAAGTCCTGAACTGTGATTTCCAGGTGGGTCTCACGTCGGGGTTCCTCAGAGTCCCGTAACCTTGATGCGGCGGTTCAGAGGTCCCTGTGGGACGCGATAAGGAAAACTTTGGTATTTCAGAAGGCAGAGCACAAGCTTTTTATCTTTTTGACATGTCAGAGTTCTAATTAATGTTTTGTTTGAAAAACTATAAGGGAGTAGGTCTGCCTCTGCTGCTTAAAATAAATTGAAAACAGTGATTTAAATCAGAGTTGCTCACGGTACTGTGAAATTGGCTAGTTGGGTGCATATGCGGTTATGTTTGAGTAGGAAGTAGCGTTCACGTAATTCACGTTAAAACTACATATGATTAAATCATACGTCCTATCCTCAAGGAGTATGATATAGCCTTAATTTGGAAAGAGTTTTCAATTCCTCTTTTTGGCATTAGTATTTTGCTAAAATATATGTCTTTTTGTACACAAAATCACTGCTGAGAAGGAGAATTTAGTTAAAAGCCCTTTGACTTAATTGGCCTTGAACTCTGTGTTTGGGGAAGTGTGTTATTTATACCTGCATCCCTAACGCAGAGTATGTTGTCTTGTCTAAGGTAAGCCCTAAACCTGGTTTTGTTGAATTGAGGTTATGAGATAAATAAATGTCTTGAGACAAATTATTAAATACAGCTTTGGTTGTTTTTTTTTTATTTGTTTGTTTGTTTGTTTTGCCTCAAACAAGTTGTAAAGCTGCTTAAATGGATTCCAGCACAAATTTTGGCAGACCATTTATTTTACAGTTGTCTGGTCAGATTCCATTAATAAATGAATCTTCGTATTTCACGACTGATTTTTTTCACACTTGTAGGTAAAATAGGGTCTAATTTACACAATTCTACTTTTAAAAAATGTCCCAGGCAAATAAATTATTTTTCTTACTTGGGTGATGAGTGTGTATATTGAATGCAAATGAGAGAAAAAAGCACAATTAATTACAACGGTTGTGCGGTAGTGTGGAGTTGGTCCTCAGACGTATCAGTGTGGGGTACAGCATGCTGCACAGGTGTGCATGGTGTGATATGGTAAAATAATTTGGGATTGAAAAATTAAGTATTCTTGTCCTTTCTTCATTGGTCTGTATCAGACACTGGATTTTAAATTTTATGATTTGTTTTCTTCTCATTTTCTGGGAGAAAGGTATATCACACACAGAAGTAGTTCCTGTTTTAAAGATTTTAGTAGACGGTAAACTCCATGTGAGTGACTAGGTAACAGTATTGGAAGTGGAGTTCCTAGGAGCAAGCTAACTCAAGGATCTAAAAATAAGCTTATTTTATTAAGGAACTATACGGTAATGGCTGCTCTTATTTCAACTTGACACAAACCCTTCTCAGAAAAGTTTCTAGTTCTGAGCTATGCAGCTAAAGGTAGGAGACAAAATTTGGATGTCATTCAGAGGTGACTTGAATTTGCCATATTTAACTAATTAAGTAAGGACTCTCCTTGTCCTCTCTCTGCCCCCGACTTGTTCACACTTTCCTAACGTCCCATTCCAATCTTAGAACAGAGCTGAGAGGGAGAAAAAGAATTACTAGATTTATGTTACACATGGGCTACCAACATGATTCTTAATATTTGAGTTTTTTTTTTCTTTAAAAAAAAAACAAAACTAAGTTCATCGATGGCCTATTAATTGGAACTGAGATCTTCCAAATCTAATGATTTCAGCAATTCTCAGGTGTTGTTGAACACTGGAGGTTCAAGTGGAAAATTCAGCACATGTTGGAGGCCTTATGGAGGAAGGCAAGCTTATTTTGAAGGGGAGTGGATAGAAGGCGAAGATGGTGATGCTTTTCTGAACATTCAAAGTAAAGTGTTCACCTGTGGCTTTGCCTTTCCATTTGTGAGTCAGTGGGAGGTCTGAGCCACTTCTGTCTAAAACCTAAAGGCTGAAAGGACCAGGCAGTGCCCGCTGCATGTGTCTGTTCAGAGGCATGGGGTTCTGTTTCTCATCTCCGATGGCTCAGAGATGAGTCTTAGCCACCTGTGCAGAAGAAGGTAAAAATGATGATTCTTGAACATAGTGCTCAGACATTCTGATGCTCTTGGTGGGAAGGGACAAGAACCTTTTTTATCAAGTGCCTCCTGTTTGAGAAGCTCCTGTAGACACTGGAAGTGGGAAGGCTGAGAAAGAGGGAGCCGGAACACTGCGGAGAATGAGAGCTCAGCGGCTTCTGCTGTGTTCCATCCTAGGCAGTGGGAGAATAGTGAGCCCTCGCTGGAGGCAAGCGTGGAGCCGGGTCACCCAGGGACACCGTAGCTGCTGGTGTGCTCGAAGTTTGGAAGTAGGACACATACTTGATGGGAAATAGCATGTAGTAAACACTTTTCTTGCTGATCTTCTCATGGTCAGAATAAGAGAAAATAAGCGAGAAAAATAGGTGCATAAATTCAGTAAGATTAGTAGTTTAAAGTGAGTGCAAACTGAATGGGATAATTTTGCTTGAATAAGAGGTGGTGCGGAGAGATTCATGAAGATGAAGTGTTATTTTGCAGAAGGTAATGACCAGATGTTGTGTGTCTCCACTGGAAATGCATCCACAGGAGAGTAACTCAAACAGCAACTTAGGGTACCTGCCAAAAATGCCCTGAAACAGAGGTTATTAAATATTGAAATAGATTATTGCAGAACACTGAGATCTTCATTTTCTAGGCAATAAATTGTAAACTTTTTTGAGAATGTCATTCCACAGCCACAAGAAGGGACATGCCAAATGAATTTCTAAGATACCATTTAGCTTTGTTTTAATAAAAACTTTAGGCAAAATATTCAGAATATTTGATAGCTGTCTCATTAAAAAATGGACATTTATTTGCTATTAAGAGAACAGTTTGGCTTATTTTGAATTTGTCAAGACATTGTTCATTTCATTTCCCATATTCTCAGTTTCTTTATAAGATTAAGAAAGAAAAACAGCTCTTGATATTTTAAATCCTTCATTGAACAAACGACTGTATTAGGGACTATGACTTTGTTTATTCTTAGATGTTCAACTCATCACTCCGTGTAATTGCATTTAATTAACATGGACTCAGCAGCCATTTAATAGCTTCTTTCCTTAAATATCCATAATTCTCCTTAACTGCTTTTATAGCCCATTTATATTATGTCCTAGGCGGCTAACCTGTGGCCAGATTCAGAATGAGGAAGGGCAAGCGTGATGGGCAGAAGTTATCACGCTGTTCACTTCAGATAAGGCTAGTGGTTGGGGTCTTTCTTGCCATCTGACTCCTTCCTCTCCTTTGACTTTTCATAGCAGTTCACTCTCCTAAGAGTGAACCTAGGGGTCCTTACTAGCTTTGGGAGTTGTACTGATTTGGGAATAGTGTGGCTGCACCAGCAATGGACAGTGACTCCCACCAGCAGGTCCCCAGTCACGGAGGTGGGGGGGATCGAGGGAGCACTTAGATGTGGGGTAGGTTTGCTCCAGCAGCCTTGTGGTATTCAGTTCAAGAGGTGCCTTATGAGAAAGCCACATGGGAATGGGATCCAAAGTGGGGCTGGCAGAGGCACGAGAGCCTCCTGAGCTCCTACCACATACCGAATATAAGACAGTGTGAACATGAAGATGGCAGCCTTGTAGCGGCCGTCGTGCCTCCCTGCATTAAGGGAAAATTAGTGGTGGTGTTTCTAGTTTAGATGTTCTTAGTTTTGCTAAACTATCTTTTTGGGCTTTTTAAAAAGAAAACTAATATTTAGAAAACATTTGAGTTTTTCAAGAGCAAAATCTAAATTGTAGGGCAACCTAGTTTGTATGACAAAGTTTGGATCCAGGAAATAGGGGATTTGAATAAGTGATGATTGATAATATTCATTTATTCTTATTTTATATGAACACATTTTATGTAGATGTTGTTTTTTAGTCTTGATTTTCAGAGTCCCAATACATTTTTTTCCTACTAGACGAAACATTGATTTACTGAGAAACCATTTAATTTCCATATATATATTTTTTTCTTTTGTCCTTTAGATTATGTAAGAAACACATTTTTTTGGCTGTTTAAAAAAGATAAATTTCTCTCTTTTCTGCTGTTTACGTTACTTTTTTTGTTACGCTTCACTTTAAACCCAGTATTATCCTATCACTGAAATAAATATAACATGTATCAAAAATTCAGTTGTGCATTTTGATTAAATGAAAGATATTAATATAATTATGATACTTCTATGATATATCCCTTATATTTCTCAAAATAACTCTAGGCCAGGTAAGTCACGTGTAGGATAGTAGATATTCAATTGGGATCTCTTTTAATTTCAGTTTAAAAACCATGAATTTATTATTTATGATCTACTTTAAAACCTAGAAGTTACTCTTGACACATCCCTTCCCCTAACTCCTTCTATCCCATCCATAAACCAGTCCTGTTAATTTACTTCTTAAATGTTTCAAAATTCATGTACCTCTCCTATCCTCCACTCTCCCCTCAGTTCTAGCTACCATTGCCTCTTGTATTGACTAATTGCGTTAATGTCCTAACCAGCAACCTGAATCTATTTTGGGCTTTTTCCAGTCTACTCTCCATGGTAGTGTTTGCCATCCCCAAATGGGATTTTATCACTTTTAATGAATCTTTCCAAGATTTCCCATGGGGTTGTTAGAATAAAGACGCAATCTAAGGAGTGGCCCTCAGAGCCCACTTATACCTCCCCAGGTTCACCAGACCCTGAGTGGCACAAAGGCAAGGGCCATGCTATGTTTTCTCACTGTTGGATCTCTGGTGAGAAAATCCATAAAGGCAGGACTTAAAAACCTTCAGAAATTTTTAAGGATCAGTTTTTATCTTTACGTCCAGGGCTTGCTGTTCTATTTATTTATATATGTGACTATTTTGTTTTTAAAGGTGGCAGTTCTCATTCCTTTCCGTAATCGCCATGAACATCTTCCGATTTTTTTCTTGCATCTGATTCCAATGCTCCAGAAGCAGAGGCTGGAATTTGCCTTTTATGTCATTGAACAGGTGAGAATGTTATTCTTTTTCTTTCACTTTTTAAAAATTTTTTTAAAATTTTATTTCTTTTTTAGAGAGAGCGTCTGTGTAAGTGGTGGGGGAGGGGGAGGGAGAGAGGGAGAGAAAGACTCTGAAGTGGGCTCCATGCTCAGTGCATAGCCCGATGTGGGGCTTGATCTCACAACCCTGAGATCATGACCTGAGCTGAAATCAAGAATTGGACACTTAACCGACTGAGCCTCACAGTGTCCCAGGTGAGAATATTTTTCAAAATGGTACCTAAGTGTACTGGAACTTAATAAATTCTTAGATATATGGTGGGATTTAAAAATGTCTAGCTTAGAGTGAATCTTTAGTTTCATATTTGGGTAAATTCTTATTTGGGATTGAGTATGTTACATATGCCACATTTGTTAATCCATTTATCAGCTGATGTGCTCCTGTTGTTTTTAATCATCATGTCTTACCTATTAAAATGAAACTTCTGAAAAAATTTTTAAATTTTTTTATAAACATATAATGTATTTTTAGCCCCAGGGGTACAGGTCTGTGAATCGCCAGGTTTACACATTTCACAACACTCACCAGAAACATTTTTTTAATTAGTCTTCATATTATCAGCTAATTTTTTTTCTATAAATATTTTTCATATCTCAGTATTCCATACATTACAATTTCTTTCAGTCTTATTTGCACCCTTGGAGGATATTTACCATACTTTTAGTTTTTTCCACCTGTCATTACCTAGTTTCATACTTAAAGTATTATCTTCGATTTCTTCCCTCACCTTTCCCCATCCCCACCTCCCAAGCACGAGGCACTTGCTGAATTTTATCAGTGATTTCTAGGTAGCATTTCTAAAAAGGTGCACTCCATTTGTGTTTCAAATATATTGTAATTTGGGTACTTTTGGTTTTGACCTTGATAACCTATTTTATCCTGATATTCCTTCTTTTTACTCACACTAACCCTGACAAAAAATGGATTTCCTTACTTATCAGTAGACAGAAAGTGACCTAGCTTACATTATTAAATGCTCCTTTGTTGTGTTTTTTTTTTTTTTTTTGTGAAACATATTCAAATTATGTTCCTAAGATTATTATATATAGTATGTTTTCCCAGCTCCTTTGTGGCTTATTCTAGATCTCCTTTTAGCTTTTTGCCTGCATTCCCCCCCCCCCCCCGGAAATACTTGGTGTTTATTATAACTTACACTTCTCTGTATGTAAATCACCTTTTTAAGGTAATTTGTTCCCATGCAGAGATGCATATAGTGTATGTGTACTTTTTAATGTGACAACCTATACTATGAAAATGGATTTTTTTATTATCTGATAACAAATCAAAACTTTTAACTTCTTTCATGGTAGCCATAGTTTAAAAACCTCTAGGTCAGTTTTACCAACTGCTAGTTTCCTTTTTTGAAACTTCAGTCTTCTAATGTGTAGGGAGGTGAGATGTGTGCGTCTGTGTTTTTACAGTCCTCCGGCTCTACCAACTGAGCTATGGAAGAGGGCACTGTGTTTGTGCTTTTAAAGGCATATTCTTCTGAGAGTCCAGCGCTGCTGAATTATTTTGTGTAGGTGATGAAGCAACCTTTACAAACCAGCTAAGATCCATATTTTATAAACCACTTAAGTCTAAATCTCAGCCTTGATCAGTATTAATTCAGCCCATGTGTCTGATGGTGGGTGGTTTTGAGGTAGTAACATTTTTACCACATGTGAAAAAGAAGAGTGATTCTTCTGCTGGACTGGTGCCCAGAAGAGCCAAGCAATTGAAGAACAGCTTAGAAGTCCCAGTGAAATAGGGAACAGTGAACACACATTTACCACTTCTCTTTTTCAAACTCCTAAAACGAGAGTGAAAGGAAAAAACTTAAAAAAAAAGTTTTAAACCAGAAGGACAAAAGATTCGGTCGTTGAGAGATTGCAACACATTTCTGGATGTCAGGAAGCAGATGGGGCACTCACAGCTCCTGTAATAGAGCAGAGGATGTTCAAACCCACATGCTCGTGGAGGGTGATGGTGACAAGTGTTGAGTCAGTTTGCTGGACAAAGTCCCGCGGATCCCGGCAGTTGAAAGATGTCACAGGTAGACTGAATTACAGGGCTAAAGTAACAGGGTTGTTTAAAAGTTTGATTGCAAAACAATCAGATTCCCACTTCCCCATCTTTGCTTATGCTGCCAAGGGATTACTCCGTTGTGTCTTGTAAAAAATCAAAGTTTAAGTTTGTCCTCTGGAGAAACCACACCACAGAAAGTCCTGACTCTGCTGGCCCAGCTCAGCTTGAGGGGCTTTGGAATAGAGGGGCTAAGTAAGTTTGCATGCCAGCTCTAGGGACCCCTCAGGCCTTTTCTCTGTCGGTACGAATCCCCCCAGCCCCTCCAACTGAGACACGGCATGACTAGTATCTTTGTTAGAGAAACAGATTAGCCCCAGGGAAAAGATGCCTCATCTAATATTTAGAAATTTCCAAAGGAATATCCAGCTCATCGCCTTATCAGCTCCATGAAGCCCTTTCCTTAATGCAACACCAGGGTTACAGCAGTGAGCTCAGCAAGGCAAGGCCCTTGTTCTGAAGAGGAGAGATGGACAGCACATAACCTGTGATATGTCAGGAGGGTTTTGGGGGTAAAAGGGCAGAGAGAGCAGTAAAGGTAGGGAGATGTGCTCTTTTATATAGACTGTTCTGGGAAGGCCTCTTGGGGGAGGTGACGTCGGGGCAACCTTGAGTCATGTGATGGGATGTGGATTCCAGGCCAGTGTGTCTGTCCAGTGCTGGAGTGCTGGGTGGGGGATGGTGTCAGGGAGGAAGTCCAAGAGGGCGTGAGAAGCAAAAATGGCGGAAAGCCAGGGTGGGGCATGGATTATCACCAGTGAGGCTGGAAGACACTGGAGGGTTTTCAGTAAAGCAGTGAAGTAATCTAACTGAGGCTTTGAAAAGATGACTGTGGTGAGAGCAGAGTGGGGCAGGAGCGGAGATGAGGGCAGCTGTGGTGCTTTGCAGAAGTCCGGCAGGAGGAGACATGGGCTTGCGCTGCCGCGGTCGCCGAGGGGGAGGTGAGCTGTGGTGGGGTTTGGCTGACTCCGTCGGGTTGAAAAGTAATATTACTGCTGATGAATCAGATGCGTGTTGTGAGTGATGGAGAACTGTCCACAGTGCTGGCATGTGTGTGTTGAACAAGGGTGTTGCCGTTTTCTGGGCTGTCAACATGTAGGGCATGGGAGAGGAATGGGACTTTTGGTTTTATATTTCAGTTTGGTTTAAGGATTTGCTTATGCACCGGTGTGGTGTATGTGCATGTGTGGTGTATGTGTTTGAGTCAAGAGCGGGATGCCACAGAGCTCTCAAAGCTTCGTGGAGACTCTCCCCAGCTTTTTAGAGCCTCACTCTCAAGCATGAATGCCAAGGCTACTCAGATCTTGAAGAAAGCTTGCACAAGAGGGGATAAAACCAATCCAAGAGAAGGAGTGTAGAGAATAGAGACAATGAAGGAAACAGAGAAAATCTTAAAAGAACAACAAAAGCTCATAATCAATATCCACAGAGAGAAAAGATCATGAATCTGCAAAAATAGGGCGTCATAAAGGAAGAGTAGTCGGAATAAGGATGTTATTGTAAAGGAAAGTGCCCAAACTAAAACAAAACTGAGTACAATGGCTGGAAGGTAAACTTAAGAAAATAACTCCTAAAGTAGAACAAGATGTAAGAAATTAAGATGATCAGTCAGTACCAGTATGTCACAGGGTAACCACCTCCCAGATGGCCCGCAAGGATTTTTGCCTCTGTGCAGCCAGGCCTCGTGTCGTCTCTTCCCACAACGAATATGGGCTGACTTGCCTGGGCAGCCAGACTGTAGGAATGGCAGTGTGTGACTTCTGAGGGTGGGTCAGAAAGACCTGGCTGCTTCTGCCTTGGTCTCTCGGATCCCTCACTGTCAGGGAAGCCAGCTGCCAGGTCACGAGGACACTCGGGCAGCCCTGGGGAGGGGAAACCAACTTGGCAGCATCATCTTGCTGGCTGTGTGAGCGATCTCCCACCCCCTTGCCCCCCACCCCAGAAGCGGATCTTCCAGGCCAGGCCGAGATGTCATGGAGCAGAGAGAAGGCATCTGTGGGGTTGTGTCCCAGTTCCCTGCTCACAATTAGCAGTAGACTCACTAATCCAAGTTCTGGAAAAGCAGAGCACAAAGAAACTGGGGAGGGAGTAGGGGGAAAAAGTCCAAAGAAATAATATAAGAAAGTTTCCCAGAAGGAAAGGCATGTCTTCAGATTGAAGGAACTCACCGATACACGTGAATAAAATCTACATCCACTGTGAAGCGTGTTATTTTGAAATTTTAGAATACGAATTAAAAAGAGAATATATAAAGAAGAAATTCTGTAGAATTTCCAGTGATTATATATCAGGATCATAGGAAACTTCTCAGTAATGCTGATAGCTAGAAGATTGTGGATCCAGGCCTTTATAATTCTAGCGGAGGAGCACCTGGGTGGCTCAGTTTGGGTTAAGTGCCTGCCTTCAGCTCAGGTTATGATCCTGGGGTCCTGGGGTCGAGTCCCGGCTCTGGTTCCTTGCTCAGCAGGAAGCCTGCTTCTCTCTCTGCCTCTGCCTGCCGCTCCCCCTGCTTTGTACCCCCCCCCCTCTCTCTCTGACAAATAAATAAATAAAATTAAAAAAAAATAATTCTAGAGAATGTGATTTTTAACCTAGAAATTTTACCCAGACAAAATGTCAATCAGTTGTGAGGTAGACTGATGATAGATAGATAGATAGATAGATAGATTTTTTTTTTCATGGACCCTTACTTAGGAAGCTGTTGAGGGATGTGCCTTAACAAATGGAGAAAGCCAAGTCAGGGACAGGGGTGATGCCAGGGAATGAAGAAGTCCTAGGATGAGCGGAGCCCATGGTTAGACCTCTCCAGACTGAAGCAAGAATCCAGGGCAGTGGGGATTGGCTTTGGGCTTGAGGAGGTGGAAAAGGAGTTGATAGATGACTTGATGTGCTCGAATTACATCAATTATTAATAAGTAAAATGTTTATCTGTTGGGGCTTTTGTACAGAGTAATAATAGAAAACTAAGAAAACAGAAGCAAGTTACTAATCCCAGTTTTAAAAACAGCATCATAATTCACTTGGCACTCAAGAATGTGTGTGTGTGTGTGTGTGTGTGTGTGTGTGTGTGTGTGTGTAATTTATTTGAGATAGAGCGAGAACACAAAGGGAGAGGGAGAAGGAGAAGCAGACTCCCCGTTGAGTGGAGAGAGCCCAATGTGGGGTTCAGTCTCAGGACCTTGAGATCATGACCTGAGCCAAAGGCAGATAGATGCCCAACCAAACAAGCCACTCAGGTGCTCCTGCACTCAAGAAATATTTATGCAGTCCCAATGATGTAAATTATGATATAACTGTATTGGGAAAATGG
This sequence comes from Lutra lutra, assembly GCF_902655055.1. Lineage (NCBI taxonomy): Eukaryota > Metazoa > Chordata > Mammalia > Carnivora > Mustelidae > Lutra > Lutra lutra. The sequence goes on from NC_062289.1 coordinate 41,109,876, forward strand.
ATGGAGGGGCAGTGAGTATGGTGGTGTGAATCCTCAGTGGCCATGGTAGGAAGTCAGTAGACAATGTCTAACATTAATGAAGCCAGGAAGTGTCAGAACTCTCATCACCTTGCAATATGGAGAGAAGTGCCAGATAAACCACTACACGAGGTGAAATGCTCGACTTTTGGAAGGTGAAGATGGGTTAGACATAGACTTCTTATTTTGATTATAAGCCATAAAGTATTATGTCCACACTTAATAAAACCAATTTTTTAAAACCTGAAAGGAATTTGTTCACACTGATGTTGATGTGCCAGTAGTGACACTGTAATTTAACTTAACTCCCTTTCCTTTTTATTCTCCTTTTCAATGGGGAAGAAAGAAGCTGTAAAAAGTAAAGTGAAAAGTAAAAGTAAAGTCAAGTCTGTGCAGGGCTCAGGACTGGAAATTAGTTTCTCCCTCCGGCGGCAGCCTTCTGGTGATGACTGTGCTGTGTATCTCATTTGCTTCTGTCATCATCTTATTTTATTTTCTAGTTTGGAAATGATTTTGAGAAATATTACGAAGGTGTGGATAATTGCTGTTTAATTTCCTTCAGATACAGAATGAAGCAATTTCATTGCCGATGCGCCTTTATATAATTTCCCTCATAAATAAAGGGAAGTGAATATTCTGTAGGAAGTTGGGTTCTGTGTAATAAGTTCCCATCTTCTTGTCCCTTAAAGTGTACTTGGTCTGTATCATAAGCAAGAATAATAAAAATAGGAAGTGTTTGTTGCCCATGCACTTTAATAGACTTTTCTTAATAATAAAGGTAAATGGTTGTAATAAAGGATGTTGGGTTTTGTGTAGTAAGTTTCACTTCTTTATGTCTCTCAAAATGTTGGTGTCTTTATTGTAAGAATTAACAGTACAGAATTAGCTCTCACTGGCCTTGTTCTGTAAGCAGAGGCCTACTGTTTGTCCTGTCCCAGTTAACTTCATGCTTCTCTTAGCCTTGACACATATGGAAAGCTTCACTAAAAAATACAACCTAGCGGTGCCTGGGTGGCTCAGTGGGTTAAGCTGCTGCCTTCGGCTCAGGTCATGATCTCAGGGTCCTGGGATTGAGTCCCACATCGGGCTCTCTGCTCAGCAGGGAGCCTGCTTCCCTCTCTCTCTCTCTGCCTGCCTGTCTACTTGTGATCTCTCTCTGTCAAGTAAATAAATCTTTAAAAAAAAATTCTTTAAAAAAAATAAAAAATACAACCTATATTATTATTTTTTAAAAGATTTTATTTATTTACTTGACAGAGAGAGACACAGCAAGAAAGGGAACAGAAGCAGGGGGAGTGGGAGAGGGAGAAGCAGGCTCCCCGATGAGCAGGGAGCCTGATATGGGGCTCGATCCCAGGACCCCGGGATCATGACCTGAGCCGAAGGCAGATGCTTAACAGCTGAGGCACCCAGGCGCCCCACAACCTATATTATTTTTAATGGTTTTATTTTTTTCTCCTGGTCATAAGTGATCTGTATTCTGATGTATTTGAAGTAAAACAGAAACATCCCATAAATGCACTAGATGACAGTGTTTTCTTATATGTGACCAAAGTACAAAAGAATGTAGTAAGTAAATCTAAACCACATATTTGGAGAACCTGACATGTTTTCTTGTTTTATCTAGTTGATTTGGATGTATTTACTCTTATTATTTGACCATGATTCAACAAGTTAGAAAACCATAGAGCAAAGTCAGATGACAAAGCCTGACTACGTTTCTGTTTTCCTTTGTGAAGACTGGCATACAGCCTTTTAACCGTGCGATGCTCTTCAATGTGGGCTTCAAAGAGGCCATGAAAGACAGTGTCTGGGACTGCGTCATCTTCCATGATGTGGATCATCTACCCGAGAATGACCGAAACTATTATGGCTGTGGAGAAATGCCACGTCATTTTGCAGCAAAGCTGGATAAATACATGTATATGTGAGTAATAAGCCTTCCTCTTGAGAGCAGACCGTATACTTAAAAATCGTGTCATTGAAGGGGTAGCTCTCTCAATGTGCCTGGATCTGAGGGCTCAAAAGCCTGAGAGATCTTACACTCCACTCGGTCTTCACAGGGAGCTGGGGTAGTCACTCGCTCGCCATCTAGGTGCTTCCTCACACAGAGGTGTGCATTTGGGTGGATGGGAAAGAGAACCTGGGCTCTATGTCAGGCAAAAGTAGGTTTAACTTCGGGTTCCCCACGTACCAGTGATAGGACTTGGTTTGTTCCTTCTATCCCTGCATGTTGGTTTTCTTGATCGTTGGAGTCGTAGAGTCTGACCCTAGGACTGTAGGAGACCACACACCCTGGGCCTGCCCTGAGTAGGTGCATGGAGCACACAGTGGCTCCCTTCTTTTTTTTTTCTTTCTTTCTTTTTTTTTTTTTTCCCCCAGATTTTATTTATTCCTTTGGGAGAGACAGAGATAGTGACAGAGAGCGCAAACAGGGAACACGAGTCGGGAGGAGATGGAGGAGCAGGCTCCCGGCCGAGCAAGGAGCACAGTGAGCGCCTTGATCCCAGGACCCTGGGATCATGACCTGAGCTGAAGGCAGACGCTTAACCGACTGAGCCACCCACACAACCCCCGTGGTGGCTCCTTTCTGCTTCCCCTTCTCCAGTGACTTGTTATGGTGCGGAGAAGGCCCTTTCTCTGTAGTGTGTCTTCTTTCTAAGTTATAGGTTCTTGTCTTGCCTTTATTAATAAGAGGCAGACCTTTCTTGCTCTCTGACTGCACATTCCTTGAAATGTCACCGGTCAGTGGAGCTGTGACAGTAACTTACGTCCGCGCTGAAGCATGCAAGTAATCACAGTTTTCATTGGTTGATAGAAGTGGAGAGAGGACAGAGCAGAACAGAGAGTTCAGTTGTAAGCCTGGAGCAAAGCAGATGTTCCCTACTTCATAGTTATGCCTGCTGCCTGACCTACAGGGTAGGGGGAGGCAAAAAGTGTTAAGGACATGACCAGGTGAATCAGCACTAGAACAGGAAAAGAATACTTTTTTTTTTATTCCTCTCTCTTTCTTCTTTAGTTTATTTATTATGTCTTCCTTTTACCTAATTTTTCTTCATTTTGGATATAGTACAATCGATTGTTTGCACTTAAACAGAACAATACATGGAATTAATGTGCTTACCAATTTATACATGTTAATGAAAACACACATGCACTTATCCATATCTACCTATCTATTGATCTGGAGTTTCTCCCAAACCAGCAGCCTGGGGAAGAAGAATCTAACTGGCGTGGGAAACCCATGCCATGACGAGTACCACCAATACTTGTCAGCCCTGCTGACCCCCAGCTCGTGATATACGCAGGACCGTTACTTCCCAGATGTAAACCTCGTGCCGTCTCCTGGGACACTGTGGTTGTCCTTGGGCGCCTCTAGCCATTGGGGCCAAGACTGCTTTCTTCCTCACCCACTGAGTCCATGCAGGAGCTGCTTCTCCCACACCGGATCTCCATGGGCACCCAGCACTTCTTCCCACGGGGAATGAGACGAGATGACAGTCCTCCCACAAAAACGATGAGATCTGCTCTCTCCCCTTCTCTGAGGCAGCTTTGCTATAGTCCCAGCTGGATTTCCCTCAGCTCGGTCTCTAGTTGCTGCGCATGGTCAGATTTTCCCTGCTGGCCCCCCACATTGACCTGACCTCTGCAGGGGCCCTGCCGTACCACTTTCCATTAGTACGGTTGGGGCCACAGGAATTTACTCAGAACTAAGTCGAGGGGTGCTCTATATCTAGATATAGATCAGAAAACCAATCTATATCTAAACAAACAACTTGGTTTGCCGAATTCCTTGGTGTATGAGTTAGGGAAAGGTAAGGAAACTAAATCCAAATTTGAAAATGAAGTAGTCATTTCTCCAAGAGAGACAAATACTGTATGACCTTACTTATATGTGGAAACCAAAACAAACAGACAGACTTATAGATACAGAGGACAGATTGGTGGTTGCCAGAAGTGGTGGGCCGGTGGAGGGGAGGGGGTGGCTGAAGGGGGTTATAAAAGGTACAAAGTTCAATTGTAAGTTATATTTGTCCTGGAGATGTAATGTCCAGCATGGGGATTAGAGTTAATAATACTCTACTATATATTTGAAAGTTGCTAAGAGAATAGGTCTTAAAAGCTCTCATCACAAGAAAACAATTCTGTAACTGTGTATGGTGATGGATATTAACTAGATTTATTGTGATAGTCATTTTATAGTATATATGTATGTGAAATCATTATGTTGTATACCTAAAATGAATACAGTATTATATGTCTATTATATCGCAATCAAAAAGTCATTTATCTAAATATTAGTACATTAAAAATAATATATTTGTAAATATTGTGTATATTATGGTATTATACCGAACAGGTATGATTATTATTGGAACAGGCATCTAGTCATTTCAAAATTAAATGCTAGAGTTGTAATTACTAATTTATTTTTATCCTGGTCTATATACATAATAAATGACACATTTATAATTAAGTTCAATTGATTTAGAATACTTTATTAGCCTAACAGCATCTAACATTGCATTGACAACTATTGATGTATTTAATCAAGTTTGTTTTGGTGTGGAAGTCTTACCAATTTTTGAACACTGAGTTGTGAGTCTTACAAAATAACAATATTGAGTATTAAATTTCATTTATCACAAGTGTTTTACCTAACATAGTTAGATATTTTGCTAGACTGTGAAATGTTTTCTTTCTTGGTGTACTTTATATTTCCCAGAATATGATTTAATCTGCACAATTGTTTATATGGAAAATAAGAATATATTTTGCAAGGCACATATAAGACTGAAAACTTGATTTCAGTTGGCAAACTGTTTTGATTTCATTTTTAGAATGCTGTATTCTGCTTTCTTTTTAGTCTTCCATATAAAGAGTTTTTTGGTGGTGTAAGTGGACTGACAGTGGAACAATTTAGAAAGATCAATGGTTTTCCTAATGCCTTCTGGGGATGGGGAGGAGAAGATGATGACCTTTGGAATAGGTATGTTGAGGTACAAACTGCTTAATAATAGAATTTGTATAAATTTCCTTTCTGTTAGTTACATTGCACTTTGCTATTCCAAGAAAAGATTTTTGGGGATGGAAAATTTTTGAGGTTTTTAAATCCTGCTTTGTGTTTCTGCCTTTCTTCATTAAGAGTGCCTTCTGAAATTATTGACCACTCTCATGAGAGCATTCTTCTGCATTTCAAGTTAAATTCAGGTAGTCAATTTTTACGTCACAGTTTATTCCTTTATATTTTTATTTCCATGTTTTGTAGAGTTCACTATGCTGGATACAATGTAACAAGGCCAGAGGGAGACTTGGGAAAATACAAGTCTATTCCTCATCACCATCGAGGTGAAGTCCAATTTTTAGGACGGTAAGTTTAATATCACCTTTAGATAAAAAGGTTTCAGAATTTTTTGATGTATGAAAAATTTGTTAAAAAACATTGCAGCCTCAAAAAAATCTTCGGCAGGGAATTTTCTGTTGATCTTATTTTCTCTTATAGAAGTAAAATATTGGGGCTCCTGGGTGGCTCAGTGGGTTAAGCCTCTGCCCTCAGCTCAGGTCATGATCTCGGGGTCCTGGGATCGAGCCCCACATCAGGCTCTCTGCTCAGCAGGGAGCCTGCTTCCTCCTCTCTCTCTGCCTGCCTGTCTACCTACTTGTGATCTCTGTCTGTCAAATAAATAAATAAAATCTTTAAAAAAAAAAAAAGAAGTAAAATATTTTTGTGATTGTTTCGAGGAGAGATATGTATATATTTATATTAAAGAGTCCGGTTAACGATTTAAATAAAAAGTGTTCCCTTAACATAAGACGTATTATTTCATAAAACATTTTATTTCTTAAGGATGTCTGAGTTGTAAGTGTGCAAAATAATTTTTTCAGGAGGCTTTTTAAAACTAGTAAAAATGCTAATTTAGATAATGGTTTAAAAGATCTTTAATTACATATGAAAAGTAAAAATTGAAAAAGCTTTAAATGCTTTAATTATAAGAATGACCCTGACCATATTTGTCGTCAGTTTTTCTTTTTGAACATGTTCCTGTTGTTTTTCATTTTTTTCTCTAACACCATAGGTATAAATTGCTAAGATATTCAAAAGAGCGTCAGTACATCGATGGGTTGAACAATTTAATATATACGCCAAAAATACTGGTTGACAGGTTGTATACAAATATATCTGTAAACCTCATGCCAGAGTTAGCTCCCATTGAGGACTATTAAAGGAAACAGCTCTCATGGCAAGACAGACTGCAATGCTGGATCATCAACTAGGAGCCTACTCTTACTGGAGGTCAGTGAGTGGGTGTGTCCTGGTGCCCTGCTGTGGTGAGAGCAGGAGCCCGCAGCCCTCAGTGTTTACAGTGTGAGATTAGAGACCATCACCCACCCTCTTCTCTGAGACACACCCTCACAGCGAGCGCTGCAGATACCCAAGGCCCTTGCTGAAATCTGGAAGTTAAGAGAGCTCCCTACAAAGAGAAAATTTTTATACTAAAATATATAATTTAATTCAAGAGAATGCTTTATTTCTGTTTAAACATGTTTTGTATATATGTGATGTAAATTAACGTGTTCAAATTGTTGAAAAAAAGATGTGTTGCAGTTTTGCATGTAATTGGTTATGCCTTTATCGGACTTTTATAGACATTTTTTATTTGCATGGAAGAAAACAATGCAAATTTATGTCACTAAACAAAGGTTAACCCTTATGTGAAATGAAGGAACTGTCAATAATTGACAGTCAACTACCACAGTAAACTGTTACACTAGTTTTGAGCTTTAGACCTTAAGCCTTTTGTGTGGAAGAAGTCACAGCTTCCCTAGGGTTTTAAAGGGTAAGAAGAAAGTACTTAGACCACTTTTCTTCCTTCCAGAATTACCTGTTTTTTTCCTTGCTTGCAATCCCATCAGATTTTGCTAAATCACAACCATATTGTTTATGCACATTGCATGAGTATTACCAAGAAAATCTTAAACGTTGTGATGTTAACATGATATAAAGGACCTCTTTATGTTAACTGTCTTTCATGTATCTTTGGTGTAATTGTCAGGGATTTTGTGCCTCAAAAAATCTTCCTGAGGTAGCGTGTGTTTGTACATTGTATTTTTTTTTTAATTCATAGTGAACAGCACTTTTATTATTTCTAGTTCAGAAGAGCCAAAAAACAATTTTCATTTAAAAAAAATCAAAACAATTTTTTTAAAAGAATGAGCTATGGAAAACCCAGTAGTACTTATACAAATGAATTATAATATTAGATAAGAAATTAAATGTTCTATTTTTATGAAGATAAATGCTTAGTAGATAAAAACAAATTTTAAGTTTATTTCTCAGACTCATAGAATTTCAGGTTTTTGAAGGGAACCTTTAATGTCAACCAGTTTTATTAGAACTATATATTTTTTTCACTTTTAAGAAATTACATTCCTGGTATTCTTAAAATTGCCTCACTGAAATGATTTAATAGAATTATATTAAAATATATAATCAGTTATTTAAATGGATTGATGTTCTAGAACACTTCTCTGAGAACACTACCTGACATCCAGTATATTACTTGATCTTAAATTTGGATGAAGTTTTCATGACAAAACCAAACAATATCCTTATTTTGAAAATTATCAACTATAGGTAACCAAAGATTCTAGAAAATATCTTGATATTTTCACAAATTTAAAACAAAAAAATTATGTATCCATAAAGTGAATCTTCAAAAACAATGAAGAACAATAGAAATCTATCTATGAGGGATGTTGGGATAATATTTGCCTCGTAGATTGTTCACCCAAAACAGAAATATGGTTATTTATCTCAGGTTTGAGTTTAATTTTGAAATACCATCTTTTATGGCAGTATTAGTAATACAAATGACCACAAACCAAATCATAACATAATTGAAATTCTTATACTTTGAAAAAACTGATCACTCTCCCTTATGATACAAACAGAATTTTCTGTATTTATTTCTCTAGCAGTATGTCCAAAATATTTATCTTCCATTTTTTTAGTGGTCCTCAAAATCACAAAAAATCGAACTCTGAAAAGTAAAAGAAAATTTGTTCTGAATTTGTGTATCTGTTCATTTTGGTCTCATAGCCAATGCAGTTTTTTTTAATTTGGTGAAATGAAAGTTGGTTGGGAATGTTAACGTTTGTGATCACTAACAAGATAGTAGGGGCATAGGAGCATAATTAACCCAATAATACTTAAATATTTTTTTAATACTTACATATTTTAACTGTGGGGAAAATTAGGGCTGTTTCTGAGTCTTACTCGTAAAACATATTTTTTGCTTTTTAATGTGGAGTGGCCCACATTTTGGAATTCTCATTTTGATACACATTTTACAGTTTTAGGAGAACTCAGTTCTGCTAGTATCTGCCTTATTTTCTTGGATTAAGTCTAACAGCCATTTTTGTTTTATGAGTGAGCCATGTTATTTTGCTCTCTTCGGTTTTGAATACGGTATGTCATCCCGTGAAAATCATCTCATTAGTTTGTTTTTCGCTTTTACCCTCTTTGTTTTGTTTTGGTTTTGTGTGCACATGTAAAATTGATTTTTGCCTATAAAGAATGACTTTATATGTTTCTGGAAGGGTGATAGAGAGTTTTGCTCAGTTATCTTCATTTTATGAAAATAAATCTATTGCATAAAATTTAACAAATGCATTGCAAATGGAAATTTCTTTTATTGTCATGTTTGGTGGATTTCTTTGGGAACGTGTATTGATTGCCGACTGTATGAAGTGCAATGTGCGGTATGCCAACAGAAGAAGTATTATATTTCTGAACAAATCAAATCAAGCAAGTTGAAACCTTTCTAAAATTATGAAGACATCCTCTGATAACTTACCTGTTGTACTTCTTAGATAAACATGTTTTCTTAGATAGAAACATATATGTGGACATGGGGCTATCATGAGGTCCCTATGGCACTAACTGGGAAAGTTATATAGTGCCTGTCAGCTCGAGAAGTAATGATTAATGGCCTGTTTGTAGAAAAGAGAGGGAAAAGTGCAGACATGAGTATTTTTTTAAATCTACATTTAAATTTGTTTGTATTTTGTGAAGATGTTCAACCAGAAAACTTACTTACAGTATTATCCAAATATATAATTACGTGTTAAAAACTTGCCTAGACTTCTTTTCCAGCCAAACTATTGATATCCATTTTAAAACAAAATGGGAAAATAACCAATACAATACTGTCCTTCTTTTGGAGGCTTCCTACAAGTGAAAGCAGGTTTTGTTTGTTTGTTTTTGTTTGGCCTCTGCTTGTATCTGCTATATTTCTCTGTGTACTTTTCAGATGAATATTAGTACTCTAGATTTGTTGCTTTGTATTTGCAAGTATGCCAATTGAGAGATCTAAAATGACCATACTATTGTTTATCAGAAGGAGGAAGTGTACTTAAGATTATTTTATTTATTAGATCTGAAAGGCTTCTACATAAATGCACTGAAATAAATGCTAGTAATTTCTTGTACTCTCATTTTTTTTTTTTTTTGCTTCTCATGGAAATGTTTGTACTTTTTTATCATTGTCTTTTATGAAATATAATGTTCTAAAGACTCCATGTGACGCTGTTAATTATTTTCGCTCAGGAACTTTTGGGGGCTTACCTGGTTTTTTTATTGTGTTTGTTTTCCTAATTTTGAGGAGAACTGCTCGTGAACACCTTGGTTGTACAAGATGGCAGTAGAAGCATAAAGCCGCCATTGTGTTTGCCTTTGCAGCAGTTTAAATACATTTAGTGATCTCAAAATTTAAATGTTTTTATCAGTACAATTAGTATACTACTTTACCAAGAAGAATATTTAAGGAGTCATTTTTAACATTTTTTCTGCCTACACAACTTGAGTAAACTAAGCTGGTGTGTTGTCCTTAGTGCCGTTCTTGTTTTCTAGGTATCAAGTAGTGTTGAAGATCTTTAAGCAGATAATATCTAGGAACTAGATTTGTATCTGAGCCTGCAATGTGAAATCATGACTTTTGTCAACTTAAATTATTTATGTAATGAATTACTATTAATTTTTATGCATAGTATGAGCTATAGAGATATTGACACTGTATGTCACAAAGCCAATCATGAAATCATAATCATTTAGTCATTTAAATCATACAGAGCCGTAAAATTGAGTTGGCTTAGTCTGGACCAGGTTCCTACCTATGGTACAAATGTGTCCTCTGATGAAACATGCCAACTCAGTTGAATGATCTTATATCTGTATTTTTTGTCCTATATTAAACACATGGATTTAAGGTTGTGGAGATATTCTGGACCCAGATTGTTTTATTTAGAGAAGATTCTTCTTGAGGAGCATATTACTATATTGCTCTTAATTTAAATGACTTCAGAGAACATAGTGCTATATCACTGAAAATTATACTATAATTAAAAGAAAAATATATAGGTTGTAAAAATAAAACTTCTATCCTTTCTCAACACATTTCTATCACATATTTTGGTGGACCTGAATTTTGTTGCTAATTTCATCCTCCTAACTCCTTCAGTGAGGTCTTTGATCTCTAAGAACTATCAGACATTACCTACACTCATGGAATTTACTGTCTTTTGTGGATAAAACAGACATGGAAACAATCTAGAAACCTACACACTATGAAATGAAGTGCTCAATTGTGTCCTCTGCACACATTGGTTTTGTATTTTACTAAAGCAGTATTAGGCCACTTGAGCATCTTTGTGGGAGAAGCTTTTCCCAAGGCACAGAATGTTTCTTTAAACCCTATGCATCAGAAGGATGGAGGTCATTGTTTGTCTACAATAAATCTTGAGGATTTACAGTGAACTTTTAATAGGACTGTGTGGAAGGCAGTGGTTATAAGCAACGACTCCGGAATCAGACTGACCTGAGTTTGAATTTAGAGACCCACCCCGTTGTTCACTGTGACATTTTAGCAACATTTTAAACCCCTGTGGTTTTTAATTTCCTGATCTTATGTTTGAGGATGATAGGAACTACCCAAGGATTGCTGAAGAACTTAAATAAGCGGATCCTAACAGAGAAATGAACACAGCACCTGACACGCTGAGCAAAAACTTGGCTTATAATTAAGTCAGTTTTCAACTTGAGGGTGATAAGCTTTTCTTTCATGCAAATTATCTTAGGTCATATTTTTAAAATTATACTGCATTCTTTGATTCTTTTTGGAAATGAAGTTAGTGAATATACATGATAATGCATGTAAACAATTAGTAAAACTGGCAAAGATACAAAACTAAATTTTAGTAATAGTCGTGAGGAGAAATGCAGCAAGTGGCAATCCGGCTCCATTTGCTCAGAGGCTTGTGTGATTTTAGGTGGACAGCGTGGGAAGCACCTGTTAACAATACTTTGCTTATGGAAGGTGTCCACTAACTTGTAGCTTCTCTCAGTATTGTGACTGAAAAAATTAAATGCCATGTGGGCTTCTACTGCTTTTTCTCTCCTACCTTGGCTTTTGGGCTTGGCTTTTTCACTGGCTTTTTCCCCAGTTTCCACAGAAGACCCTTCTTCCTCTACTTGCCATTCTTTCTCCGTTCTCCTCTGATCAGTAACTCAGTTTCTGGGACCACTGGCTAACACTGTCCAGTGCTGGAAATGTTCTGGGACTGTGCTGTCCAGTATGGTAGCCTGTAGCCATATGTGGGTGTTGAGCACTTGCAATGTGGCTGGTGTGAGCCAGGAACTAGATCTTTAATTTTGTCAAATCTTAGGTAAATGTAAATAGCCACATATAGCAGATGATCCCTTATACTTGCAGAACTTTAACCTCATGGTGTCCCCAAATACATGCAAAAGGCTCTCAAGCCAAATGTCCAGCTTAGAATTCTTAGCTCCTGACCCACATTATCAACTTACGGGTCATGTCAACCTGCTTGTTCACAGAAACTTAAAACTCAGCATGTCCTAGACTGAATTTATCATATTCACCTTCAAAATGTAGTCTTCCTCTTGTTTTACCATCCACTTAGTAACTCAAAGCCAAATCTGCGAGTCGCTCTCCCTTTATCTCCTCCGTACAATCAGCATTAGCTCAACCTCTGAAGTCCCTCTTCAATCTGTAGGGTCTTTTGTTTCTTCAACAACTGCTGGATACTCCCAGTCTTGTCTTAATACAAAGGTATGCCTTCTGTTGTGAACCTATCTTCCAGGGGTGCCTGGATGGCTCACTCCTGAAGCATCTGCCTTCAGCTCAGGTCATGATCCCAGGGTCCTGAGATTGAACCCTACATTGGGTTCCCTGCTCAATGGGAAGCCTGCTTCTCCGTCCACTCCCCCTGCTTGTGTTCCCTCTCTCATGTCAAATAAGTAAAATCTTAAAAAAAAAAAAAAAAAGTAGGTACCTTGAATCTGTCTTCCATATTGACATACAAAATTGTGTCTTTTGAAATACTACCTTGCTTTAAATCTTTCAGTGGCTTTCCATTGCCCACAAAGAAAGTTCCAAATATTTCTGCTTCTCAGACCAGGGCTTTAATGATCTGGCTTCTGCTTGCCTCTGCTTTTTCTACCCTCATCCACCAGAGGGTCTCCAACCTATCTCTTAAGACTCAATCTCTTGGGTGAGTGGCTCGGTTGGTTGTCCCACTGGTGATTTTGTCTTGGTCTTGATCTCGGGGCTGTGAGTCCAAGCCCCGAGTTGGGCTCCATGCTAGGTTTGGAGCCTGCTTTAAAAGAGAGAGAGAGAGAAAAGAAAAACTCAAGCTCTTCTGGAAGCCATCTCTGGCCAACCCAAGTAAAATTGGCCACTCCCTCCCTTGTGCTCTTGTCCCTTCAGTACTCCACCATTAAAGCATGTCTTAGGCTATTAAATTTGTTTATATGTTTTCTTCTTCTCTCACAGACTGTTAGCTCTTTGAGGGCAGTGGTTGATGCCATTTGGTTTTGTATACCAGGCCTCCTGCAGACCACTCAGTGAATGAACCATCCTGTCAGGGCAACACTATTTGCCATCTGTTAGGGCAGAACACTCCATAGCATTCTACATTACTGTGCTATGACTCCATGTGTCATACCTACTCAGAGCTACGTCCAGCAGGATCAGTGCCTTAATTAGGACTGCCAAGTGCTATCGTCAAGATGTGTTTCAACCCACCTATAAATCTATCTGAATAGGGAGCCAGGCCCATCTTTTTACTCAACATATTTTTATAATTTTAAAGTATTTACTAAGCTTAGAAAATTAACATCAGGGCATCTGGGTAGCTCAGTTGGATAAGCATCCGACTCTTGATTTTGGCTCAGGTCATGATCTCGTGGTCATAAGATCGAATCTCACATCATTGGATTCCATGCTCAGCGGGGAGTCTGCTTGAGATTCTGCCCCTCCCCCCACTCTTTCTCTCTCAAATAATATTTATTTTTCAAATTTTACTTGTTAATAAACATAGTATATTATTAGTTTCAGAGGTAGAGAATAAATACTTTTAAAAATTATTATGTATTAGTGTAAAAAGAAATAAAATAGTGAAAATTCACTGCTAAAATTTTTGTTAAATTTAAAAAAAATCCTGGAAAGTGGAAGTCATCCTTCCTGTAAAATAAATGTCACAAGACATTACTGTGTTGAAGAAAGAACGAGAGCAGATGCTGGAAACACCTGTTTGACTTAATACCAGAGAGAAGGTGTTAATTTACCTGTGGAACATAATTTCCATCTGAGGCACTTTTTAAAATGTATTTAGTTGATTTCCAAGGACTTTATTTTACACGATTATCTCTCCCCCTCCTCCCTTTCTTCCCCTGTTTTTCCTTCTTCTCTTCCACCACCACTGTTGTTAGAATCAGGAGAAAATCATGGTGGCGATTTGTTTTCCTGGAGTCTATGAAATCCTGTGAGTGCTTTTGTTCAGGCAGAACAGGGTCACCATGGTAACCAAACTTCCCCTTCATTATTCTCTTATCCCTGACCTTATATAAACGTCATTTGGCATAGGGTAATTAACCAGTCTTTTAACCTGTCTGGCAACTTCTGGCAGCCTTGTTTGTGGTCTCTCCAACCCCAATATATCCGCAAATTTATTAAGCACCTGCTGTGTCAGGCACTGTGCTGTGCTGAGGACCTGAGAGAGAATAAGGCAGTTACTTCCCTCAAGCAGGCCACAGCCAAGCAAGGGAAATGCTTGCGAAGAGTTTCTCACACGGGCCACCCCTTTGCCTCTAAATATTTTATAACGTACTCAGAAACTCAATAGAAAAATGGACAAAGTCTTGGACAGGTCATATAGAAGCAAGGAGTTTGCAAAGAGTTGCATCCACAGGCTCTGTGAGGGAGAGCATCACCTCTACCATGCAGAAGGTGGGGGTGGGGAGTGGAGGGGACAAGGTTGCCAGTCGCGGGTGGAGAAGGCCCTGGCTTTTCTGGAATGCCTTCTGGAGAATAGACAGGTATGTTGGAAAGGTGATGACCTGTGCTCTTCTAGGCTCTTGAGCTGCAGAGACCAGGCTTTGTTTGCGTGGAGAGGGCTGGGGTCTGCCATCAGCATTTCTGGGCTGCAGATATCTCTAGCTGATACTGAGGGCACAAGAATAAAACCTCTCAGAACTCACTCCTGGGTTGTTTCTCATCAAGTCCCCATGTCCCCTGGGAGTTTGCCTTCTTTACTTCACCTTTCAGTCTTCTGGTGGGGGTTCATTGTTTGGTGATTAGTGGGAGAAGCTAATGGAATGCATTTACCCCATCTTGTTCAATGCCCAGAAATTCCCTGACAAAGAAAGATCAGGAACTATTCTGTATCTTGACTGTGGGTCAGTACAGTAGTTGAGACATGGCCTTTAACTGCTTGCGGGACTAGGGAGAGGGTGTAGGGATCTCTCTGCACCATTTCTTACCACTGCATGTGAGTCTCCAAGGACCTCAAAGTTGAGAATTTTTTATTACCACAGAGGTAAAGTGCTCTATATGGAAAGATGATTGCCTCCACTCAGAGTAAGAGAGACACAAATGAAAATTGCATGGAAGTACCAATTCTGACCTATCCAACTAGCAAAAATCCAGAAGTTTCACCGACACAATTGGTGAGGCTGTGGCAAGTGAAGTGCTCTCATACATGGAATGCAAAATATCCCAACTCCTGTGGAGGGGAATGCAGCAAGATCCAACAAAATCGCTAAAGCATTTACCCTTTGTCCCAGAAAGCTTTTTTTAGGCATCGATTCTAAAGATACATCTCTACAGATAAGAAATAACGTGTACAATTTGATTCATGGAGGTGGTTTTAGAATAGCAAAGATGGACGCTGAGCAGAGGGAACTGGGTGAATGGTCACCCACACACTGAAGCGCTTTGCAGCCATAAAAGAGGGGGCCTAAATTCTATGTTCTGATTGTACTGGTTTCCAGGCCAATAGTGTCCTGTGGGGGAAAAAAAATAAGGTTCACAAACTGTATAAAATGCTGCCTTTTGTGAATGAAAGAAGGGGAGCTAAAATTACATATATGTGCTTACTTCTCTTTTACAAAGGAGTCACTGGCAGGATAATAAAAATGGCGGTCTGTGTAGGGGAGGGGAGCAGTGGGGTGAGGGCCACAGGGTTGGCAGTGAGATGGATTCTGCCAACGTATATAGTTAGGAACTAGCACTGTGTCATTTTTACAAAATTAAAAAAAAAAATTGAACTTACAGCAAACCCTAAAATCGATTTTCAACAGAAACAAGTTTAAAAATGTGTTGGGACAAAGCAGAACAAATGTTGTCTAGTGAGGCCGTTCTTCATCAGCTAATGATTAACCTCAGCAAGTATAATGAAAACAATTCTTGTTTGATCTTGGCTGCATTAGGCAAGTGTCGCTAATACTGTGTCTGCATGTTTTATAGGCCTTTTATTCTTATCATCTTTACCGTGCATTTTTCTTTCTTGTAGACAGTTTACTTTGTATTGTTAATGCGACAATTGTTGTGACCGTTATCAGTGGGTTTAACAGCCCCGCTCCTGGTCCTTGCCCAGAAAACCCGTCTTAATCACCTGGGGGTGAGTTGCACAGCCCCCTAGCTTTCCTGGTCACTGCTCACTGGACGAAGGGTAGGTGGAGACTTGCCCAGAAAAAGCACAACAATACACAAACCAGACCAACCAGGTTCTCAGAAATTTGAAGGGACAGAGGAAGTGAGGCAGTTAATTTGGGGGTGGAGACTGAGTCCAAATTTCCTTCCATGTGGTTAGGTGAGCAGAGAGGCTGGTCTGCAGTGAGAAGGAAGACTTATATTGGGAATCATGCAACCCAGAAATAGAGAAATAAAAAGGTAGTAGTTACCTTAGTTCCTGATGGCTTTCCAGATCCAGTCCCTGGGGAGGCCCAGCTGTGTCCATTCCATTTGTGTTCTGTACGATACACGTGAATCCTTAAATAAATCCCTCGTCATTCAAGTCAGCTAGGCAGAGTTTGGGTTTCTTAAACGAACCCCTTGTTGAGATACTTCATTTCTCTTTTAGAAAGGATTTTGACCTCATTAAAATCAAGTGTGATTACCTTGATCAGAGTGACAAGCTATTCATAATCAAGGGTATTCAAAGCTACATATAAATAGCCCCACTGGAGTGGGATGTCTTTGAAGACAAGAACCATTCCTCTTTCATCTTTACCTGGCACTCCTAACGGGAGTTCAATAAATCGTGCTGAGTGACACTTTGTTCAGTGATGGCCCTTAGAGCATGGATTCAATTGGTTTGTTTTTTCCCAAACAACGTTTCCCGAGACAACAGAATGAGAATCTCTCAAGTACCGCTTCAGTTTGAGTTGCATTTCAGGAGCTATAGAGATTCTGGAACAATCTCCCAGGTCTCTGGCCTGCCTCAGTCCTTGTCTAGGAAGTCCTGGGAAGCTGAGGCAGGGATTTCCCATGGTTTGGGGACTGTTTACATGGACGACACTCTTGGCTGGTGGGTCTCAAAGCTGACTGACATTAGAATCAATTGGGGACTTTTTTGGGGACCACCTCCAGAGAAGTGATTTCACTGGTCTCGTTTGGGGCCTGGGTATGGGAATTCTTCAAGATATTCCCACATGACTCAAAAATGCAGCTGGAATGGAAAACCATGGCAGTAAACCCTAAGTCATTACTGTGGCCTTGCAGTTGAGGTACTCATGGGACCTTTCACACAGATGGAGACCTCGGTCCAGGCTGATGGGCGCTGAAGTTTGGGAACCACGGCTTGATGCCAAAACAGGTGCGTGTCGAACCTGTGGCCTTTGTCTTGGTCCATGCCCCTCCCCCTCTCCTTATTGTTATTGTTATTTCCAGAGAAAGATGCTGGAGACTTAAGACAGACTATTTATTTTGAAGATTTTTATTTATTTATTTTAGAGAGAGAGAGAGAGAGAGAGAGGGAAAGTATGTGCGCAAGGGTGGGAGGAGGGGCAAAGGAGAGGGAGAGTGAGAATCCTGAGCAGACCGCACTGAGCATGGAGCCCGACGATGCAGGGCTCAACCCCATGACCCTGGGATCCTGACCTGAGCCAAAACCGAGAGTCATATGCTCAACCAGCTGACCCACCCAGGTGCTCATTATGACAGACTATTTAATAAGACCATTATCTTGAAAAGTTTTTGACTATTTCATAGGATAATATGCTCAGTTTCCATGAAGTTCACATAGATAATACTTCACACACATGTTTACGATGGGCCGGGTACTTACTTTCTTTTTTTTTTTTTTTAAGATTTTATTTATTTATTTGACAGAGAGAGAGAGAGAGAGAGAAAGAGCACAAGCAGGAGGAGCAGCAGGCAGGGGAAGAGGGAGAAGCAGGCTCCCTAATGAGCAAGGAGCCCAATGCAGGGCTCAGTCCAGGACCTTGGGATCATGACCTGAGCCAAAGGCAGATGCTTGACTGACTGAGCCACCCCGGGTGCCCCTGGACCAGGTACTTTCTAACCTGTTTCAGGTCCTACCTCTTTACTGGTCCTCACAACCACCCTGAAGTCTGTTTCAGGTCCTAACCTCTTTTTTTTGAATTTCTTTTCAGTGTAACAGTATTCATTGTTTTTGCACCACACCCAGTGCTCCATGCAATCCGTGCCCTCTCTAGTACCCACCACCTGGTTCCCCCAACCTCCCAGCCCCCGCCCCTTCAAAATCCTCAGATTGTTTTTCAGAGTCCTAGTCTCTCATGGTTCACCTCCCCTTCCAATTTCCCTCAACTCCCTTCTCCTCTCCATCTCCCCTTGTCCTCCACGCTATTTGTTATGCTCCACAAATCAGTGAAACCATATGATAATTGACTCTCTCTGCTTGACTTATTTCACTCAGCATAATCTCTTCCAGTCCCGTCCATGTTGCTACCAAAGTTGGGTATTCATCCTTTCTGATGGAGGCATAATACTCCATAGTGTATATGGACCACAATTTACTGGTCCTCACAACCACCCTGAAGCAGTAAAAGTAGGGATCTGTTGAGAAGCCACAGGAAAGAAATTCAATGGGAAAAGGACAAAAGTTAAATGCTGCCCCTTCAAGATAAATCAGAATGTGGAAGTGGTTAAAGGATATTGGTGGGTCTAAGGAAGTAGAATAAGAAGCAGTGGATGAGGGATTTTATAAACCCCAGAAATTTACAGGTGTTAGGAAGGCCTTTCTAGAAATTAATTTGTGACCCTAGACTTCAGCCTTAAAGTCCAACAACTTATTAAAATTAAGGGGGGAAAAAAAGAACAACAGACATTGTTTTTCTGAGTCTGCAGTGTGAAGGGTTTTGCTGCTTTCAGTAAGGACTATGGCATTGCTTTTATAGTGTGCTTTTGTAAGGAAATAAAATCTATCCAAAGGCTTCAGAGTATACATTAGGGAAAATAATTGAATAATTTTTTAATAACACTTTTTAGTAGCTAGTTATGTAAAAACTTCTTTTGTAAGTCATTTCCTGGGAGTAAATATAATTTTTTACTCTAGGCCTAGCAGCTAAAGTGCTGTAACGACCAGTCCCATGGGGAGAACAACTTGAATAGAGACTGTGAAACCACAGAACTTTAGATCAGGACGGAAATTTAAAATCATCCAGTTCACTTCTGTTCCTTTCTATTTATTGTATTAGGTCCCCATTAAAACAAAAAGAAATATAAATGGAATTTACTACTCCTCCAGCGGCTAATTGTAAAGTTCCCCTCATTTGGTCTATCCCAGCCACGAGACAGGGTTTAAAGCACTGATCAGATCAGTTCATTGCCTGTTTTTACCTTGACGCCAGCTTCCCCTTTACCCGTAAGTTTTTTTTAACTTCTTAGCATAGGCCTTCTGTCCTCTGCTACTCGATATGAAGTAGTCTGCCTCGAATTAAACCAAGTTGCTTGCTTTTCCCCAAACGTTTAATGTTCTTGCACATCTCTGTCCCTCCGCAGTTCAGTCTTCTCCCCAGGAATGGCTTCTCCTACTTATTTGCCTGGTGCCTCCCACTTAGCTTCCAAGTACGAGCTCAGATGCCCTTTCTTCTGGGACACCTCCAGGCCCCAGCAATGGGGGCAAGTTTTCCTGTTACGTTGCCGTAGCATTTGAATCTTTTTTATGGACTGCTGACTTTCTTTCCCTCTCTCTTTCCTTCTCTCTACTTTCCTTCCTCCCTCCCTCTTTCAACCCTTCCTTTCTTCCCACCTTCTCTTTTTCTCTCTATTCTTCTTTCATGCCCATCTCCACTGGTAATGACATGAGTTCCCTGAAAACAGACTTAGTGTCTTAATCACCAACCCTCTGGCTCCAGCACTCAACACGTGTGTGCAGAAGAACTAATACGTGTGTGCTGTCATAGACTGAATAGTGTACCAGCCCCCTCACCCCACCAAAGATAGCTACATGCTAATTCCCAGAACTGTGCAAGGAACTTCGCAGATGTGATTAAATGAAGGATCTTGAGACAGAGAGATTATCCTGGATTATTTGAGTGACCCAATATAATCACAAGGGTCCTTGTAAGACAGGGCCATGAGCCAAAAATGCAAGCGGCCTCTAGAAGCTTAAAAAGATAAGGAGAACCACGCTTTGAGGCCAAGCATCCAGAAAAAAACACAGCCCTGCCAACACCTTGATTTTAGACTTCTAGCTTCTGAAAGTGTAAGAGAATAAATGTGGGTTGTTTTAAGCCACTGAATTTGTGGTAATTTGTTCCAGTGACAGTACATTAATACACTAATACACATGCCTAAATGAATCAATGAGTCAGAACGTTCAGGCTATTAGACATATTTTTAAAAATGGCTTATTAGAGAGAATAGATAATACACATTAAAAATAAAATAAGTACAGGGCACCTGGGTGGTGCAGTCTGTTAAGCATCTGACTCTTGATTTCTGCTCAGGTCACGATCTCAGGGTCATGAGATCAAACCCTATGTCAGGCTCGGCGCTCAGCGTGGCGTCTACTTGAGATTCCGTCTCCTTCTCCCTCTGTCCCTCCTGCTTGTGGGATATATAACATCCCAATATAATATATATATATATTGTGGATATATATAATATGTCCACAATATAATAAATAACCAAATATTTAAAAAATAAATACAGGAGAAATGTTCATCCTTTGTAGTCAAAGAGTAAAAATTCAAGCAATCATGAGGTATAATGATATGTCTGCTAAAGTGGTAAAACATTTCTAAAAAGCAGAACTGGTAAAGCTTCAGTGCTACAGAAATTTTCACATTAATGTTCATACTCCAATATTACTCCAAATAATATATCATAGTTCTTGAGAACTTAATATGTTTTGTGGATTGTTTTAAACTTTTTTACATGTTTTATGACAATTGGTCTTTATTTTTTTATTTTTTTTAGCTTTTTAAAAAATTTTTTAATTTTTTTATAAACATATAATGTATTATTAGCCCCAGGGGTACAGGTCTGTGAATCGCCAGGTTTACACACTTCACAGCACTCATCATATCACATACCCTCCCCAATGTCCATAACCCCACCACCCTCTCCCGTCCCCCCTCCCCTGGCAACCCTCAGTTTGTTTTATGGTTTGTCTCCCTCCCGATCCCATTTGTTTCATTTATTCTTTTCCTACCCCCTAAACCCCTCACGTTGCATCTCCACTTCCTCATATCAGGGAGATCATATGAGAGTTGTCTTTCTCCGATTGACTTATTTCGCTAAGCATAATACCCTCTAGTTTCATCCATGTTGTTGCAAATGGCAAGATTTCATTTCTTTTGATGGCTGCATAGTATTCCCTTGTGTATACATACCACATCTTCTTTATCCATTCATCTGTTGATGGACATCTAGGTTCTTTCCATAGTTTGGCTATTGTGGACATTGCTGCTATTAAATATTAGGGTGCACGTGCCCCTTCGGATCACTGTGTACAATTGGTCTTTAAAAGAATGCTTTGGAAGTGGTGCTATGATTATTCCCATTTTACAAATGAAAAAAAACCAAGGTGTAGAAAGCTGATGTAATCTGTTTAAGATCAAACAGCTTCTAACGGAGAAGCCAAGACTACTTCCCAGGCAATTTGATGCCCAAGGCTCCACGTTATCTAACATAAGAATTAGATACTTCTAGAAAATGTTAGGTCATTCACTTAATTCAACAGAAGCAAAAAGCTGTATGCTTCATGAAGATATTCATTGTAGCACTAACTATAAGTCCCCCAAATTGAGACTAAGTATATCACATTATGAAAGTGGTATAAATTTTTCAAAAAATAAAAATTATAATTATAAAGATTATATGGCAATATGAGAAATTGTTCATGATAACATAATTAAAGCATGAAAGTAATTTTACATTATGATGGCAACTTTATATAAATATGTTTATAGCATCCTATCAATAAGAACATTTTGTTGCGGTATGACTATGTGTTGTTATAATTTTCATTTTTTGGACATTATGAAATTCCTTTCAAGAAAAGTATAATAAAATAATTATCCTTGAAAAAATTCTGCTAACTTTTTTTCAATAAATCATGGGATTGAGTGTTTCAAAAAGAAAGCCTATTTGGAACCATAACTGATTTTTTTTTTTTTTTTTTGGTACATGCTTTTCTCTTACCAAAACAAATGGGTATTTCTACAACTGTATCATTTGAGACATTCTTTTTTTTTTTAATTTTTAAAATTAACATATAATGTGTTATTTGTTTCAGGAGTACGGGTATGTGATTCATCAGTCTTACACAATTCACAGCATTCATCATAGCACATACACCCCCCACCGTCCATAATCCTACCACCCCATCCCTTTCACCCCCCTCCCCTCCAGCAACCCTCAGTTTGTTTCCTGAGATGAAACAAGATGAAACCAGAGAGGGAGAGACATTCTTTAAAAAAAAAAAAAAATGTATTTGAAAGAGAGAGAGAGAACATGGGGGGAAGGGAGAAGGGACAGAGGGAGAGGGAGAAGCAGACTCCCCACTGAGCAGAAATGGGGCTCGATCCCAGGACCCTGAGATCATGACCTGAGCCAAAAGCAGACACTTAACAGACTGAGCCACCCAGGCACCTCTTGAGACATTCTTGGTCATCAGTAGCAAAATAAATAAATCCGTAAATCCAAAATTGTTCTAAAATTCAAAGTTTATTTTAAAAATCTTTCTAAAAAGTATATATAATTTTTTAAAAGCCATTTTTATAATAAAGAAAAATTGATTTAAAAAACCCCTTGTATCAAACCCACTTAAAAAATAAACTATTAGTTAATTCCAGTGAAAATTCAAGAAATATTAAATGCTTCACCTGGGCCAAAATGTCACCAAGCCTTGTTTTCTGCCTTTCAGGAGCTGGAGACACTCCGGTGTCTTTTCCAAAAACACTCTCCTGGGGAAGGCGGTGGAACAGTGTTCATTCAGCTCAGCGTGGGTCATCTAGATGACCTTAGTGGCAGGGTGAGCAGGTGGGTGCCTGCCCTGCCTGGAGGGAAGCACCACCCCTTGGCATTTATGGAAGCGGGCTGCGTGGAGCCCCTCCCTCCCTGCTAGCAGCGGCCATGGCCAAGATCGTAGAACCCACCTTCAGCATTTGCATTGACCGCCAAAGATGAATTGCCATCTGCCTTGGCTTTAAATTAACTGGGGCAGTTCTAACCCACAGTGAATGAGGAGCTGGAAAATGGAATGGATTGGGAGCTTATTTCCACGTTGAGAGGCAGTAAGAAGGAACGGGGCTAAGGGAGGGGTGTGTTCTGTGGACTGGGCAGTAGAAGGGAGGCATGGCTGTAAAGCTGAGGGTCGGATGAGGTACAGGATTCCCAGGAAACACTGTTTCTGTGGACAAAATGTAGCTTAAGGCATAAATTCTCTAAACATCCCTGTTTAGACAGGTGCTATCCAGGTCTTTCAGGAGCTACAATGATATTGGGGATTTTTGTTTCCTGGCTACCTGGGTGCCCACGATGCCAACTCCCAAGGTATGAGATTAAAAAGTGGCTTGATGACTTCAAGTTCAGCATAGTCGAAATTGAACTCATCATCTCTGCCTACGAATCTTCTCTTCTGCCCATATTCCTGAGCTCAGTTGCCGGCTCATCCACTCAATCTGTAGCCATGATGGGTGCTCGAGACTTCACGGCCTCCTCTAATTCTCCCCATCCCCACAATGAAGCCAGCATGGCTATCTGCTGATTTTCTATTCTAGAGCCCTCTATAGACATGGAGGCCAAGGGGGGAGGGTGGGCAAGTAGCTCACACGTGGAGGACCTGGCCTAAGTGTTACCATAAGCTAGTTTGGTCCGTTGGACATGACAATACCACGGAGCATCAACATCATCAAGCTTGTTCTGAGACCATGACAAAGACAGAAACCAAAATCACCGTGAAACCCACCAATCACCAAACCTCCCCTCTACTGAAAGAAATAAATCCCCTGCTTTGTTACCAATCATAGTTCTCTCTTCTCTCTGGTCTGTCCTCCCTGCAGATAAACTTCTGCGACACCCATAGAATGGCCCCCACTTTCAGACAGCATCCAATCTTGAGGAAGTCCCACGTCCTTAGACTCTTTCTCAACTCGTCCAATTAAAGCCCAAATCCTCTAATAGTTTTCTTTCCAACACTCAGTGAGACACTCTATAGTTCGCGTGTATATGGTGCATGTTCTCTCTGACTGGCAAGAGTAATAAACCCAAGCGGTTCAGCTACATCAAAGTGCTCCTGGTGGATTTGGATAGGAGGCAGAGACCGGACACACAGCTGCAAGCCAAAGACCCCAAAGGTTACCAGCAAGTCACCAGAAGCCGGGGGAGGCAAGGAAGGATCCTGTCTCTCAGATTTCAGAAAGGACGGGGCCCCGTCAATGTCTTGATTTTGGACATTCTCACCCGCAGAACTGTGAGACAATACATTTCTGTTGTTTTAAGCCACCTGGTTTATGGTACGTTTTTTACAATAGCCCCCGGAATCTAATACAGCAAGAAAAGACCGAGAAACTGTTATGGGTTGGATGCCACTAACCAGCCCTATATCATTGTTGTTTTCCCAGTTTTGATAAGTGTACATTCCTAAGACGTTAGCATTAGAATTTGGGTAAGGAGCTCTATGTACTATTTTTCCAACTTCTCTTTCTCTGAGGTGAAAACTAATTCAAAATGAGAAGTTAAAACAATAGGGCATATGTAGCAATGTTTTTCTAGGTATGTCTCCTGAGGCAAGGGGAACAAAAGCAAAAACAAACTATTGGGACTACATCAAAATAAAAAGCTTCTGCACAGCAGAGGAAGCAATCAACAAAACTAAAAGACAACCCACAGAATGGGAGAAGATATTTACAAATGACATATCCCATAAAGGGTTATTATCTAAAATATATAAAGAACTTATGCAACTCAAAAAACAAATAATGTAATTTAAAAAAGGACAGAAGACATGAACAGATATTCTCCAAAGAAGACATCCAGATGGCCAAGAGACCCATGAAAGATGCTCAACATCACTCATCCTCACGAAAATACAAATGAAAATCACAATGAGATATCACCACACACTTGTCACACTGGCTGAAATCAAAAGCACAAGAAACAAGTGTTTGTAAGGATGTAGAGAAAAAGGAACGCTCACACACTGTAGATGGGAATGCAAATTGGTGCAGCCACTGTGGAAAACAATATGGAGGTTCCTCAGAAAAGTATAAATAGAATTATCACATGATTCAGTAAATTCCTTTACTGGGTATTTACCCAAAGAATATGAAAGCACTAATTTGAAAAGATATATACATGCCTATGTTTATTGCAACATTATTTACAGTAGTCAAATTATGGAAGCAGCCCAAGTGTCCACTGATAGATGAATAGATAAAGAAGTAGTAGTACGTGCACACACACACACACACACACACACACACACCACATATGGAATAGTACTCAGCCATAAAGAAGAATGAAGTCTTGCCATTTGCAACAACATAGATGAACCTAGAGACTATAATGCTAAGTGAAATAAGTGAGTGAGAGACAAATGCCATACAATTTTAATCATATGTGGATTTTAAGAAACAAAAACAAACAAAAAAAGAGAAAATTAAAAAAAAAAAAACAAAAAACCAGACTCTTGGGCACCTGGGTGGCTCCGTTGGTTAAGCGTCTGCCTTCAGTTCAGGTCACGATCCTGGGGTCCTGGAATTGAGCCCCAATATCAGGCTCCCTGCTCAGCAGGGAAGCTGTTTCTCCCACTCCCTCTGCCCCTCTCCCCCACGCTTGTGTTCTCTCTCTCTCATAAATAAATAAAATCTTAAAAAAAAAATCCCAAACAGACTCTTAACTATAGAGAACAAGCAGATGGTTACCAGAGGGGAGGTGGGTGGGAGATGGATAAGATGGGTGATGGGGATTGAAAGTGCATTTACTGTGAGGAGCACTGAGCTCAGCTACGGAAGTGTTAAATCACTGTGTTGTACACCTGAAACTCATGTAACACTTTTGTTAACTATACTGGAATTAAAACACACACACACATACACACACACACACACACACACACACC
The DNA here is from genome assembly GCF_902655055.1 of Lutra lutra. Taxonomy (NCBI): domain Eukaryota; kingdom Metazoa; phylum Chordata; class Mammalia; order Carnivora; family Mustelidae; genus Lutra; species Lutra lutra. The sequence continues at coordinate 41,135,811 of NC_062289.1, forward strand.
AGGGAACAGACTTATTTTTTAAATAAGAAACAATAATCTGGGGGCGCCTGAGTGGTTCAGTGGGTTAAAGCCTCTGCCTTCAGCTCGGGTCATGATCCCAGAGTCCTGGGATCGAGCCCCGCTTCAGGCTCTCTGTTCAGCAGGGAGCCTGTTTCCTCCTCTCTCTCTCTGCCTGCCTCTCTGCCTACTTGTGATCTTTGTCTCTCAAATAAATAAAAATAAAATCTTAAAAAAAAGAAAAAAAGAAAGAAACAATAATCTGGCATTCTAATTTAATCCTGCCACTTCTCTGCTTAAAACCCTGTGTCGGGATGAGAGGAACAAGTCCGCCCTGCTTGTTTGCACCAAAGATGACGTGGAGAGGGAGGCTCAGAAGGCATCTCACAAGCCGGCCTCTGTCCATCAGGCTGCCCTTCCCTGCTTTGGTCTTTGCTCTCCAGCGACACTGACCTCACTAGGCTCATCTCCATGGCTCTCGCCTTCCCACTGTGGGAATTGACAGGACTCCATTCATTCACTGTCTCCTCTCTGATCCTTCCCTTCTTGCCCTCTGGCTGAGGGAGGGTCATCAGTCCCTCTGGCTGCATCAGTCCCCAACCGCGTGCACTGATTATTCTGTTTCTTTTCTCTGTTTATATCAGAAACCATGAGAAAAATATTCCTTTTCTCCTATGCCCCTCAGAGTCTTAACCACAGGGATGAATCTTCCCCCAGGGTCTTACCCCAGGTATGAGTCTCCAGGCTTCAGCAGTGTAGTGTCCTGAAACATCAGAAAGGTTAAATGGGGCGTGGAAATGTACTAATCAATTCATCTCTATGTGATCAGATTAATAATTTTTACCTGTGAAGTCTGGCTTCAAAGGCTCAGGACGTTCCATTGATTTTAGTGGTGGTCTCTGGATCCCTAAAGATGTCACACAGGGTCCAGGAAAAGACTGTCTTTTTTTTTTTTTTTTAAAGATTTTATTTATTTATTTGACAGACAGAGATCACAGTAGGCAGAGAGGCAGGCAGAGAGAGAGGAAGGGAAGCAGGCTCCCTGCTGAGCAGAGAGCCCGATGCGGGACTCGATCCCAGGACCCTGAGATCATGACCTGAGCCGAAGGCAACGGCTTAATCACTGAGCCACCCAGGCACCCAAAAAGTCTGTCTTTAAATTTTTTATTTTTTCAGCATAACAGTATTCATTATTTTTGCACCACACCCAGTGCTCCATGCAATCCGTGCCCTCTACAATACCCACCACCTGGTGCCCCCAACCTCCCACCCCCCACCCCTTCAAAATTCTCAGATCGTTTTTCAGAGTCCATAGTCTCTCATGGTTCACCTCCCCTTCCAATTTCCCTCAACTCCCTTCTCCTCTCCATCTCCCCTTGTCCTCCATACTATTTGTTATGCTCCACAAATCAGTGAAACCATATGATAATTGACTCTCTCTGCTTGACTTATTTCACTCAGCATAATCTCTTCCAGTCCCGTCCATGTTGCTACAAAACTTGGGTATTCATCCTTTCTTTTTTCTTTTTTTTTTTTTTTACAGCTTTATAAACATATATTTTTATCCCCAGGGGTACAGGTCTGCGAATCGCCAGGTTTATACACTTCACAGCACTCACCATAGCACATACCCTCCCCAATATCCATAACCCCACCCCCCCTCTCCCAACCCCCTCCCCCCATCAACCCTCAGTTTGTTTTGTGAGATTAAGAGTCACTTATGGTTTGTCTCCCTCCCAATCCCATCTTGTTTCATTTACTCTTCTCCTACCCCCTCAACCCCCCATGTTGCATCTCCTCTCCCTCATATCAGGGAGATCATATGATAGTTGTCTTTCTCCAATTGACTTATTTCGCTAAGCATGATACCCTCTAGTTCCATCCACGTCGTCGCAAATGGCAAGATTTCATTTCTTTTGATGGCTGCATAGTATTCCATTGTGTATATATACCACATCTTCTTTATCCATTCGTCTGTAGATGGACATCTAGGTTCTTTCCATAGTTTGGCTATTGTAGACATTGCTGCTATAAACATTTGGGTGCACGTCCCCCTTCGGATCACTACGTTTGCATCTTTAGGGTAAATACCCAGCAGTGCAATTGCAGGGTCATAGGGTAGTTCTATTTTGAACATTTTGAGGAACCTCCATGCTGTTTTCCAGAGTGGTTGCACCAGCTTGCATTCCCACCAACAGTGTAGGAGGGTTCCCCTTTCTCCACATCCTCGCCAGCATCTGTCATTTCCTGACTTGTTAATTTTAGCCATTCTGACTGGTGTGAGGTGATATCTCATGGTGGTTTTGATTTGTATTTCCCTGATGCCGAGTGATATGGAGCACTTTTTCATGTGTCTGTTGGCCATCTGGATGTCTTCTTTGCAGAAATGTCTGTTCGTGTCCTCTGCCCATTTCTTGATTGGATTATTTGTTCTTTGGGTGTTGAGTTTGCTAAATTCTTTATAGATTTTGGACACTAGCCCTTTATCTGATATGTCATTTGCAAATATCTTCTCCCATTCTGTCAGTTGTCTTTTGGTTTTGTTCACTGTTTCCTTTGCTGTGCAAAAGCTTTTGATCTTGATAAAATCCCAAAAGTTCATTTTTGCCCTTGCTTCCCTTGCCTTTGGTGATGTTCCTAGGAAGATGTTGCTGTGGCTGAGGTCGAAGAGGTTGCTGCCTGTGTTCTCCTCAAGGATTTTGATGGATTCCTTTCTCACATTGAGATCCTTCATCCATTTTGAGTCTATTTTCGTGTGTGGTGTAAGGAAATGATCCAATTTCATTTTTCTGCATGTGGCTGTCCAATTTTCCCAACACCATTTATTGAAGAGGCTGTCTTTTTTCCATTGGACATTCTTTCCTGCTTTGTCGAAGATGAGTTGACCATAGAGTTGAGGGTCCATTTCTGGGCTCTCTATTCTGTTCCATTGATCTATGTGTCTGTTTTTGTGCCAGTACCATGCTGTCTTGATGATGACAGCTTTGTAATAGAGCTTGAAGTCCGGAATTGTGATGCCACCAACTTTGGCTTTCTTTTTCAATATTCCTTTGGCTATTCGAGGTCTTTTCTGGTTCCATATAAATTTTAGGATTATTTGTTCCATTTCTTTGAAAAAAATGGATGGTACTTTGATAGGAATTGCATTAAATGTGTAGATTGCTTTAGGTAGCATAGACAGTTTCACAATATTTATTCTTCCAATCCAGGAGCATGGAACATTTTTCCATTTCTTTGTGAAAAGTCTGTCTTTAAACAGAGGTAATCTTGAAATAGATTGTTGCATATAAATGTCTCATTCAAATTACGTTCATTTGGATATGCTTTAAGTGGCAAACATAGCCGGAATTTTTGTTTTCTTATTTTTAGGAAGGGCGGGGCCATTTTATGAGAATGAATACCTTGTCTTTAAATGACACTGCTGTTCATACTTACCCTCCAGCCATTCACACACATCGAGACTCATAGGTCACATTTGAAAGGGTTGTAACTCAGGATTTACTCACTGGTGTCCCAGAACCAGCATGTAATGCCTTCTGTTAAACTTCCAGGAATTTTATAGCTGATTATCAAACACTGTGTTAAATTATATTAAGATAAAGGTAATAAATACTTCAATCTCCTTCCTTTCTAATCATTTTATCTGAGCTCTTTATGTTACTTATGTCCGCTGCTTCTGCATGCTGGAGATACTATACCACACCCCGGGGCTTCTCCTGCCAGTTCTGCATTCAGGGACACCGTGCTGGAGGCTTGAAATTGGCCGTGGTCAGATTATTTACATGAGAGAAATTAGCAAACACTACAAATCTGGGCTTTTTTCCTCTGAAGAGCCTGTTGTTAAACATTTACCGTCAAACACACATACACACATGCTTGCTTTATTGATTTTATGTTTTTGTATATGGAGATAAATGATTGATTCAAATAATAGGAAGTCTACATGGGCCAGAGAGATATTTTCATCTAGCTCTCTCTTAAGGCACTGGGTTCTTTTTAATCTACCTCATAGCTTTTTCTGGACAAGGCAAATGAAACTCATTCATTTTGTATACATTTTATAATCTAATATTCATTCCTTTTTCTGAATGTCCATGTGTACCAACACTAATCCAAATCACACTAATCCATACCTCAAACCTTCATTTCTGCAGGTGAATTGGGCTGGTTTCCCTGATTCTGCTTTCAATCAATCCCATGAGCCAGAGAGAGAGATCACAAGCATTCGAGGAGGGGGGTAGAGGTAGAGAGGGAAAGTGGATTCCCTGCTGAGTAGAGAGCCAACAGACTCAATCCCAGGACCCTGGGATCATGACCTGAGCTGAAGGCAGACACTAACCAACTGAGCCACCCAGGGACCCTGCTTTTTTTTTTTTTAAATAAAGATTTATTTATTGATATGCGAGAGAGAGTGAGAGAGCAAGAGTGCATGCCTATACATTGGGGAGGGGCAGAGGAAGAGAGAGAATCTCCAAAAGACTCCCCACTGAGTGTGGGGCCCAGCATGGGGTTCAATCTCATGACCCTGAGAACATGATGTGAGCTGAGATCAAGAATTGGACATTTAACCAACTGGGCCACCTAGGTGCCCCACAAGCTTTGTTTCCTTAAACTCAACTTCTATCATGTCATTCCCCTGGTTCAGACCCTACAAGGCCTCTTTATTCTATATACAGGCTTTTCAAAGGATGGATGGTAGTATAGTCCCTGTATTACTCAGGGTTCTCCAGAGAAATATAAATATAAATAAAAAATAAATTTATATCTAAAATAAAAATTTAATTTTATTTATATTTATATATACATATATATTTAGAGAGAAAATGATTCACTTTAAGGAATTGGCTCATGTGATTGTGGGAGCTGCGAATTCTGAAATTTGCAGGGCAGGCCCCTAGGCTAGAGATCCAGGGAAGTATTGATGTTGCTGTCCTAAGTCCAAAGGCAGTCTGCAGGCAGAATTCCTTCTTTCTCTGGGGGCCTCAGTCTTTTTTGTAAGACCATCATCTGATTGGATGAAGCCCACCCACATTATGGAGGACAATTTAGTTTACTCAAAGTCCACTGATTTAAATGTTAATCACGTTTAAGTAGTTAAAGGGTACAAATTTCTTATTATGAGATGAGTAAGTTAGGGGAATGTGATGTACAGCTTGGTAACTCTAGTTAATATTCTATCATATACTTGAAAGTCGTTAACAGTGTAAATCTTAAAAGTTCTCACCACGCACATGCACACAAGAGGCAACCATGTGAAGTGATGAATGTGTTAACTAACCTTATTGTGGTAATCTTTTCACAGGATATATGTTTATCAAATCATCATGTTTTACATTTGAACTTACAGAGTGTTATATGTCAATTATATCCTAAAAAAGATGGAGGAAAAAAATGTTAATCATGTCAAAAAATACATCACGGCAACATCTAGAACAGTGTTTGACCAAAAACTGGGTACCATAGCCTAACCTGGTTGATGCATAAAGTTAATTATCATGGTGCTCCTCCTCTAATTTATCTATCCTAGGGTGAAATCTTTGGCCACATCCTTACTCCTGAGGTTATTGGGAAATTGATACAACGTGATAAAGATCCTTTTTGTTTTAGGGAAGTAAGAGACGTGTGTGTTTCTGATTAGTGGAAAAGGCCATGGATGGAATTAATTAAGATACCCTAATCTCTTGGCTATTTTTTATGGGAAAAAGAGAGGGCTGATGGGTGGTCACCAATGTTGATATGTTAGAAGCATATATTGTTGTTTTTGTGGATTTTTGGCAGGATTTTCTTATTAGCATTTGTTGTTATTTCAAGTGTTTGGGTGAGCAGTTCATCGCTGTCTGAGTTAATGAGGAACCCATGGACTACTGTGGCAAATCTCTCTCTCTGCGTTTCAGGGCTTTCCAAAGCTCTTTGCATGGCTTTGGGCAAATTACTTAACCTTCTGTAGCTCAGTCTTCCTGTCCCAAAAAGACTTCTAAAACTTAGCATTCAGTGATTCTATAACCTGAACTTACCCATCCAGTTATCCCCAGTGATCTTTCATCTCTCTGACGACCCAATTCCCACCCTCCTCTTTGCAATTATCACACTAGCTTCCATCAAGATATCTCAGTTGTTGTGGGTTTTCTGCAACTTAGATAACTATTTCTCTGTCTGTCACATTTACTTTTCAAATACAACTTGCAATATCTTTAAAATAGACAATGCTTTTATAAATCAATATTGAATAAACAGACCCTCTGCCTAATATGGTAAATGATGCCGACATGCAGTTCACAAAAGGTTCAAATGGCCAATAAACACAAGACAATATGTTCAGCATCACCAAGGAAAAAAGAAATCTAAAGAAATACTAGGGATAAATCTTGACTTTCAGAATGACATAATTCAGTGAATATAAACCTAGGATAAAATTTGGAAGACTACCATAGGAGGCTTTATTAGTTTCCCAGAGTTGTAAAGTGGGTGGCTTAAAATAACATAAATTTGTTGTCTCACAGTTCTGGAGGGTAGAAGTCTAAAGTCAAGGTGTCAGCTGGACGGACCCACTCTTTCCAAAACTTGTAGGGGAGAAGACTTCTGTTGATGGCTATCAATCCTTGGTGTCCTTGGCTTATAGCTCTTTGTCACTCCATTCTCTCCCTCTGTTACCACATGGCCTCCTCCCTGTGTGTCTGTGTCTGAATTTTCCTCTTATAAGGACACCAGTCGTCTTGGCTTAGGCCCACCCTAATGACGTCATCTCCACTAATTACGTCTGCAGACCCAATTCCCAAAAAGGTCACATTCACAGGTACTGGGTGTTAGGACTTCAACGTATCTTTCTAGGGGGAACAACTCAAACTGTAACTGTGGCTGTGAAAGGCACAAGCTAAGATATTAACACATAATAAAAACAAAGAAAGAAGGTATCATTTCAGTGGAGGCAGGAGGGACAGAGGACTCTCAGGGACCAGACAACACATTCTACTTTATGCCAAGATACAACATAGCTTCCAGAAGATGACATTCAGAAAGGAAGGAGAAGGCTGAACGTTAAACAGCAAGTCAAATTGAGTTGATTTCAATGGACATGATTCAATTTGTTGATGCCAAGAAGAAATGAGGCAGGAACGTTAAAAGATTAAATTAAATTCAGATATAAATAAACAAATATATATATATATGTATATTTATATAATTATAATTATATAATAATTAATAAATATAAGATAATTATATTTATATATTTATATATATTTAATATGTATATTATATGGCAGGTTCATATTTTCAATTTTTCAATATGCTTGGGCTATAAAAATCCATAGCTATTTAACAGTGGCCAAATCGAAATGTCGTATTTTATTAATAAGCAGGCCAGTGACCAATACAATCATTTGTATTGTTAGATTGAATCTTACAAAATTACCAATATTTGACTGTTTAATCTATAAAAATGGCGATTTGATGTGGATTAGCCCAATACACATGAAAAAAGGACTTGCTAACCTTGTCAGCAGAATTAGAAGCATTGATTTTACCACATGGATTTGGGGAAAAGCATAATGAATACATGTTAAAAAGTCCAAGCCTAAAACACCCCACTTTCTTCAAATTTCTTCCTCTTTCCACACAGCCAGCTAGAGCACAGCTAGCTAGAGCATTTAGATTTGAATTTGGTAGAAAATAGAATATCAGGGCGCCTGGGTGGCTCAGTGGGTTAAAGCCTCTGCCTTCGGCTCAGGTCATGATCCCAGGGTCCTGGGATTGAGCTCTGCATCGGGCTCTCTGCTCAGCAGGGAGACTGCTTTCTCCTCTCTCTCTGCCTGCTTCTCTGCCTACTGTGATCTCTGTCTGTCAAATAAATAAATAAAATCTTTAAAAAAAGAAAATAGAATGGCTGCTTAGGTATGTTTAGACCTAAACCTTGGGTCAGATCCAACTTGTCCTGGGGAACCCTATTTGGAGATTGTGCCCCAGAAGTAACCATCTCTGCTCTAGTCACATGGGGCAGTGGCGGGGGGAACACCGGGTCACAAGTTTCCCAGCTTGGATCCATATTGTCTGGAAGATGAATTTGCGGCTCTAGCAGGAGGCATCTAAAGCCTGCTTCCACTCCAGCCCCTTTCCCTCTGGCCCTAACCTCACAGAGATGGTTCTTGACCGACACAATTTAGTACTTTTCTCCAGAATGCCGTCATTCTGGGAAATGACTCCCAGCCAGGAACCATATTGCTTGGTGTGTCTAAGTGAGACCATGCGACAAATTCTGGCCAGAATTTGTCTGGCACACACATTCTCGTGTGTCACTGCAACACAGTGGGGAGAAGACCATACTTTCTCTCTTCCTCTGGTCTGCGGACTGGGTGCCCTTGGAGCCACAAAATAAACAAACCTGGACCCAGAATCATCGTTTGGAGGAAAGCCACCCTGGGGATCACTAGACAAAGAGCTCCTTCATCGGACTTGGTGTGAGTGAGAAATAACCTGTGGTTTTGTGAAGCCACGGAGTTTGGGATTATTATTATGGCAGCGCAACAAGCCCACCTTATGACCCCCTACCTGTCAACACGCTCAGTCTCCATCTGTTCCCCCAACTCACCGCATTGTTTCACTTTGGGCCTTGCAATCTCTGCTCTCTTGACCTGGAATAACTCCTCCCTTTTCTAGCTGGGAAACCGCCAAGACTCAGAAGGGAAATTTATTCGGTGTCCTTGCCTGACTTCTCCCGGCTGTTTGCTACGCCCTCTTTCCTCCCATCTCTGCGCCTTGTAGCCTAGCCTCGGTGAGATCACGTTGACATCGTCATCTTCTGCAAAGTCTGTGAGCTCTTGAAATGCGGGCACTAGATCTCGCTCTTTATGTTCAGGGCACCTAAAATAGCACTTGGCATGGAGGGTTTCTCAGTACATGAATTTTGGATGAGTCTAAGTGAACTGGGGGTGTGAGGGTTCTCAGATGACATCTTCTAGTCAGCTGACTATGGGCTGCCATTGGTCAGAACCAGATAAGAGAGCTTGAATCACTGCAGAACTGTCCCTGTACAGCTGGGCGCTGCTCTCAAAATCAGAAAAGCCCTTAAAGGGAATGCACAGAATAAAGAAGTGGGTCCTCAGAATTTGTCTTTTGCTGTTCACCGAAGGTTAGAGGACATGAAAGCTCTCTTTTTTAGAATGTGTATGTTTAATGACTACAGACCATGTTGAGTACCTGTTTAGCTTGAAAGACATTGGGAATTGGAACTTCCCTCCAGAATTCAGCCAGAGATTTTTTTTTAGTTCCTTTGCTTCTCTCTAAAATTCTATTTTTTTTTTTAAAGATTTTATTTATTTATTTGACAGACAGAGATCACAAGTAGGCAGAGAGGCAGGCAGAGAGAGAGGAGGAAGCAGGCTCTGCTGAGCAGAGAGCCCGATGCGGGGCTCGATCCCAGGACCCTGGGATTATGACCTGAGCTGAAGGCAGAGGCTTAACCCACTGAGCCACCCAGGCGCCCCCTATTTTTTTTTTTTTTTTGAGAGGACAAGGGGATTAAAAAAGTGAGTTCAAATGAAATGAGAATTGCTTTAATAGGAATGTTTTATTGTCTCTGCTCAAGTTTCTAGCATAGCTTATAAAGTGAAAACACTGCTTTAATAAAAATGGAATACTACTGGTTACAAAAACCCTGTCCTTTCTCCTTCAAATCCACCCAAGGAGGGGTCCCTCATTCTTCCGGGTTGCTGACAAGGGCTGTGGTGGAGTAGGAGTAGGGGCTGAGCAGGGCTGCAATGGTGTAGTGGCGGAAGCCAGAGTCGTTTGCTGTGAACACCACCTAAGAGAGAGCACAGATAGGGTCCGTTTCTATCAGAGCCTAGAATGTGAGTCACCAAGACGGAGACTACTGGAAGTCCAGTGCCAAGCTAATTCATTTTATTTGATGGTTTCTTTTTCTGGAACAGATTGAACAAAAGGCAAAAATCCAAATATGCAGGTAAGACTCTATGGGAGACTGGCACAACCCTTGGAACAAGATTTTTCCCAGGCCTGTGTCATCAGGTCTATGTCTCTCTCTCTCTCTCTCTCTCATTTTTGCTTGCTTGTTTTTGCAAATTCACAGTAAAAATCAGGGTGGCCCTAACCTGACTGAGGGAAATCACAGAGAGCCTAAATGCTCTTGTTCATTTTCTTGGTTTTAGAAAAAAGAGGAGAAGAGGTAGTAATTGTCATTTGGTGGCCAGACAACCGAAGAGAGGTGACTGCCATTCTCACCAGCGACCAGGGACCCAGAACTGTAGAGCTGGAAGGGAATATTCTTCCCATTTTAGAGATAAGTAAATAGAGAGATAAGAGATAAGTAAACCAGAGATAACAAGAGATAAGTAAACTGGACCTCTGAGTTAGTGTTTGGCCCAAATTTACACAGGACAGAGCCAGGTTAGAAGTTACGGCTTCTATCTCCAAACCCAGAGATTTTTCTCCCTCTATTCCTTTGCATTTTTTAACACAAAGAACAAGTATGTGTTTATGTGTATAACAATGCAATATAGAGTAAAAGTGGTATAGGATTCTAGTTACAAAAGCAGAGTGTGGAGGCTCATGTGAGAATTTTGAAATAGAAACATGGGGTTTGGAGCTCATTTGAACTTCCTAATTGGACAAATTGTTGATCAAAGTGTTGTTCTGGTCGGTCATATACTTCGGTCAGATTTAGTAGAGCTTCTGAGACTCAGGGACTGGGATAGTCTAGATGCCAGAGTGAGACAAATAGAGAGGAATTTGGTTCAGGAGAGAGATGGGGGACAGTGAGGAGGTCTTTAATTTTATTTGTTTTGTATACAGGTCTTGGGTTGAGCTTTGGACCCATCATGGATAAGCATGGCTTTTTTCCTAATATGGAAAAAAGAAGCCTTGGTTGTTTGGAGACAGGAGGAAAAAAATCTTATTGAACCATACTGAAAATAAAAATAGCATGAGGGCAAGAGGCGGTGAGAATCACCTAAGAATCTCTGAAGGAGAAAAAACATTCCTTAAAGGCCAAGTGTCTAGAATCACCTAGAGAAAGATTCTTCCCTCTAACACTGACATTGGTCTCCAGCTTAACTTGATTCTTCCTCAAAACTGTAAATGGCATAATCTGTGCTCAAAATCCCATGAAGTGAAGAGGACTATTAGTTCCACAGGAAATTTTCTACTTTCTTGGCAAGAATAACAAGGCGACCTGGGTCCCTGGCAAGGGAGGAGGGGATGATGCAGAAAAACAGCATTTGTCTGGGAGGTCTTGATCAGGAGAAGCTGGCAGGGGAGGAACTCATGGCTGGACCCATCAGCACCAGCCACTGAGGGGAGGCCCCAGGACTCGCACTTCCCTGCCTGCCCTTTCTCAACCCCCATATCCATGGGGCTGATGGTCCTACCTAATATGTCTGACATCAGTCCCTCTCCTTCCACCCTCAGAGCAGGAGTGTGTTTTCACTTACGAATTTCTAACATTTAGCAGAATGTAGACACATAGAAGGCTTTCATTTTCCAAGGGTAAGTTGAATGAATACTGAGAGTAAGTAACAGACAAGGAAGCTAACACCTAATGACTAGGAGCAACCCATGGTGGGCGCTATGGCCATGACTCCTCTCATTAGCAGGAGCCCACGGCAGACAAGGGTTCCAAGGAGCCTGATCCTGTGTTCCAGGGTAGATGCTGAGACTCTGAGAGCAAACGTTTTGTGGTAGGCTCCTCTAAGCCCTGCATGATGTAAATTAGGCTCCTTGTCTTGCCTCCAAGACTGAGGAGGAGCAGCCAAAGGCAAGCCTCTTGGTAGATGGGGAGCCCCAGCTCCCTGGATGACTTGTGAGCCCCAGAAATCAAACAGGCTCCTACGATTTTTCTGGTAACACCATCTACCAAAAGAACCATTTGATGTCAATTGAAAGTCTCATCCATGACCAAGCCAGAAATGATGGTTCTCTTTCATGCTGAGCTATTTTTCTCGCAATTATTTGATCTTTGACCCCAACCAGCATGTCTGGATTCTCTTTCCATGACAGCCATCTGGTTTAAATGACTTAAGGAGTTACAGGCAAGGAGGAGGTGCCAAGACTGGGCCCATGAATAACTCAGAGGTTCCCACTACCTCATAAGCAAAATATAGAGTGTGAACCAAGGGTTACAAATGTGGCTTTATTGTTGTTGTTTTTAGCCTGATTTCTTATAGTAAGAAAGCTGAGGCACACCTGAGGCTAAGCCCAGCCTGGGCCCTGGTGGTCATTATTTCTACTTCCTCCTTTACTAGCCTGGGATTTTGGACAAGTTATTTCACTGTCCGCTGACTCAAATTCTTCCTCTGTAAAATGAGGCTAATAATAACAACCGTGATGGGTTGTGGAGGAGGACTGAGTAGGTTAAATATAGAAAAGACAGCAGTCTGGCACATGATGTATGCTCAACCCCTGTTATTTATTGTGCTGCCATCACTATCTTGAATTTGTCATCTGTATAGGCATTACCCCAAATCGCTTCTCCAGACCTCTGGGAGCCAGAGGTGTTTTGGAATGAAGTGGGTTTTGTTTGTTTGTTTGTTTGTTTGTTTCAGATTTTAGAGAAGTAAAGTGGCACATCTATATTTCATTACATAACACCCTGGGTAGGGTCTGGAGAGCTGCTAGTCATCCAACACATTAGCAGTTCTTTGGCAAGCGAATATTCCTAGTCAGTGGAATTAAGGAAGATACTAAGGAGCGTCATGTAAATTCAGGTCATGTTACTAAGTGAGTTTCCACCAAATTTAGAAATAAACTTTGCTCTTCAGAGTTTTATACATTTCTGGCTGTAGAAACAGGAAAGGGGATCTAAGCTAGTTCCGTGCTCTCCTTACAACATTTCCACGGCCTGTGACGTGCAGACTGGGCATTGCCTGGGATTAACAACAACAACAACAAGAACACAAATAAAATACTAAAAAGCAACCCGCGTGTCTCTACGCTCTCACCTCTGCATATTCATGGAATGGAGAAATGCCGAGTGACTTCCAGTACGACTTGGTGTCTAATTCTACTTTGTACACCCCTTCCACAAATTTCTCAGCAGTTGTGAGCCCGTGGAGCTCTCCAAGTTCCTTGGTTTTCCTAGAAGGTAAAAATTATAGGTTAAGTTAGGCATTAGGGGAATGAATGCCAGGGCAAGGTGACACCACACGCGCGTGCACACACACACAACACATGTGCAGTGTGTGTATGTGAGGGGGAAATACATATATATAAATATACATATTCAGCAAAGGGAGAGAGAAGGGAAGGCAAAATCCTAGTAACTGAAATTTACTGAGAAGAAATTTGTCAGAAAGATTTCAAAACTTTATTCTAGATTTTTCTAAGAACAGAAGGTATAGGTATAATGTTTCACCTCAAAAACAGTCGTTGCAATTCAGGGTTGGTGTTTGGGTGAAAGTTCATAACTACCCCTCGGAAGTGGCCATGAGCCTCTAGGACTCTGCAGGCCCCATGACACCAAGGTCTTACTCCTTTCCCTCCCAGTGTGAGGTTGGCTTTCAGAGGTGGTATCACTTCAACACATGGGGGAACCCCAACGTATGATAAGGCACCCGTATCTGAAATTATTTGCATGTTTAATCTCTTTGGTAAAACTTTGCTAACAATAAATACAAGGCAACTCCTTTAAAAAAAATAACTAAGCCACTTCTATTTCTACATACGTACCAGCTCCATTACTGATGTTAGAAATTGCCCTCCATTAGACCTCAAAAACTGACAGATAAAAATGGAAGTTGTCTTTACTAACTCTGATCACTGCCTTTCCACCTTTCTTCTCTTCTAGGAAGAAAAGATTTAATTTCTTTCTTTTTTTTTTTTGGTCTTGTCAGAAGGAAAAAACATCCACATGAACACCTGAATGTTTGGTGTTTATTCGATCTCTTGCTTAGAATATTCTCTTAAGTACTTTCCACATTGTGCTTGGCATTTTAGATAAACACAAATGAATTCACAAATAAACACTCAGTTGAAACCACACCAACAGAAAAGGTCTTCCCAGGGATGGGTGAGGAATCATAATGCAGTTCTTGGGATTCAATTAAAACCCACAGAAGTTTTCCTTCCTGGAAACATAAGCACTTAGCAGTATCGTCTGGTGCTGAGGGTTTCTTGGCTGCTCATTCATACAGTGAGTTGGTTTAGGTTTACTAATGTGCATTTTCTTTAAGATTCTTGCTAAAGGAGGTGGGAAACCACCATGAAAATTGGGCAGTGGCCACAGAAGGTAAGAAGTCACTGTTGCACCCGATGTTGGGTCATTGGTCTGGGGCTGGGCTTTGCTTATGTGCCTTTCTTGTCTGTGTCCTTTCCTTACTGAGTGCACGGCCTCCAGCCTGGCATGGACTCGGCGCTCCACGTGTTCTGGTTAGACACAAGCGCTGAGGTCTGGAGGGTCCAGTTAAACTACAGACGCACGCCTTGTCAGGGCTGTCCCTCAGTTCCTTTCCTTTCGTTAATAAAGTAGTGCAAATTGCACTTTTTGCCTATAATTCCAAGCCAAGGACACTCAGCTTGAGTGTTTGGCAAGGGCACTGGGAAATCTGTGACACTCTTGAAATTGTGTATACGTGTGTGTGTGTGTGTGTGTGTGTGTGTGTGTGTGATTTTTCTGGGTTTGGAGATCATAGGAGATTACCTTCTTAAAGTGGTCTGTGACTCAAGAAGGCCGTGGACCACTACTAGAGAAAGAGGAGGTGCTGGCTCCTTCTTTTCCTTTTGGTCTGTCCCTTCAGGGCATTCCAGGGGAAGCAAAGCAAGAGCAGGGCATCCTCCCCGTGACCTACTTGACCCCTGCCTGCATTCTTTGGTGAATGGCGAATGGTGTGAGGCACTCTCTCTAAGAAAGGGCCGGAGAATGAGCAGCTAGAACGAGGTCCCAGGTCCGGGGTGGTTGGGCAGCTTACCCGGAGGCGAAGAGCTCCCAGCTCTCATCAGCAGCCTTTTTGAACACTTTCACGCCAACGTTGACAGCAGGGCTGCCTCGGACAGCGTCTAGGACTTTGACCATCAGGGGGCACTTGGATCCACCAGAGCCCTGGGGATAGGGAAGGCCAGGGAGAGGTCAGCAAAACTGGTAAGAATGAAAGGGTCTATTCTTTTTCTTGTTTTTTATTTTAAGATTTCATTTATTTATTTAAGAGAGAGAGAGCACAAGCAGGGGGAAGGGCAGAGGGAGCAGTAGGCTCCCCGCTGAGTAGGGACCCTGATGTGGGGCTTGATCTCAGGACCCTGGGATCATGACCAGAGTCAAAGGCAGACCCTTAACCAACTGAGCCACTCAGGCACCCCTGAAAGGATCTATCCTTTATAGGGTTCGAAATCTGGAACAAGGCAAGATGTACATGCCAGTTCCATTTCCAGCAATATAAGTGTTGTTAGGTAATGAGCTCCCCTTCTCCATGTCACACAGACATGATTGCTCCCAAAGCAAAACTGGTTTATGCTTCTGTCCCCTATGATCGGCCGGGGACGTGCCTAATGAATTTTAAGGGAGAAAAGAGGCCCTCTGAGAACAATTGCTTTGTGAAGCCTCGCTATTTGAGTGGAATTACTGAAAAGATGTAATGTGCCATAGGCCCAAAGAGTGAGTTTCTCCCTGAGAACCCTTTAGTCCTCTGTTGCTGTTGTCATTCCCTCTTATTAGTTGTACAATCCTGTCAGACTATTTCATGACCCATTTAATAGTATTAGTTAATTCTTCCAGAGGACTTAAGAATTTGGTATTTGACTAGAAGGTTTTCTGCCAAGCCTTTCAAAAATTAATCAATAAAGACATTTTGATTAGCTGAAGGGAAATAAACTTTATAAAAGGATGCATTTCTGAAAACGTGATATTGGTAGCTTCGCGAAGATCACGTCTTTATTTCTACCATCTGAGGAAACAGAGCGGAGGAGCCAGGCCCCGTAACCCCAGGGCACCAGAGCAACAGCGGGACACACCGAGGGTTCCAGCCCCCGTTCAGTGAGCTCTGCAGAACTTGGCTCATTTTGAAGTTTGATTCAATGATATTTAAAAGTCGACGCGGGCTGTCCTTGACCTAGTAACAAAAGGCGGCTGGCAGAGCTGAAAGAATTCACTTCTACTTCATCTAGTGGACCTCAGGGTCTGTATAAAAGGACTTCACAGAATCCAGCACTCACCGCAAGGCCAGCCTCTGACACAAGTACCAGTCCAGCGAGGCAAAGGAGGAGCAGACGACGAGAAGCCATCCTGTCAAGAGTGTGCGGGCCTGTAAGGCGGCCGCCCCCAGCCTGGGCCTTTTATGCTCCCTTCTCCCAAGCCATGCCGCCGATCCCTGCCAACTGACTCCAAACCTGCTGATTCTGATTATTGACTTAGTCAACAAAGGGAGAATAAGTAACTCACACAAATATGAACCTTGCCTAGAGAGATTAGAGCGTAGGAACATTAGCTCTATGAAATATTCTTATGCCTGACGGGTCAATGGCCAGCTAGATCACCAAAACAAAACACACAAAACCAAACAGTCACGTTCTTCTCTCCACTTGGCGGGAGGCAGCAGCATTCTTGGGAATTTTCTTTTTTTTTCCTCCCTTACAGATTTTTCTGCATTTTTATTTTTTATTTTTTCGTTTTCTAGACATCTTGTCTTTTGTTTTAGATGTGAGATGCAAGTTGTAATAATTTATTTCACAAGGAATGACGTTTGGCCTCACAGGGTTAAATACAGTGCATTAGAAAACATCAGTGCACTTGGTATGCATGTCCAATAATCAAAAAGAAAAACTCTTGATGGTGCTTATATTTTAAAAAGCCTATGTTTCAGCCAAACTAAGTCATCTGGAAGCTTTGCTTACTCAGCAATTTCTCCACCGGTTTTTGTGTTCTTCCCAGACAAGGTTCATCTCAACCCAAGAAATAATGATATGTTTCAAACTGACATTAAAGAGCCTGAAATACAAAAAACCAGATCTTTTTTTTATTATTATTTATTTTGGAGAGAGCGATAGCATGAGTGGAAGGGGCAAAGGAGAAGGGGAGAGAATCTCAAGTAGGCTCCACACTGAGCAGGGAGCCCAACACCAGACTCAATCCCACAACACTGAGATCATAACCTGAGCTGAAACCAAGAGTCAGTTACTTTACCAACTGTGTCACCCAGGTGCCCGGAAAACCAGATATTCTTACTGTTTCTCCTGCAGAAACAGGATGTGCAGAAACACGGCTACCCAGCTGGTTTTTAATCTCAAGAATCATAATCTGGGACACTGACTGACTTGGTAGAACATGCATCTCTTGATCTTGGGGTTGTGAGTTTGGGGCCATGTTGGGCTTAGAGTTTATTTTAAAAAAAGAATCACAATCCAAATTCCTTGAAGGAGTAGAAAGGACTGTAAGACCTGGAAGTTATGGTTGACAGCGTATTGTCTTCCTCCTCCCAACTTACACACCCAGAAATTATCACTATTCGACGATTCATTGATCAAGTTTCAACTCGGGTACATGAATGCACACATATGTTATGTGGCTTTGTTCATGGATTCTTTAAGACAGGTTTGTCCTTACAGGGACATGCAGAATATAGACAACAATTTTGGGCAAATACATGTCAAGGATAGGTCACGTCTAGAGCAGCGAGGTTTGGGAGAGCATTCTCACAGCTGACAGAATCAGGCTGAAGAGAAGTTGGCAAGTAATCATGAAGGAAAACAACTTTCAGGGAAGAGTGGAAGGACAGGGAAGCATTTCAGGAATATGGAAATGAGCAGGACACTTGGGGAGGGTGGGGTGATCACAGGAGAGTAACCAGAGCAAATCCATTTCTAAGCATAGCTCCAAATGGAATCTTAGAGCCTTAGAGACTGGCTCTGAAGTGATACAGGAAAGAGTTTTGAGTTGGCTGATAGATAACCTGAATCATCCAATTCCTACTTCTACTGCCCCATTTCTAGGATGACCTTCTCTCAGTTATTGAATAACCTCAGATACTCAAGCTTGTGCATTAGTAAAATGGAAATATCTAATATTTTACTTTAAAGGGCCTTTCTAGTAGCTTTTAATATGAGAGGATATAAAAGCTTTTTGTAAACTGTAAACCACTGCTCTGGTGTCAAGGATAGTTATAACAATTTGGCTCAACATCTCTGCTAAGGAGAAGACCCTTTCTCTAACGTTTTTTATATATTGTCATCCAATTTTCTCTTGACTTGTTCCCGTGGCTCAGAAGTTAGATGGAGGGCCTGTTTTCTGACTATGAAAATACTTGAAAATTCTCTTATATCCCATTTCAGCACTACGTTCTGTTGAAATCGAAAACTCTCCTGCCGACACTGTGAACTGGCCATCCCGGGCTGCCACTGGTTTGTAGACATGGTATGTATGGGTTATGGGATATTTCTTTAAATATTCTGAAATAGTTGCTAAAATTAAAAGTTGAGACACATTGCATAAAAATTTCTGTTTCTGGCTTCTCTTGAAAAATCAGAAAAGATGGCAGCTCTCAGCCCACATTCACACATTACAGTGGGCTCTCCCTCTCAGACATCACAGTGCATTAGGCCTCCCTCCAGTTCTCAGGCTAGGTGACATTTCTAAGCAGCACTATCAGGCTCAAGCTTGGTTCTTTCCTTACACATGCCCTTGTTTGTCTCATCTAAGTTCTTATCTGGCCGCTTGGCAACTTGGGTTAACCATTGCTGGTCTTCCAACAGCCATTTAGATAGTGAATGACAGCTCGGATTTTTGTTTTTGTTTTTGTCTTTTGCTTTGCCAAACAGACATTCTCACTTCTTTGCATGATTCCTTTTCAGCAGTTTCTGGAACCCTTATCACCGAGAACTTCCTCCTCTGACATACTCCCACTGACCACTGTTTCTTTTCAAATGTGATGCTCTAATGGGGACATGGGAGCCAGATAGGATCAGGCCAACAAACAGGACTGAGACCATTATTTCCCTTGGCAAAGGCACTCCACTGCCAAGGGGGCACCCTAAGAGCATTTGTACCAGAGCAGCTATGAACCCCCCATCATAACACTACCCATTGTGACCTGATAGGCATAATGATCTCAAATCACCATATATTATCCATTGTCCTATGCTTTTATCATGTATAAATTTTATCTTATTTGTTTTTCAGCTTTATGGAGATATACTTGACAAATTATAAGATATTTAAAGTGTACATTGTGGTGACTTGATATATGCATACATTGTGGAAGGATTTCCCACCATCTAGTGAATTAATACATCCATCACCCCACATATTTTTACCTTAAAAAAAAAAAGATTTTATTTATTTATTTGAGAAAGAGAGAGAGAGTGAGAGAACACAAGTGGGGGGAGGGGCAGAAGGAGAGGGAGAAACAGACTCCCTGCTGAGCATGGAGCAGAACATGGGGCTCAACGAGGGGCTCGACCCCAGAACCCAGCGATCATGACTGAGCTGAAGTCAGATACCTAACTCACTGAAACACAGAGGCGCCCTTTATCTTATTTATGTGTGAGAACGTAAGTTCTACTGTCTCAGCAAATTTCAGTTATATAGTGTACTATTATCAACTAAAGTTCCCATGGTTTACATTAGTCCTTAGACTTTATTCATCTTATAGCTGAAATTTGTACTTTTATTAGCCTCTTATTTCCCCCACCTCCCAGCCCTGGCAACCACTTTTCTACATTCTGTTTCTGAGTTTGACTTTTTTTTTTCTTTTCTTTTTAATTTAGATTCCACATATAAGTAATACAATGTAGTGTTTGTCTTTCTCTGTCTGGCTTATTTCGCTTAGCATCATGCCTTCTAGGTCCATTCATGCTGTCATAAATGTCAGGATTTCCTTCTTTCTCGTGGCTGAATAATAATCCAGTGTATTTACATCCCAATCTTATTTATCCATTCATTTGTCTTCTGGCACTTATGTTGTGTCTTTATGTTGGCTATTGTGAATAATGCTGCAGTGAACATGGGAATGCAGATGTCTCTTTGATATTCGATTTTCATTTCCTTCAGATATGTATCCAAAAATGGAATTGCTGGATCATATGGTAATTCTATTTTTAATTTTTTGAGAAACCCTCGTACTATTTCCTCTAGTAGCCGAACCAATTTACATTTCCAGTAACAGTATACAAGGGTTCTCTTTTCTCCACATTCTGGCTCGTGTTGTGTCTTTTCTTTTTGATGATTATCATTCTGGCAGGTATGAGGTGCTAACTCATTGTGGTTATCATTTATAAATTTTAACCCAAATATGGGAACCTATATTTATGTCTTCCTGTTAGTTCTATTCCCCCCAAGCCATCTTATTGACACCATTTAATAGTTGATTCCGTTATTCCCTGCGTTAGTGTGCCCTCTAAGCCTTGTCCTTGGCGGCTTGGACTTGCTTCCCTTCTGAACTGTCATTGATCTGGAAATCATTAATAAAATTTGAACAAGACAAGGAGGTGGAGGGAAAGTGGAGTCATGCAGAGCACAAGGAGCAGCTGCATTTGATTGTTGAATCAACCATAAATTTTCAGATATAGAGGTTATTTTTAACATAAAGAGAAAAATGTTGGCAGAGATCTAAAGATCAAAGGAAGATGGTCTAAGGTAAACGTAAGAGAGCTCAGGAGAAGGAGTTTCAGTGCCTTTTAGGTGAGGGGAGAGCAAGGAGGAAGGAAAAAGAGAAAAGGAGTGGAAATGCATTCTCGGTCAAAGGAACGCTTGTTGGAACAAGTGGCAATGACTAGTACAAGAAAAATCCAGTGTTTCCTGCCTGAGAGGCAATCTGTGAGGATGACTGAGGGTCACTTGGGTAAACACAGGCACCCTAAAATAAGAGGGCCTGCCTTTCCCCTGTTCCTTTGAGTTTGTGAAAGCTCTTTGAGAGAGATGGTTACATGGGATCACCAAGAGGGATGAGTTAAGGTCAAAGGTCACCACATTCCTGGAGTCCTAAGTGGTTGCTGTAGAAACTGTGCTCTAGGGCAAATATTAGCAACAATAAGGATCCATTACCCAAAACAAAAGGTGTGTTATTGAGACATTTATGCTACAATTGTGTCTTTTCTTAACCATATCCTGTTTTTCCTCCCATTCCGACCATGGGACTATGGCTAAATGTTTAATTGAGGTAAAATAGACTAATTTGATGACAACATTCCTCTTCCTACTACAGAAGACGGAGTGGTTAATGGAAAGGCCTGCTCTTAGTTTAAGGTCCTTCTGCTCTCTCCCTTGTAACGAACAAACTTACCAATATTTTTAAAGTACAATAGATTAACTCTTTTCTTCTTCATTTAGTTTCTGAGGGTGCCTATGAAATGCTAGCGGGGGTGGGGGGTCTGTTGACCCTGAAATGCTTATTAATATTATTGCAAGTAAGCTGATTAGCCAGAGTGGAGAGTTGGCTGGCCAAGTGCTTGGAATGGGTCTCCGTGGAAGCAGTGGGGGTAGGGCTGGGCCCTGGATCTTTGAGGGGGTAGAGAATTCAATTCTGTTAGTTCCTCTCAAAGTGAATAAGCCCTGTGGGTTTGATTAAAGGTAAGCAAATCATAAAAGATTCATTTTAAACCATAATACCAATTTAATTAATAGTCAGATGGTTGCTGAGTAAGCAAGGAATTACAGCAAAGGAACTTGACTGATTTTTTGAAAACATTTTATCCAAACTACTGTTGAGACTAGAAATGTTTCTTTACTTCACCATAGAGTATGATTTTCTGGCGCTCAAAATGCTTGTGTCCACCTTATGTGGCATGTCTTTCCTCAGGGACTGCTGAATAAACACTAAAAAGGGCTTTTCCTTTGTCTTCCCTTTTTTCACTGTCCATATGGACAATCATGCAGGTAAAGGCAAACATTAGCTAGGACACGTTAATTAGACCTCATTTTATTTTTTATTAATTATAATTTTAGTTTCACAGTTGAATCTCAGGGCCCAACCTTGTTGGGAAGAACAGCTGGGAACTTCCCAGTATAAGAATTTTCCACAGCTCTTATCCTGCATGCTGCCATATTTGGGGACTGTATCATGGAAAGCAGCAACCACGGCCCCACACCAAGTTAGAAAACTGACCCTGTCTCTATCTGGAGGACTTCAATTTACCTTACGTCAGTAGCTCAGATGATTCAAAGTCAAGACACCCATGCCTAGGGCCAAGTTCATATCTGTCCTGGCAATTACACATTTGTTAAGGATTTTATCCATAGGTAGTTATTAGATGAAGTTAGAGTTTTGATTTCTGGAGCCACTCAAAGTTCACCCAGCCTTTCTTATGATGGAGAGAGGTATAGACAGGAGAGGGGAATCTAACTAGAGATTTCCATTCTCATCTAGCTGCAGGTTTTCTTTGTGTTTCTGGTTTTTTCTGCAGCTCTCATGTCCCTGGTATTGCAAAACAAGCCTGAGATCGCATGTCCCTTGGATGGACCTGTGTGACCATATCCTGTGATAAGCAAGAATTAGGGTATGTCCTGATGGAAAGATAGGATGGAACAGACTACTTTCTTCTCCAAACATGTCTTCGTGATTGCCTGATAGCTTAGCTCAGTTCACCAAGAGACTGCTCTGGGGCTTAGGTCCATTGTTCCAGCTAGAATTTAAAAAGATTTTGTTACTGATTTTTATTTCTTAACTCACGTCACCTTTAGAATCAGCTTAGAGGCATCATCCAGGATCCATGGCTCAGGATCCATATTTTGGTGACTTTTACGTATCTTTCAATTTTGGAAATATGACTAATATAAGGATATTTTCTGTTCATCAACTGAATAAAAAACAAGCAACTTTTGGGTATCTTCTGAATGTGTGCCATGTGCTAGCCATCACCATGAGAAATATCAAGAAGCATAAGTTTCAAAGTTGCTTATAATTGAGTTATTTTTATTTTTTATTTTTTTAAAGACTCTACTTATTTATTTGAGAGAGAAAGAGACAGTGCTAATTGGGGGGGTGCAGAGAGACAGAATCCCTGCTGAGTGAGGAACTGGACGTATACGGGGCTGGATCCCAGGATCCTGAGATCGTGACCTGAGCTGAAGTTAGATGCTTAACTGCTGAACCACCCCAGGCGCTCCCTCCAAGTTGCTTATAATTTCATTATTAAGAAAATATATTTGCCATTCAATGGGAAACAGTTGAAGAGGTAGGTAATTATTCAGAGAAGGAGGAAGTCACTTTCAGGCTCATGGAATGCTTCTGTAAGAAGTGAGATTTAAGCTTATCATCAAAGATAAATATAAGCTCGGTAGGAAAAAAGGAGCAGTGTGTGAGATTTCTATCCCATACAAGTCAGGAAGCCTTTGAGGGGCAGATGCTGGACAGGGCAGAAGGAGAAGTTAATGGCATGCATACTAGGGTACACGGAATAGAGGAAAATTTGAAATCCAGGATTAGGAACTGAGCATCTGATGGAAGCATCTGTTTTAAAGGGCTAGACAGGTTAAGACCAGGAATGAGACAATGGAACAGTGATGGAAAAAACAGAGCAAACAGGTCAGGAGAGTTAGGAAGAAGTCCAGAGCCTGAAGTCTGATGGAGTCCTGACTGAAGAGGATTCTGGATGCTGTGCTTCTCCAAATTTTCCACTCCTGTAAGAATGATAAGATCTGTAACAGTACTTAGGGTAAGTGGAAAAGTCTGTTCCACTTGGAGGTTATGAGCCTAGTGAACCCAGACCCCAAGCCCTACCTGGCAACTCCAAGGGCAGAGGGGACCATCCCTGTACAACCTGTACACTGAGTTTGTTATGCATGGATCGGAAATTTCAGTCATGACATATTGAGACCTAGTTATAGGTGTTTGGTTATATTTGTTGTTGCTAGTACAGATTTTATTGGGCCCTTCGAGCCTGCTTTGTGAAGGATAAGGGAGCTGGTCTGAGCACTGAGTTGGTGGGACAGAGGGCCATGGAAACCAGAGTGAGCCCAAGAGCAGAAATGGAAAAATATCAGGTACGGCCTGAGGATGAAGAGTAGAGTCATGTCTACTGTATGGATGATGGACTGTGTAAGCCTAAGCAGATGAGCCAGAAACACAGTTTGGAGTTTGATCGTGCAATCTTTTCAGTGCTTTCCTGAGAAGTCTGAGTTTTACTTAGACGCAAGAACATAAACTCTCCTGATAATTTTTGAAAATCTTTATAATGATGTTGTTTCCCATCAAATGGGCAAATATATTTTCTTAATAACTAAATTATAAGCAACTTGAAGGTCCCACTATGTTGGGACCTCTTGGGGTCACCTTCAGATGTTTGATTATAGTGAGCCTGGGACACTCTGCCTTATGAGGTCAGTGAGTTCATTGCTGCTAAGAGGTCCATGGGAAAGCTCACTGGCCATTAGTCACAAGTATCCATTGAATGTCATTGACTTCCTTTGTAATCCTCTATATTTAATTTTATGCGCAATGAGGTTAAGAACCCAGGCAAAGAGACAGAATGAGTCCCAGTCCAGCACCATGTGGCTGTAATCTAATGGAGTCCACTGGCATATATGGAGAAAGAGATTGGCGGTCATCCTGGGACTGGTTAGTCGTGGATGGAAATTGTAATGTTGGCTGTTTAGAAGGAAGATTTGTAGTTTTATGGACAGGATTTCCCCTGGGGTAAAGAAGAGTGCTCTGGAGACTCCCCATGGGGATAGAAGACATGTTATTCATCCAGACCTGTGTGACCATTGGGTTTGTTGTGGAAATCACTACACTGAAATGTTTATTTACACCTCAGCATTTGTGAGCTTGGTCACCAAAAGTCCAATCTCTGAGATTTTAGATGAAACAGTGGTTCCAAGCTTCCACAGTTGACTTTGGATGTTGGTTGGCCCACGTGAATTGGCAAATTCACCCAGGTAATACCCCTGAGGGAGAAGGCCTGCTGGGCTTCACGTGGAAAACTGACCTCCTACAATGTTACAGTAGTAATCAGGCTGGCGTGGTGTCACTGGTTTAGAAGGAAGGGACACTGTTCAACAGACAGAGTTAAGCAGGAGGATACCAGAGGGATAGGGTGTTGAGGAAGATGGAGGGGTAAAAATGATTTTCCATTTTAAAATTTCAGAAGATTAGAGAGTGTCTCTCTGACAGAAAAGACATAAGGCAGTGAATAAAAATAACAGTGTAGTAAACCTAAGATCTTATTTATGGAAGGAGAGCATTTGCATATTTAAAGGCAGAGGGCAAAGAGACAGTTCAAGTTTAACCCTACTCCTATGGCTCTGTAGCAACATCACTGCTCATCCATTTTCCATGGAATCTTTTCTATAAGCTCCTGCCAAACTAATCTTCTTAATGCATACCTCTGATTACCTCACATGTCTCCTCAAAAGCTTTCTCTCACTCTCCATGGTCAACTAAATAAAGTCCAATGTCCTTTGTGTGGCATTCAGAGATGGGCAAGACTTAGCTCTTCTCCATCGTCATTTATTGCTGTGGTTTCTCAAACACCAGCTGAACACTAGTCCTGCCACCTGGGACCTGCCACCCCGTGCCCTTCTACCCCCACCTTGTCCATTTTCCTGCAGACTGCTAATTGCCTGAGGGGGCAAACAAAGCTCCCAGAGGCTTTTTAGTGTGCAAAAGGCCACCCTGTATGGAGGATGGGGCTTGAGACAGGAGTTTTCAGAGAAGAGGGAGTTTTGGGAGCCTAGCAAAGTGCTGGTGAAGGCCATGGTCACGGAGAGAAAAAAACCAGATGGAAAACCAGATGAAAGCTTATGAAGGTAGAATTAAGAGATTTGGTGCCATTAGGAATGGAAAGTGAACGAGAAGGAAGAGTCAAGGATGACTGGAGTACTTTGGCTTGAGAAGTCATTTAGGTGATCAAATTATTTACAATTACAGCTAAAAATACGAAAGAAAGTGAATCTAGTTTGGGGCACGTTGAGTTTCAGGGGTTGGGAACCAGGCATCCATGTCGACTGTGGTTGGGAAGAGCCTGGGAGATGGGGCTTGGTGGGGGTGGGACTCAGGTTGATGCTGGAGACTCAGAGTCATGAGCGTTCGGGTTGGACTCCAGCATTTGGAGGTCACTGGCAGCCATTAACAATGGATGTTTGAGAACCGAACTCTGGAGTCAAACAGTTAGTTGGTAATAAAAGCAAGAAAAGCCTGAAACAGGTTTTTCCCAGGCAGAAGCTACTTCTGTCCTGGGAAGCGCTTTCTATCTCTCTTGAACATTTATGACACTCATCAGACTTGTTGGTACTCTGTTGCCCTGTCTGGAAACGACAGTGCCTTGAAAGAAGAGGCAATACCTTTTTACTCTGCATCCGCAGTCCCTCGTGTAGGACGTGTCACACAGGAAATGTCTAATAAATGCTTCTCGAATGATTCCATAGACAGACGAGGCCAATTCCAGCTGCAGCTTGGTTTTGCTTCTTCTCTTAGTGAGTCAACATTTGCATGGGCTTCTCTGACTGATTTTTGCCATTTGTGATCTTGGTTGAACAGTCTAACTGCCGTTTGCCTATGTTCTGGGCTGCTCTGGCCAGACGGAGCCAGGCTGAGTCTGAGCTCCCGCGCTCCTGGTTGCACCCCCTGACCCCTACCTTTGTTTCCCTGCCTGGTCGCCTGGGCCCATCTTCACCCAGGGGATTTTCCATGGGCCTCTAACCAGCTTCTGTACTTGCCTGAGGATTCATTTCTTCATCTTTGTTGATGGACTCAAATCCCAAACGTCTTTACTATGGTTCAGCACAACAGGCAGGTCCCCTGACGTTGGATTGCTTCTAGAACACACACTCTAGAAGACAATTTCACCTCACTTTTTACTTAGCTCTGAACAGGTTGGGAAATGGGAGCAAACTGCTTTATTCTGAGTTGTTAAAGAAATCTTTTGTGTCTTTGGGGAGAGGGGAGGAAGAATCCCTACCATACATCCTGGATCAGTGTTTCCTAAAGTGTTTGGTCTCAGACCAAGTGTGTCAGCATTCCCCGGGAGCTTGTTAAAATGTAAATTTTAGAGAGTCACCCCCAGCATAGTGAATTGGGAACTCTGGGAGTGGGGCCCAACCATCTGTTTTAACAAGATCTCCAGGTGGTTAGGATGTGCTCTGAAGTTTGGTACAACTCATGTTCAGGAGTGAGGTTGGGCCTTGGAGTCCAGAGTCTGGTTTCTTTAACAGCTCAGCCATGCCCTAGGTGGGTAACCTTGGCCAAGTTCCTTAACCTTCCCAGACCTCAGGTTTTGTTTTTCTTTATAAGATAAAATTTTTGAATCAGTTGATCACAGATTGGAGTCATAGTGCTCTATGAATGTTTGAACACCACAAAGACAACAACACAAATTCTCATGGTGTCAGTTAACAGGGTAGAGCTTCAGGGCGGCTAGTTACATTAAAAGGGATAGGCTGGCCAGTGACCAGGTGCCTGCTGTCTTTGACCTCCAACCTTGTTCAGAAACAAATCCATTTGGCCAGGTGTCCATGAGGCAAATAAGAACCTCTTTGCCGGGGCGCCTGGGTGGCTCAGTGGGTTAAGCCGCTGCCTTCGGCTCAGGTCATGATCTCGGGGTCCTGGGATCGAGTCCCACATCGGGCTCTCTGCTCAGCAGGGAGCCTGCTTCGCTTCCCTTCCTCTCTCTCTGCCTGCCTCTCTGCCTACTTGTGATCTCTGTCAAGTAAATAAATAAAATCTTAAAAAAAAAAAAAAGAACCTCTTTGCCAAAGTTCTATGTTGAGAGAGGTTAAACAAATAATCTATGACATATGGGTTCTATTGAGTCAGGGTCTCCTACGCCAGTATAGAAGGAACTATTTGCAGATATCAGGTGCTTAGGGAGACAGATGCATGAGCAATGATCAACAGGCAAAGGAATTGCCCAGATAGTGGCTTAGGGCTGCTTGCTGCTGTGTTTTAGTTACTTATGAATTCAGCAGAGGAGCTTATTCAATGTGTTCTCAATTTAAAGAGTTTAAACTACAAGGTCACTCTGAGAATGAGTGCTGATTCTTCTAGAGAAGTAAACCATGTCATTAGCCGCCTGTATAGTCAATACAATTTCCTTGGAACACAATTCAGCTTCTATTCTTTTAATGCATATTCATGCCAACACTATAATTCTTCAGTTGGGACAAATGTCTGCATAAAGAAACAAAATGAATATATCCATAGCTTTATTGGAGTCACGTATAACCCCAGTTGGCCTTCTTCCCACTGTTTAGCCCTGAGACCTGCTCCAGAGTCCCAGTGAAGATACGTCGGCTGTAGCTGCTGGAGTTGGATTAGCAGTTTTCCCAACAGGACAGTTGCAGCCGCCCCCCGGCATTTGCAATCTCTTGTTCCCATTCCTGAGGGTGCTGTGGGGCTGAAGCCGGCTCCTGAGATAGGTACGCTGCCCCATCTGGCACCACACTCATACCCCAGAGTCCCTCACTCATGTAGCTTCCACTCAGGACCTGTCGACATGGCGTCTGTCGACTCATCACTCATTTCTAGAGATGGTTACAAATATGAGTAAATGGGACATGCCTACTCATAGTTCATTTTTGAAATCTCTTTGGTGGCCGTGCCAGCTGAGGAAATACTGATGACTCTCATGTGAAGGAGGCAGTTTGAATTTTTGGTGCCACCACTTTTTTAAAGCCTTCCAGGTATCTCTCCACTCTCTTGCACGAGGGCCCTTCTCAGATCTGTCCACACCCACCATGGCTGTGAGGGCTGCTGGGCAAAGAAGTATTTCTCTTGAGAGGCAGGAGGGTGGAGTGAAAAATTCATGGGCCTTGGGGTCAGGGAATCTTGGTTTGCATCAACTTTGCTACACCTTTTATCCGGGTTTGTTGACACAAACCGAGAGGCTTAATATCCTTCCCTGTTGAGAAGTGATGTGACTGTGGCCGCTGTCCAGTACGGTGCATTGAAGGCACTGGTGGGTAAGAGGCACAGCATAGTTATGGGCACATGGTAATTCACGATGTTGGTCTAGTTGGTAGAGGTCGATGGGGAGACCAGCATGTTTGCCTTATCTTCTATTTAAGCAATTTAATCTTTGGCTCTGTTTGTTGTGGATACTCTACAGAGATGTTGGAAGCCCGTGGCTGTCTGTTTCCAGGTCCCAGCTTTTTGGGTAGGTATCACGGTATCTCAACTCAGACACATTTCATGTTTGCCCTGAGTGCCATCCCTGTTATCATCAAGTGTGGAAGTCCTGTCAGAACTTGGGATATTAGTTAACTTGGTGGTTGCCTCTTGGGTCCCGACATGTGTAGAAATGTTAAGTAGTTATGAGGGCATTCAAGTGGTGTCTGATCATTTTAGTGGGGCTCACTGTGCTACATGGTTATCACTCCAGATAGTCTGTGGAAATAAAGAGAGTGAAGCAAGGAAGGAGAGGAGCCTTACTGTTTCTGTTGATGCCGGAAACATAATGAAGCTTGATGGTGTCTCCTCCTCCCAGCCATGCAAGGATGGGACTCTGAATAATCAGCATTGTGGAGGGACAGTGTTTATTGTCAGCTAAAATAGAACTGTTAAATCATATTGCTTAAGATCGCGGCTCCCAGCAAATAGGTCAAGGGTGACAGTTGCATCAGTAGCATTTAAACTTTGTCCTAGGCTTTGAGCTTCTGTGATTTCAGAAGCTTCTGTTTGGCAGGCTCAAAAAATATCCATTCAAAGGAACTGACTCTGCAGCAGGCTGAGCTCGGAAATGGAGAACCTGGACCCTGGGCTCCGGTTAGCTGAATGTTGCCCGACTGGGGAGGAATGCAGCATTTGGCGCGTGGTTCAGTCATTAGAACCTTTTCTAATAGGACATAGAAATTCTTTTTTTCTTTTCACGTAAAAAAATTCTTGCACCTGAACCTCTATTTAGAAAAAAAAAGTCTATGACAAAGGTTAATTAAAAGGTGGCCAATTATCATATGATCTCACTGATCTGAAGAACTTGAGAAACAAGACAGAGGATCTTAGGGGAAGGGTGGGAAAAATGAAACAGGATGAAACCAGAGAGGGAGACAAACCAGAAGAGACTCTTAATTTCAAGAAACAGACTGAGGGTTGCTAGAGGGGAGGGAAATGGGAGGGATGGGTGACGGGGTGATGGACATTGGGGAGGGTATGTGCTATGGTGAGTGCTGTGAATTGTGTGAGACTGATGAATCACAGACCTGTACCCCTGAAACAAATAATACATTATATGTTAATAATTTTTAAAAATGCAGCATTGCCTCAGAAGGACTTTATATTTTATAAATCAAATGTGCATGTGTCTTTTTGACAATGGTAACCCATTTCTGGACAACATAACCATTTCAATCACGTTTAGTAGTTTGTGCCAAGGATTGACAGGTCCTTTGCCTGATCTACAAGGCCCACAGTGGGTGGTCCTAAAGGGGGGATTCTTGAGGTTTCTTCTGCTAATGCCCCCCCCCACCCGTCTAAGACAGCCTGAAGGCCGAGGGAGTTCAGTGAATGACGCAGATCTTACTTATGGCAAAGCTGCAGACGAAGTTTCAAGTGTCACCTTGCTCTCAAGCATCTAAAACCTCTTGCCGGCAGAGTGCTAGGAACCAGGTCCACACACTGGAAACCCGAAGTAGGTATAAAGAACTCGGCAGGAAGTTCACACTAAAATTGCCCAACATGCTTGGGAAAAGGAGAGGTGCCGATGCTAGGTTGAGGGGTTGAAGAAGACTCCATGAAGGGAAGCTTTGGGGCGGGGAATGCTGGAATAAAAGAGAAGATCTGAAAATCCAGAAGAGACAGAGGATTGAGAGAGGAATTTCCACGAATCCTTGCCTCTCTGGACCACACCTTCACCTTCTCAACGTTCCCTTCTTAGCTCTCCCCTCTTCCCTTACGCCCCCATTTTGTCCATCCTGCTAGTTTGGTGTCTCTGTTTTGTGGCTTGCTAGTACATCTGGCAGAGAATGAGGAGGGTCACTCTTCCACAAAAAGGTATACTGAGTCAGCCCCAGGATGCCCTATCCTTAGCTGGGAGGCTGATTAAGATGGCATCCTGGGAAGAAGGGTCCTGTGGAGCGTCCAGGGTCCAAAGTCCCCAGGCTCACTGCGCAGGATTTAGGACCTGCAGGCACAGTGGCTCTGACCCCACTCTGGCTTCCTCTTGCTGCTTACTTCCTGGTTTTGCCCTGTAGTCATGCTAGATGCTTCCCCCCCATGTACCTTTTAAGCCACATCTGAGATTAAGACCCAAACCTCTGAGGTGGCCCGTCTGCTCCGACCTGGGCTCAGGGGAGGGGACTGTTCTTGCCCCAGAGTGGCCTCCTTGCTTCTTCTAGAGCTTGTCTGCACACGCCCGTGACTTTCTGAAGAGGAATGGGCTTGGCAGTTGGGAGCAGCTGGGAACTGGGGAACAGAGGACATCCTTGGAGCCCTCGTACCACGTTTGGTGGGATTCTTGGCTGAGATTTGATATTCAAAGCCACCAACTTTACTTTGCATGCTCTTTTAATTTAGAGCTTGAAGTTTCTGGGAAAGCAGTATTAAAAAATAAGGTTTATCTGGGGATTTTGACAATGGTTGATTTCCTTTGAGAAAGATAATCTGGACATGAATGTATAAGGTTTGCAATTTCAAGTCCGCAGGGGGCCAGCTAAGTGAGTGAAAGCTGGGGGCTGCAAGGAAAATGGTGTATGCACAAAAGTAGGCATGTCTCGCCATTCGAATTCAGGAAAATTGAGCTTCTCATCCCAGCTTCCTCCTGACTCTAGGGCTGGAGCTGCTGGATCAGCAGGGAATGGGGAGAGAGAGGTGCTGGGAAACACTCCTCAGGAAAGACAGAGCAGACACTCATTCCGTGCTCTATTACTGGGGCATCATTGTGGCTGTGAACTTTGGATATTTGTATCTCTATTACCTTAGGGATTTCTCTTATTCGTGAGCAGGATTCATTACGCTCCGTTCTTATGGAGAGCATCTCGGCAGGCAGTCACAGGTTATTGGGAAGTTGTTTCCAGTATCTCTATGCCTCCTTCTGCCCCAAGTGGAAGCCAAGCTGGGGTCTAGTAGTAGATAAGGGTACCATGGTGTAGAGGAAAGAACATGAGCTTTGGGTCAGACAGCCCTGTGTTCAAACCCTGCCCTTACTACCTGCTGTGTGAGTGGAGACGTTTCTAGTTCCTCTTCAGTGAAAGAGTTAATAGTGCTTACATCAAGGGGATTGGTAAGGATTGGAGGGACAAGTTGTGGAAAGTACTGGTTTAACAAAGAACCAGCTCTTGGTGTAAATGTCTATCCCTCCCCACCTCCCTTTTTTTCCACTTGAATGGTTGCTCATAATACGTATTTTCAGTGTGTTGTCTCATTCAGCCAGGACTTGTTCTTTAGCTGCTCCATTAAAGAAACCTCAGTAGTCCCCGGTACAACTTCCCACTTTACAGATTCGAAAACTGAGGTCCAGAGAGGGCAGCAGCTGGCATAGGGTAGTACGCAGCAGGCATCAGTGGAGGGCTTGCTATGTGCTAGGCATTGTACCTTTTATCCTTACAATAGTCTTGTGAGATGCTTTTTTTAATCTACATTTTACAGATGACAAATGGAGAAAGACTTGGGCAATTAACCGGCACTCTACCAAGCCAAGGCCACACAAACCTTCAGCAAGGAAACCAGAGCTGTGACTCAAATAGGTCTGGGTTCCACCTTCTTCTACTCAAGAGTGCCTTTCCAACATCTGAATGGGATGGTCTATCTACATTAAGGTTTTTATGTGTTCTGTGAGGTCAGAAAATGTCCTTAATGAAATCTATGAGAGGATCATCCACAGAGAAAAATCTAGAAATTAAAAAAAATTTTTTTTTAAAATGAATAGACTTGGGGTGCCTGGGTGGCTCAGTGGGTTAAGCTTCTGCCTTCAGCTCAGGTCATGATCTCAGGGTCCTGGGATCGAGCCCCAAGTCGGGCTCTCTGCTCAGCTGGGAGCCTGCTTCCCTTCCTCTCTCTCTGCTTGCCTTCCTACTTGTGATCTCTGTCAAAAAAAAAAAAAGAATAGACTCTATTTTTTTTTTAGAGCAGTTTCAGGTTGATAGAAAAATGAGTGGAGAGTATAGAGAATTTCCATGCACCCCTTCAATTGCCCCACCCCACAACTCATGAGTGGGTACATTTATTATAATTCATGAGCCAACACGGATATGTTATTTTTTTTTAAAGATTTTATTTATTTATTTGACAGAGAGAAATCACAAGTAGGCAGAGAGGCAGGCAGAGAGAGAGGAGGAAGCAGGCTCCCTGCTGAGCAGAAAGCCCGATGTGGGGCTCGAATCCAGGACCTGGGATCATGACCTGAGCTGAAGGCAGCGGCTTAACCCACTGAGCCACCCAGGCGCCCCCGGATATGTTATTATTAACTAAAACCCACAGTTTACATTAGGGCTTGTTCTTCGTGTTGTACATTCTGTGGTTTTGACAGAGGTGTAATGACATGTATTCGTCATTGTAGTGTCACACAGAATGAATTCACTGCCCTGAAATCCTCTGCGTTCCTCCTATTCATCCATCTCTCCCCCTAATCCATAGCAACAGTGATCTCTTACTCTCTCCATAGTTTTGTCTTTTCTAGAATGGCATACAGTTAGAATGATACTATATTAGCCTTTTTGGATTGCCTTCTTTCCCTTAGCAATAGGCATTTAAAGTTCCTCCGGGTCTTTTTT
The DNA here is from genome assembly GCF_902655055.1 of Lutra lutra. Classification (NCBI taxonomy): domain Eukaryota; kingdom Metazoa; phylum Chordata; class Mammalia; order Carnivora; family Mustelidae; genus Lutra; species Lutra lutra. The sequence goes on from NC_062289.1 coordinate 41,169,373, forward strand.
GTGACTTGATTGCTCATTTCCCTTTATGGCTAAATGATATCCCATTGCCTGGATGTATTTATCCATTCACCTACTGAAGGACACCTTGGTTGCTTCCGAGTTGTTGCAGATTTTTCTGTAATAGAAATGGTCTTCGATTTGGCAACTGGAATGACAGGCCTAGCTTTAAGAATAATCCCAACTTCTCCAATTACATTTATTTATTTCAATCTGGTTTGCTTCCCTCGTCACACACAAAGATTCCTCATTTCTCCTAGTTCATGCTCCTTCATTGAAAGAGGAACAACCTGTATCATAGAACTGGCAGAACTCCGGGGCTTGGGAACCTCTCAGGGTTGAAGTTCACAACATCCTCTTGGACTCTCAGGCTTGATTAGATTTAGGGGAACTTAGACTCAGAAACAGTCAGCAACTGTGGAGTCTTAGCCTACAGAAAAATCTCACATGGAAGATTTTGACACACTGCTGGCCATTCAGGGTGCTTTGGGCATGGGCAAGATTCTTAGTAATTTTTAATCCCATTGCTCCTCCTAAAGTTGGCCCGGGAAAGAATGGTTTCTCAACAGCTGTGGCTCTCCAGAGTACAACGGGGAGCAAACGAAGAACGTGAGGCTACGGTGTGTGCGTGTGTGTGTCTGTGTGTAAGTGCGTGGGGTGCGGCCCACAGTAAGTATTGCTATACTGAGTATTGCTGTAATAATTATTGCAAAAGACCTCCACACAAACACATATGTAACTAGAATTGATAGAAGAATGTGTAGGACTCTGAAGAGTTTGGTATTATTACTTCTCTGGGCATTGATTTCTTCTTAGTACTACATCTGATTTTCAAAGTTTCCCCTTTTATGGTGTATATATGTTCAACTCTAAGGAATCACATAGGGGAAAGTATATGTAAGTAAGAAAATTTCCCATGAGACTTTACTATATATAATCTGGACAAAACCCCATGTGTACCCATTTTATCCTTTTTTTCTGCCCAGAGGAAGTGTGAGTGGGCCAGGTTTTGACTGTATGGGATGGGCCCAGCCTGGTGGCATCAGGACTGGAACATGAGCTTATTTAGCGGTAGGCTGAGCGGAACCGGAAACGGAAGTCATTCTGAAGGAGAACAAAGGTCAAAGTGGTGTCAGTACATCCAAGTCTTGGTGATCCATGTAAAATAAAAGGCTCGGTGGCTAGCCCAAGCCAACTCTCCGTCAAGGTCAAGCAGCCAGCCAGGAGCGGGCAGACAGGGAGAGCGAGAGGGGGTTCTGAGGAAATCAGGGAGGTCCTGAGCAGACCATCCGGGCTCCTGTGTGTGGCCGCTGGGTAGGCTGGCTCAGTTAGGGAGCTGTGAAGAGTCCGTGAATTCCTTGCAAAACTGGAATATGAGCACTGTACCGAGCTTGAGAGTAAGTCTGCGTGTAATACAGAACCGAGGCAAGAGTGGCTTGTGTAACAGGTGCTCAGTGGGTGTCACAGCTATGAGTCCAGCTTCTCTGTGATTCTCTTGGCTTTCCCCTTAGGCTTTCACGACAGCCAAAACAGCTGTCCCCATCGTGTCTTTCTACAGGAGCTGCCTGAGGTCCAAGGGCATCTCTGCTTCTCAGGGAGAAAAGTCTTTGCTTAACCTTTTCCCATGTGAGCCTGTTAGCCAGGACTGGGCCACAAACCCAGGTCCTGGCTCTTAAGGGAGGGAACTATAAAGCCAGGGTCTGGTATTTTTCATGTTTTCATACCCTGGGGTCTTTAAGGTCTTGTTCAGAAAATATAAACTTCAACCTCTTTGCTGTTTCACATCTCAGCCCCCATTTTGGATTGTTCTTGGTCCCGGTGGAAAGAACAGTCACGGATGACCCACAACTACTCCTGAAAACCCTAAATGTGAGACAAACAGGAAGCTGGTGTTTCCTAGCCTGTCATTGCCCATATCCTGTCGCTGTTGGTGACGGACGTAACTGGAGATGGCAGGTTGTGATCGAGAACTCTTGTGCTGAGGAAGAAGGAAGGTTTGGGGGAAATGCTGGTATCAGGAATGGAATGTGTAGGTCATAAACCGTGTCGCTCATCAAAGAATCTGTCACACACAAGCTAGCATATGACAAATATACAAGCTATGAAATGAATTTTAAGATCTGGTCCCACTCTCAGAGTCGACTTTTCCCATGGCTTTCTCTGAATTTAGCTGACTTTATTTGGCACTGCTTTGTGGGCACGTGTCTAATAATAATCCTGTAGCAGGATCACAGTTTATATGCAAGGGGCTGGATTGTTCTATATCTGGCTTAGTTACTTGAAGAACTGTGTTCCAGCATCCCCGATCCCTCTGTGGTTCGGATTTAGAGGTGGCTAACACAGACACCGGCGTGAGGTTTGAGAGGCAGAGGGAAGGAGGAACCATTTTTCTCTGAAGCTCTTTGCAGGCTGAACTGGTGGTAGCAAGATGGGTGGTGCCTGGCAGGTTCCAGACTCACCTTGCTGCTCTTCCACTGTCCAGCTCTGCCCTGCCCTTCCCTCCTTCCTTCCTTCTTTCCTTCCTTCCTGGGAGAGAAAGCATGATGGGGGATGGTGGGCAGAGGGAAGCAAAAGAGAGAGAGAGAGAATCTCAAGCAGAATCCCTGCTGAGCCCAGAGTCTGACACTGGACTTGATCTCAGGACCCTGAGATCATGACCTAAGCTGAAATCAAGAGTGGCCACTTAACACACTAAGGCACCCAGGTGCCCCTGTCCAGCTCTTCTTTTGGATTGTTGCCCTAGGTAAGGGACAGTCCTCCACCAGCTACATGGTTGTGGATCTGCAGTGGCTAACACCCTGTTCCCTCCCCTCCCCTGCCACCAAAAAGCCACCCCATTGTTACTGGCCTCAGTGATGGAACAGCACCCGGCTTTCCTGTTTCCCAGCCAGCTCTGACTGGTTCGCATGGCTAGTGCTTCAGGAGGAGGACTAGACTGCGAGTTTTCTGATTCTCTCACTTCCCCTTCCAGATTTTTCCTTCCCAGACTCCTCCCACCATTGTGTCAGGTCTAACCCCACACTAAATCTCATCCCACGGTACTCACAGCAACTCTCCTTTCCAACCTGACTGAGAGATACGGCCCCTCAAACATACGTAAAGCTAGCCTTCAGTTATTTTCTCTAACCCACGTTTAAAACCCCTATTTCTACCAATGATAAGATGCGGTAGGATACGATTTACACTTGCCAAAGTAAGGAAATTCTCTCTTACTGTTCAAAGTCATCATTTCTGGGTTAATTCACACTGTTTGGCAATTCCCTCCCTCCTCTTCTTTCTAGGGGCCATGTTCCTGGCTGTGAGGGGAAAGGCACCCATCCTCCTGGTGGGGCCACGTGCTCCTGGCTCACTAAGCTCTGCTGTGGTGTGGCAAGGTGATAGCCGGATGCCCTGCTCGGTTCTCCCCTGACATGTGGCAACTTCCACGTGGTCCTTTGGGCCAGTGTGCGGGGACCTGCTGCTGAAGTCCAAGGCCCCTGACATTTGCCTTCACTGACCAGGTGGTCACCTGCTCTCGCCTCATCTCCTGACTCCGCATCTCCATCAGCTCGCTGGGCCTCCCAGCATCTCCACATGCCTCCACTGGGGCCTCCTGCATTCCTGAATTCTGTCACAAGGCTGTGTGGAAAGCAGGATGCCATGCCAGAACCAATCTGGAGGTTTATACATGGAAAGGGGGAATCCACAAGCAGGAAGGAAAAGGTTCCTAGAAGTCTCCAGAAGGTTGAAGGGAAGATGTCATGGGGACGGAGATGTGCCCTGGGAAAGCAGAGCATGGAGGTCAAGTTTTCTGAGGTGGAGTGGTTCCAGGAGCTGCCAGGCTCAGGGGTGTTCCCCGGGATCAGGAGCATGACAGGCCAGAAATGAAGTACCAGGAAAGTCACCTTCCTTCGTGCAATCTGATCTTGTTGAGTGTGCTTTGGCAAGGGTTCAAGGAGAGCAGCATGGAAGCCCTAGGGTTTGGGGAAAAGCAGAAGGAGGCCTAGGAGAATAAAATAATCGTGGATTTTGTTAGCCAGCCTCCTGGAGTTTAAACCTGGATATCTAGGGTCAAAGGTCGATTGTTTCTTCAAGCCTTGCTTTCCTCAGGTGCTAAATGGGGACAGTGATAGCCCTTCTGCAGGACGCTTGTGAAATACTCAGCATACAGCCGGTGCTTGGTGCAGTAAATCTGCACTAGGCACATTTCTTACTCGTCATTAGCTCTCAGTTGCTAGAAAGTGAAATAGTTAAAAACACATCACTGTAATTCCTCAAGATGCCTGAACTTCCTGTAGGGTTCTAGAATCCAGAGGATTTATAATATATCTATATAAATATAAAATATAATATACCTTACATTTTGGCCTTTTTGTTCTTTTATCAAAACAATGGTGCATCTTATAATTTATAGTACCTTGAATTGAGGAAATATATTATTTGCTTCCATTCCATGTAGGTACAAAGGATACAAGATACAAGTTTGGTGTTCTTGTGTTTTACCTCATTTTGTCATTAGATGGTGAGTCCATTCTCCTATTGCTACCCTTACCCCCTGCCACTTAATGAAAAAATATAGTTAACACTTTGAAATGGAAAAATTACTGTAGTTTTGAATGGATAATCTTCAAAACACCAAGTTTTAAAAATAGAGAAGTCCTGAACCTCACACGTCACACTGTGCTGCCATCGTTTCTTTAAATATCTGCTTCACCCCATGAGACTGTAAGTTCCCTGCAAGCAAGGAATGTGTCATAAAGATCTTTGCACGCCCAGGACTCGGTCTGTCTAGTGTCAGGCTCAGTAAATACCATCCTAGTGAGTGATTTAAAAGTTGAACCTGGAAAAAAGAAAGGTCAACATGAATTCCTGATGCATGTCAAGTTAATGAAAGATTAAGAAAAATCCAAAGAAGGGTAGATGCTTCTGTTATGAAGAGTATAAGAAGAGATTAGCTTGGACGGTAGCATGAGGTATTCTAGTGAGACTCAAGGAAGAACTTTCTTTTTTTTTTTTTAAATTTATTTGACAGAGATCACAAGTAGGCAGAGAGGCAGGCAGAGAGGGAGGAAGGGAAGCAGGCTCCCCGCTGAGCAGAGAGCCTGATGCTGGGCTCGATCCCAGGACCCCGGGATCATGACCTGAGCCGAAGGCAGAGGCTTTAACCCACTGAGCCACCTAGGCGCCCAAGGAAGAACTTTCTGATACAGAAGCTGCGAATGGGAGCTAGTAACAAAGAACGATAGTGGCCGCCCTCCTTTCTTGGTTAGTAGGTGCCTCTGAAGGGGAGGGTAGAACTAGCTGACCTTCTAAGCTTGATTCATCTCTCTTTGAGAGTGCTCCTTTTTTAGTGGTTTTTCTCACTTGCTGCAAACCATTGCTGTTTTCTCCACTGGTGAGAGCTAGCCTGGCCAATATTTTTGTAGTCTTCAGAGCATTTCACAGCTGATCTTCATGATCATGGGCTGGTGTGGATGTCTGCAGGGGTTCAGAGACTGAGCAAGGTAGGGACCCCCCCCCCCCGCCCCGCCAACAGTCCAGAGTCCAGTCTCTTTCAAAGACCTACATGAGTTTTAGAAACCAAACAAAGAAAACTTGTTTTGCGCTGAAGGAAAATACCAAACCAAAGCAACAACAACTTTGTCTGACCCCTAAAACCCCTGTAAGCCTGAGGGCATTTGGCTGTACCTTGTAAAAACTCTGATCTTTTGACTAAAGAAGAATGCTAATCAGCTCCGCTTTGCCAACCTCCATTTGTTGCCCGTTGCTAAGTGATAGCTAAAGAAGATTAGCGATCATAGATCATAGGTGAATGGAAATTTCTGCCCTGGGCTTTTGTTTGCAGTGATGAAAAATAGTTTAGGGTATTTGAGGGGAAAAAAAACCCTCTTCTAAGTCTTTGGCTTAAGAGCCCCGCTCTGTCTCAACAGACTCAAAGACCAGAAGAAGCAATAAATGGTTTTCTGCCTTCCTGAGCACCCCTCACTCTTGGTTTTTCTCCTGCTTGTTACCATTTCTTTGGCTACACTTCTGATGATGGAGAAGGCACGAGATCACCCAGCGGGACCTATTATATCCCTGTTCTCACCTCAGCTTACTCCTCCATAAAATGGGAGAAAATAATAGGGTGTTTCTCTAAGATTGCTGTGAGGAGAAAATCAGACAACAGTAGGAGAAATGTTCAGTTAGCCTCATGCCTGCAGATTGAAAGTGCCAGTACGTAACATGAACTATTCTTATCACCAATGTTATCATATATCTGTGTCTCTGTGTGGCTCCAGAGTAGTAGTATTCCAAAGTGAAATGCACATTTATTTTCTGCTCTTAGAGTTGCAATTTTGGCTGGAGCGAGAACCACTGAATGAAAGGCCTTGCCTATCCGAAAGCTTTACCTTGCTGTGTGTGCCCGGGAGCTGCACCCCTATGAGCCCCACCTCCGTGACTTGTCTCAAAAGTGGGCCATTGAACCTCCTGTAGCTGATACATGTGGTTAGGAAGGGCTGTGTAGTGGTCAAGACCTGTTCCAAATTCCTTGGAATTACTGAAAGTAATTTAGGAGCATCTTTGTGCTGTCACTTTTAAGTGCCTCCTTAATCCACATGTGGCACGGCACAGAATTGCCCTTTATTTATTTAGTTATTTGAATCTTTTTTAAAAAAATTACATAGAATTGATTTTTGATTAACTCTGCCAGTAACCTACTGTTTATAGTTTTTACCCGATAAACAACACTGTGATGAACATCCTTATACATCCATCGTGTCATAATTGTAAGGTTATCTTTTAAAGTAAAATCTAGAAGCTGATCTGCAGAATCTGATGACCTTTTGGCGGGTTGTTAGAATGATCATTGGATGCATCTGGTAGTAAATGTTCTTCATCTCCCATTACCAGGCCCATGTGAGAGTAGGGAGAAAGATCTGGAGAGTTTTTTTGCCTCTATGTTCAGAAAGAACACTAATTTTAACTTTCTGATTTTTACTTATAGCCAAATATTGGAGAAAGAGAGAGAGAGAATATTCTTTTTAATCATTATTTATCTTCATTTTTGTTTCCTCCTTACTTTTGACTGTGAACTGGGTAGATAGATCGCTAAACCATCTTCCTAATTTTTAAGACTAAATCCTGTACTAGTAACAACACAGTAGATAACACTACCTTTCCTGAGAATGGTCCATGTTGTGTGGGAATTTTATTTCTCTTCATTTGCAAAGGAATTTTATTTCTCTTCATTTGCAAAGGAAGCTCCTGCATGGACAAGCTCATCCCTTGGAAAAGCAAGAATCCCCATCTATCTCTGATTTAGTGGCTCTCAAAGAAATCTGAAGAATGCTTTGTTTTTATGTCTTTTCTCTTCTGCATTCACCTCTAACTAAAGGCCCCTTTCTAGTGTTTACCTTTCAATTCTCAGAGAAAGGAATGAACTGGACCAGGTATTCACAATCATTCTGTTGTGGGCAGATCTTCGAACTTGTCTAACCCTCGGGCTTCTACGCACCCTATAGATGACTATTCTTGGGCCCAGCATCCCTCTCTCTCATCAGTGTGTGTGTGTGTTGTCTTTGTCCATTTGGGCCACTGCTTCACCCACCTAACCTAATCACCCCCCGAAGGCCCCCCTCCCAACATTATCACATTGAAGGTTAGCTTTCAACATGTGAATTTTGAGGAGACACACCCAGTCTACAGCAGATGTGCATTGTTTGGAGTGGAAGGGCCTCACTGATGTTCTGCAAGTTTGAGTGGGGCATATAGTATTCAATGGACCTGTATGCATGCTCTTACTCAGGGATTTCTCTTAGAATATCAAGTGAGGGGATTTGGTAAAAAGGAGCTCCTGCATGAACAGACATTTCTGCAAAGATGACATCCAGATGGCCAACAGACACATGAAAAAGTGATCCACATCACTCAGCATCAGGGAAATACAAATCAAAACCACAATGAGATATCACCTCACACCAGTCAGAATGGCTAAAATTAACAACTCAGGAAATGACAGATGCTGGTGAGGATGTGGAGAAAAGGGAACCCTCCTATACTGTTGGTGGGAATGCAAGCTGGTGCAACCACTCTGAAAAACAGCATGGAGGTTCCTCAAAAAGTTGAAAATAGAGCTAGCCTACGACCCAGCAATTGCACTACTGGGTACTTACCCTAAAGATACAAACATAGTGATCCGAAGGGGCATGGGCACCCTAATGTTTATGGCAGCAATGTCCACAATAGCCAAACTATGGAAAGAACCTAGATGTCCATCAACAGATGAATGGATAAAGGAGATGTGGTATATATATACAATGGAATACTATGCAGCCATCAAAAGAAATGAAATCTTGCCATTTGAGACAACGTGGTTGGAACTAGAGGGTATTATGCTAAGCGAAATAAGTCAATCAGAGAAAGACAACTATCGTATGATTTCCCTGATATGAGGAAGTAGAGATGCAACATGGGGGGTTGGGGGGTAGGAAAAGAATAAATGAAACAAGATGGGATCTGGAGGGAGACAAACCATAAGAGACTTTTACTGTCACAAAACAAACTGAGGGTTGCCCAGGGGAGGGGGGTAGGGAGAGGTGGTGGTGTTATGGACATTGGGGAGGGTATGTGCTATAGTGAGTGCTGTGAAGTGTGTAAACCTGGCGATTCACAGACCTGTACCCCTAGGGCTAATAAAACATATGTTTATAAATTTTTTAAAAACAATTATTTAAAATACGTACATAAATAAATAAATATAAAACAAAGTAAAAAAAAAAAAAAAAAGGAGCTCCGGAAAATATCTAAGTATTTACCCTATGATGAAAGAATTACAATCCTAGTTATGTGCCCAAGGGGAATGGAAACACATGGCCACAAAGACTTGAATAAGAATGTTCATATAGCTTTATTCTTGATAACAGAGTTGTACAACAGCTTAGATGTCCAGCAAGATGAAAAAGGATAAGCAACTTTGAGATCATTATTCTATAGAACACTAATGCCAATGAAAAGGAATGTATCACTGACACAACACAGGTGAATCTCAAAAACATTACGTTGAGTGAAAGGAGACTTATCCCAAAGGGCACACACTCGATGACTCTATTTACGTGAAATTCTAGAAGAGGCAAAACAAAATAATACTAATATAATAAAAAATTGGTTGCTTCTGGGGGTCAGGACTGAGACTGAACAAAAAGAGGCATTAGTATTTTCTGGTGTGATAGTAACGACTATATCTTGAAAGGGGTTTGGGTGACAAAGGTGTGTGCATTTGTCAAAACTTAGCAAATGGGCACTTAAAATTGGTGCCTTTCATCGTGTGCAGTTTTTTCTAGGAGGAAAAAGTGTAAACAAATCTTGAGCTCTAGTTAAAGATATGGACATGACATATTTAGAGTGATGTGTAATTATAGCTAGTACGTAATTTGAAATTCATGAAAAAGATGGATTGATGGATGGATAGAAAAATGGGTAGGTGATGTGATAAAGCAAGAATAGTAAAATGTTTAACACTGAAATCTAAGTGATGGACTGTGGGTTTTCATCAAAATTCTTTCAAACTTGCTGTGAGTGTGAAAAGTTTCCTAACAGTATTTCAGGAAGAATGCCTAGCAAAGCAAAATATACCATTCAATTAATTTCAATAGTACTTAGTTTAATTTCAAGGCAACTCGACAACAAATGATAATGATTGAGCATCTGTCATAGCATCATATATTTTATATTATATACTGAGGATACAAGAATAAGTACAGACCCAATTTTTGGCTGAGAAACCTTACAATTTCATAAGGGAGACCAAAGTGAAATCAAATTGTCATGGGAGAAACCATATGTCAACCGTTTTTTTGAATACTCTAATTTCAAATACTTTTACTTTTTAAGTGTTAAGGGATTCATTAAGTAAATGGCCAATGTCACTTTGATTGCTTAACATTGCAAGACTTTTAATATAAATAAAATAAAAATCAGAGAAAAAAAAAACTCTTGTCAAATGCTGTATTCTATTTTGTTTAGCACAACTTTTTTTTTTTCCATAACTGTACCCTACTTCTCTGTTGGTTCTGTGACCTTGTTGATATAACATTTAAAAGTTATGGGGTACCTGGGTGGCTCATTAGGTTGAGCACTGGACTCTGGGTTTTGGATCTGGTCATGATCTCAGGGTCATGGGATCCAGACGCCCCTACAGCTCTGTGCTCAGAGGGCAGTGTGCTTGAGATTCTCTTCCCCTCCCTCTGCCCTCCCCTTCCTCCCTCTCTCTCTCTCTCAAATAAATAAATAAATCTTTAAAAGGAAACATGCAAGGAAAAAGGTACTAAGAATACTTAGAAAATTCAATGAAAGTCAGAAAAAAAAAAGAAGTGAATAATAACATTCACATGGGTTGGAATTATCAATTTCCCCACCCTCCTCCTTTGATATCTCCCATCTGCAGTCCATCTTCCTCTATAGCCCAAGGGCTCTTTGATCATACCATCATCTTGCTCCAAAAATTTCTCTGGCTTTCTACTGTGTAATATAGTCCTACAACTTTAGCCTGTGGTCTGGACCTGCCTTTTCAGCAGACTGCTGCTGGGCCCACTCAATGTCATTCTCCAGACACTAGCCACTCTCACTGGTTGGAGGTGAGCCTCTGATCCAGCTGATCCCTGTTTACGTATCTTCACTTTTTCATGAAAAGTCCGTCTCTCTAAGAAAGCCTCTTAGATAGTCCCACCCCAGACTCACAGAGCCATTAATCTCTGCAAGCAGTCTTGGAATTTTCTTTCTATCTCTGATGGCTTGTTTACTGCAGGTTGTCTTGATGTTCAGAAGAAGGGGTTTGTAACTACCACCTCCACTGCTGTGGGGGCCCTTGGAGGGCAAAGGCTGGGTCTTACTCATCTTTGGATGAACTTAAAGTCACTGAACAGTTCTCAGCACATAGTGAGAATTCAACAAGCATTTTTTAATTGAATCTCAACATTTATTCTTAAAATTAACCCACACCAGGCTGAGTGTATTATTTGTAAATGCATCAGCCAGTATCATTTCTCCCAGAATGCAGCCTTCCCCCCCACCTAAGATTTATTTATTTATTTGAGAGAGAGAGAGAGAAAGAGAGAGAGAGAATGCAAGCACATGGGTGAGCAAGCATGGAGGGGCAGAGGGAGAGAGAATCTCCAGCAGACTCCCTGCTGAGAGCACAGTGGGTCAGTCATCTGTTGTCAAGGGGCTCCATCTCAGGACGCTGAGATCGTGACCTTCGCTGAAACCAAGAGTCAGACACTCCACTGACTTGGTCACCCAGGCATGCCTAAAGGGCAGCCTTTCTAACAGAGCCAAAGGCTCATGAATGACCTTCAGCTAGACATTGTGTATTTCACCACCAAAGGAACCATATGGGTACTATTAGGCTTCTATAAGTCTGGGCCTAGTTTCCCAGGCAATCCTGAAACATACCACATTTTATCTGGGAGGAGCATGGTTCGCAATGTCAGCTATTGGCCTTTGTGGGTTTGCACTGCTTATCAACTTATTAATTTGCTTAATTTTTTCTTTTAAGCGTTGACGCTGATTGACTTTGCTTCTTTCGCTGCGTGCATTGTGCCATCTAGTGGCCAGGAGACATATAACACCCATTGACTCTGACAGCGAGTGAAACAATGGCTCTCGGATGTGCCCAGGCTTAGGTAATTGTGCTTCTGTTATTCCCTCTGTTTCTGTAGTCCGGAGGACCTCCAGGTGGAGACACCTGTGAATTATTACTAGATGAATGGTACACATAGTTACACACTTTTTCTAGCGGGAATATATTTAGAAGCGTTCAGGAAGTTTGTATTTTGCGCACTTTTTCACTTCTTTCGTAGTTTCCCCCCAAGGGCTGTTTTCCCCTCCTCAACCAGGTTTTTGTCCTTTGAGAGAGAGCCCTGGAAAACTGGGGCCACAGCACCAGTGGTTCTTGGAGGGGTAGGGAGTGACAAATCTCTAGCAGGGTTCACCTCAAGAGGGTTGTATGACCAAACTTTCTACTAGAAGAAGCTGCAGATGAGAGGAGGCGGATGTGTGGGTTCCATCCTAACATGGGCCCTGGGTAAAAGGGTAGAACAATAAAACAGTCCAAGCAATCAGCACGTAGAAACTCTGAAAGAAACAAGAGTCTTTGAGCCACTGCAAATAGTTTCCACTATGCATTAAAATCTCATAGTTCTCTTCACACCAAAACCCCTCAAATCTTTTCTCAGAGTCCACTGATTATTACTTCATAATGAAAACAAAACTTGGGTTTGTTTTGGGATGCACCAATTAGAGGTTGCAAATTAAATGAAGTATTGACAGATGGGATGCTGACATCATCCATCATACACAGGCTTAGGAAATCCATTTTGAAAACTTGGCTTGATTTTCAAAATTCACAGTTGTCCTGTTTGGGTGTATCATGAGGAGACAAAGATCCAAACGGCCCATTCCTGCCTTCAGTGATCTCGGTTGCTAGGGGCAAGGGGATTTGAAGCAAGAATAAGATACATGAAACAAAGAAATAGAGAAAATCATTTGCTTTTTCTTCTTTCATCTGTATTTTGCTTTTCTCCAACAAAGTACATGTAATTCAACAAAATATTTTGATAAAATATCACTTTAGAAAGAAAAATTGGAACAAAATAAAGAAGGGGTTGAGCCCAGGCAGTACATTTTCCAAGAAAAATAATTAAATAGCCTCATTGCTAATTTTCCTAAGCCATCTGACCATTAAGCAAAAGACAATTAAAAAAATTTAAAATATTGATATTTTCGGCCAGTTAGGGATAGATGGGGGCTATCCTAGTGATTTATTGTAAAGCAAACAAATATTAAACCAATTCCACAAAACGTATAAATATTTATGAGCAGACAAGCATGAGCACAGTCATATAACCAGATTTTGTAGCTCAGGACACGTCTAGTCATTTCACCAATGAAAAATCATTTCTATCCCTTATGTTAATTAGCAAACCCTCTGATGGTAGATTTTAATAATGATATTTGAAGGGCTAAGTAACCACCCCTGGAATTTCAATTTCTGATTAAGATTCCTCAAACACCACTCTTGTTAAGTGGGAAAACACTAGAATTAATTTGAATACATGTTTATCGCATACCTGATACTGAAGTGTTTTGAAATGAATTACCTCATGGACATGACAACAGAAGTCATAATGAAGAAGCAGATCAATACATTTTATCTTAAGGTCTTTGTAGCCACATTTTTTAAAAATTAGGTGGGAAGACTGAGAAAGAATAATTTACTGACTTAAAAATATAAAAGAAAACAAGGAAAGGTCACTGTGCTATGTATAGAAGCCTCAGAATTGAGTAAGAAAAAAAAAATCCTTAGAATGAGTTCCAAGGGAAAGGATAATTATGCTTCCCCTAGCTTATTGGAGTCATTGGTGGTGCACATATTGCCAGTGTCTGAGGAAACTGAAAAGCAATGCAAAGCATGTGGCCAGGGCCACTGAGCTGGGAATGTTAGCTGCTGTCAACAGTACTTAGGTCCATGGCTTGGGACAACCGGATGTGTTTTTGCTTTGATTACCATTGAAATTTCTCTGTAGGCTTCATAGATATTCTGCAGGCTCCTCATTTAGGCTGCTTTCAACCCAGGTTTCAACTTTATTACTGCAACAAGCAAATTTTACTAATAATTAACCGAATAGTGGGATGAAGAAATTCATGAATTTTGTGGGAAAAAATAGTACAGCTTTTCAAGTGAAGGCTGGTTGTTCACCAGGTCTTACCGGCAGAGTTGGGTTCCCTCAAAATTCATATGTTAAAATCCTAACTGCCAATACCTCAGGATGTGACTATATTTGGAGATAAGGTCTTTCAGAGGTAATGAAGTTAAGAAGAAGTCATCAGGATGGGTCCTAATTCAATATGACTGGTGTCCTTATAAGAAGAGGAAGTATGGACATAGATATGGACAGAAGGAAGACCATGTGAAAACACAGGGAGAAGACTGCCATTGACAAGCCAATGAATGAGGCCTTGGAAGAAACAGACCCTGCTGACACCTTGATCTTCGACTCCTAGCCTCCAGAATTGTAAGAAAATAAATGTAATTTAAGCCCCTCAGTCTGTGAGACTTGGTTATGGCAGCCCAAGCAGACTAACGCAACAAGATTTGTACTGTGTCACTGACTGTCCCAGGGGGAAGCAGATGAATGTTAGGGGAGTTTAGTGGATCATATACACATGGTGAGGCAGGTGGGGAAAACTTCAAGGCAAAGGCCAGGGTCCTGAGTCTGACACAGTGGAGGAGGGAGCCATTACCACCAACAAGCCTCGAGGAGAAAGGAGAGGGAGTGGGTCTGGGAACTCAGAAAAGGAGTTTCTGTAAAGAGAGAGATGCTTGACTGGTGCCAGCAGAGGGAGAGAGGGGAAGACATGCCCTAATCTTGTATTTCTCTTTCTGGACATTCTCCAGCCAAGGCTTCCCACTGACCATACCCACCTCGGAGGCAGAGGGCAAGGATGCCCATCGAAGCCTCTGGAAAGAACAAGTTCCAGGTCTCAGAGCAACGTGAAAAAGAAGACTAGAGAGTGGACATAAAGAGGCAAATGGAAAATGTCCAGCCAGGTGCATATCTGGATTTTTAACAGAGGCATACCTGCTTCATCTCATTGTCTCTACTGGGCTAATGGATTGGTGGAAGTTCTGGAAGCTGTGGAATAATGAGAGCCCATTTCCATTCACTAATGGACTTGATACAGGTTTCAGAATATTCGTGCTGATAATACATGGTTATGGAGGAAGATGTGGGGGACAGGAGGCAGCATTTGAAGATCTAGTGACATAGCAAGATCCACAAAGTGAAAGTTCCAGGCTCATGGGCATTGTCTGTGAAGTAGTAGGAGAGTTGAAGGTAGACTATGATAAAGATACACACTATAATTTCTAGAGCTATACCACCCCAAAAACATTTCCACAGCAGTAGAAAGGGTCTAAATTTGTGCCATCCAATTGGAACCACTTGCCACAGGGAGCATAGCCCTAAAGTGTGAGGGTAAGAACAAATCTAAGAAACAAATTAAATTTTTCTTGGTACAAAAAGGGAGAGACTTGCTCTCCCCTTTCCTCTTCCTCAGAGCATTTACTTTAGAAAACTTAATCATTGCTAATTCTTTCTCTGCCCTTTTCAGATACTATAGAAATCTTTTTAAAACTAAATGAGCTTTTTTAAGATTTCCAAGCAGCAATGTCTTTCTCTAAGACCTGGGAGTCATCTCTTTGAACATCAAAGATGAGAACGTCAAGGAAGAGAGAACCTCGATCTCCCCTTCTCCATGGCGTCTGGCTCCAGATTGTAACTTGCTACCTATCACAGAGATAGTAGAAGTCTTATTATTTCTTTGAATAAAGTCAGTCAGCAACACAATGGCTACCTCAATTCCCAGGTGAATTTAAGACACACTGTGTATGACCAATGGTGCTGGCAAGTGTTTCTTGAGGATACGATCTCATTATGTTGTGAACACACATGTAATGGGCTGTGTCTGTGGGGCTATATACAAAAGTGAGATTTCTGTCTTTGCAATTTCTTAATGGGTGGCCTGTGATGCACATCCCATTCTGGCATAATGCTTGTTCAGTAATAAAACTGTTTTCTTTCTCTTCTACTCATGCAGAGAATTTTTTCGGGTTGGCAGGAGATAATTTTTTAATTGGATTTTTTTTTACTGTGGATTTAATTTAATTTACACAAGAGCAACCAGTTGAAAGGTCAATAGAGGAGCTACGGTGGCATCCTAGAACATTCAACACACAAAGGAAGGCAGGAGAGGAGCAGATAAATGAAAAACAAACAGATGGGACAAAGAGGAAACAAATACCAAGATGGCAGGCTTAAGCTCATCAATATGAATAATTGATGCAAGTAGACTAACCCCCCCCCCCCCCCCCCGCATTCTAAGCCAGGAAGTGTTAAAATGGGTAAGAAACAAGACCCACCTCTATATGTATAAGAAATACATTATAAAGTTGAGAGTAAAAAGATCCAAGATATAAACTATGCGAACACTAAGCATAATAAAACCAGTGTGGCAATATTAATGTTAGGTAAAGCGGATTTCAAGACAAAAAATATAATCAGAGAGAAAGAGAGATATTCTATAATGATAAAAGGGTCAATTCCTTGAAGAGACACAATAATGCTAAATATATTTGTACCCATTAGCACAGGTCTAACACGTTTCAAGATAGAGGTAGCACAACTAGAAAAAATTAAACGAGGAGTAGTCTGAGCCACAATCAGCCAGAGATTTTAATATCCCTCTCTCAGCAGTTAATAGAAACAAAATAGGCCAAAAAAAAAAAATCAATGATGATAAAGAGGACTTGAACTCCACTAAAATAGCCAAGCCAAGAAATTTTGGTATGTTAAAGAGGTAAGATTTAATTACCTTAACACTGTCTTTGGAAGCACCTCATTTCCAGGTGTTACTTGATAAGCAACATCTTACTGTAAACATTTTGATGCGGTGGTGGTTGGAATATGGTCTGTAGGGATCAACCAAATATTGCTCCCATGTACCATTTGGGGTAGGAGCTCTGAGGTCACAGAAATACTGCATGGTCTTTGTGCTTTAGGAAGTCTTGCTGTGCCAGTGTTGTGAAATATTTATTATTAATGTTGCATTATAGTATAGGCAGAAACGTTGATCTTTTCTCTTGTAAACTATAGTAAGTAACTAAAGCAGCTTCTTAACACTGATTGAATGATTTCATCTCTTTGAGTTAGATGTGTGAGCTTGCTTTAGCTGAACTCAACAGCTTCCTCCAATGTTACTTTGGGGGCAGAGAGGGAACTCCAGTCCCTTAGGAACAAGGTTGCCAGAGTTGGCAGAGAAATACAGAGTGCCTAGCTAAATCTGAATTTCAGCTAAACAACAGAGAATTTTTTTTTTTTTTACTATGGGACATATTTATATTAAAATACATCTGAAATTAAAATTTCAGCAGGCCTTCTGGAAATGATGCTTTTCCAAGGTTGTAAGCAGTTCTAATTCAAATACCGAAGTCAAACAAACGCCTTCTTTCGGGGAGCTGTCTCCTGTGATGCAGAACTATAGTCCTTGTAAACTATGACGGAGCAATAAAAAGATGATGGAAAAGGGTCACTCTCAAGGTCATCTTTTTATTTAAATATTTTATGATGATGCCCATACAAACATAATCTTCCAAGGAACAAATGTAAAACTTAAAACAAATCATTATTTCAGGTACAAAAAAACCATTTAGAAAATGTGATTGTGTTACATACAAGAGACAGGTTAGGTTTTCTGAGTCTGTCCAAGGAGGAAGGTTAAGACCAAGTTTGGATTTTTGGAGTATGCAGGTCGTACTCACATTTCACACAGTTGTGAAATTCCTGTTGCATACACGGCAAAATATAACTATGAAGTATAAAATGGGAGGAAAAAAGCAACAATTGCTAAGTAGAGAGTAAAAAATTTAGATCATAGAAGATTGACCTTCATCTTGGCCACATACTTATGATATTTAAAAATATTTGCCTTTTACCCATATATATAGTCAGTAGGGGCAAAATATATCAATCTTTTGTATAGCATAATTCAAGTAAAAAACACGCCTAAAAAAAGAATTCTTGAAGATTCATTTCCCTAGCAAAATACCTTGAAAAATAAAAATATTAACATAGTCTTTAAAGTTTATGAAAATTATTTTGTTGTGGGAAATATTCACATAAACTGTTATTGATGTGCACGTATGCTTTGAAACTTTAAATGCCCTGTTTTTTCAAGGAGCAATTAAAGTATAATCTACTGGGGCACCTGGGTGGCTCAGTGGATTAAAGCCTCTGCCTTCGGCTCAGGTCATGATTTCAGGGTCCTGGGATCGAACCCCACATCGGGCTCTCTGCTCAGCAGGGAGCCTGCGTCCTCTTCTCTCGCTGCCTGCCTCTCTGCCTACTTGTGATCTCACTCTGTCAAATAAATAAATAAAATCTTAAAAAAAAAAGTATAATTTACTAAGAAGCCAAAATACCCAAATAACTTTGCAAAATGAAAGGCAAGGGTGTTGTCCAATTTCAGGCCCAATTGTTCAATTGAATATTTAATATTTAATATTCACGTAGTTAGGACTGGCCAGTCAGTGATTTTGAGATGCAGAATAAATTCATAATTTCAAACTCACAATTACTGACAGTATAGGGTTTTTCAGTATTTTTTCCAACTACAAACAAAAGAGGATGGTTTCTAAAATTTGGTTTGATTCCACAAACATTTATTCGGCACTCGTGTTATGCACTGAGGATATATAGCAGGGAAACAGCCAGGTTCTTATCACAGTGGAGAAGCCAGTCTGGTGGTTAATTTAGCCATACGAAATTAGAAGATAGTGTATCCTGAGTTTGTAAAAATAGTATATTATTCTAAAAAGTAAAGTGATTTTATATTTATGAATTTTGCCCTGGATTATTCAACTGAATGGGAAGTGTTCAGTATTTTCATGATTTGGGGGAGACACAGGGAAGCAATAATGCTATTTTTACAGTCATACAAGACACACTCACAGAAGCATACAATGTGTGTTCTTTACCATGTCGATGTCCCCAAATTCAATCAACCTAAAACAGATTAAAAGGCCAGGCTTCTAGTCTTAAAGAAAAGAGTTGTCCAGACTGTGCACACAGTTTTGGAGAAACGAGGTGCTGATAATCTGCTAGGTGTATTCAAGTATGGGATACAGAACAGCAATGTTCAAGGTGAATGCAGGAAGACAAGAGGCCCAGTCAGCTTCATGGGTGGCTGGACTGGACAGCTGATGCCCCGGCTACCCTGTGTCCATTTGGTAAACTCTCACAAGACAGACTGACTCCCTGATTTGCTTTGTGAATATTGTTTGGCCCTAACTCACTAAAAGGCACTTAAGACACAGCATCGTCCTTATGCCCTCAGCAAACCCTGGGGCCTCTCTGAAGCCCACTCCTGGAGGCTGGGTGGTAGATTAGTGATGGAGCAGTGTTTTAAGCCCAATGTGTATGTCTCTTAAGTCTACAGGCTCATCAAAAGACTGGCCCACTGAACACATGAAATGGGACCCTGGGTCAGACTCTGGAGGACTACGATTTAGGAGTAAGAATGCTGTACGATGCTGTGCTTGGAGACTCTGGTACGAGTAGAAATAGAATGACCAGACTCCTCTAAACTGAAATTTGGCAGGGGGCCATGGGCCGTGGCTCCAGAAACCTCTGTCTTTCTGGCCATCCGTGAGGTTTCAGTAGGAAATCGGTAACCGGAGGCAGAGGTTTGCACCTTTTCTGTCACTGTCATGTCCCCTCCTGCTGCTGCAGTGGGCACAGCCAGAGGGGACGGCAGCCCCGAGCTGGGGGCCAGGAAGCGCTCTCTCTCCCTCACCATAACATAATGCGCGTCTAACGGAGGCTGAGCGCCTTCCAGAGAAGCAGGCAGACCCCCGTTGGGCTGTATGATTCTCTCGGTAACCAGGACACTACCGTCATTAGCATACTGCTCCTCTACCAAGGGAGGGGCTGGCGCGTACACCCGCTCGGTCACAATAAGGGCCTGGGACTGGCCAGGACCCAGGATCACAGTGCTTGGCGGCATCGTGGAGCCTGTGGCATAGGAAGTTTCTGTTACTACAACGTTACCAGAAGCCAGTGGGTCAGGGAGCCATGTAGCTACCTTCTGACTCTGCCTGGAAGATTGAGAACTTTTGGTGACTATCTCCTGAGTTACTTTCTCTGTGTCTGCTTCAGGCAAAGGTTTTGGAACTTGAAAGCTACTACCAGTGAAGTAGGCATTCTCCGAATTAATCCTAGTTTGCTCACTGAATGAATGGGAAGTCGCCTTCATACTTGATGCTCCCACAGGTTTTTGCCTTGGCTCAATTTCCCCATCCATATCTATTTTTTGACCCAAGCAAATTTCAGCTAGTGTCCTGAATTTAAATCCTAAATCATCTAGAAAATGATCATCGAGTTCTCCTTCAATAAAACTGCAGCAGCCAATGGAACCATGGAGAGACTCAGTGTCTTCCTGAGAATAAACCAGAAGGCAATCTTTGCCTGTGTGAATGTCGTCTTCGTCAGTGTAAGAGGCAGCTTTCTAAAATGGAAATAAAACAGAGGCAGAGAATTAATGACAGCTTCACTTAAGAATAAGGCGATATTTCGGGGCGCCTGGGTGGCTCAGTGGGTTGGGCCTCTGTCTTCAGCTCAGGTCATGGTCTCGGGGTCCTGAGATTGAGCCCTGCATTAGGCTCTCTGCTCCGCGGGGAGCCTGCTTCTCTGCCTGCTTGTGATCTCTGTCAAATAAATAAAATCTTAAAAAAAAAAGAATAAGGCAATATTTCTGCCCCAAATGCATAACCAGAGTCTCCTTATAAGAAAACATCAGAGAAACACAAATGGAAGGGCATCCTACAACACAGCTGGCCTGTATTCTTAAAAAAATTCCTATCATGAAAGAAAAGAAAGGCAGGACTCTGGATTGGGTCTTGGATGGGAAAAACAATGACTATAAAAAGACATTATTGTGATAACTCGCAAAATTAAATATGGAATATGGCACTGTTAAATCTCTAAATTTGTTCACTATACTATGTTAAGAAAATGTGCATGTGCACGTGTGTGCCTGAGCATGTGTGTGTGTGTGTGTGTGTGTGTGACAAAGAGAGAGAGGGGGACGGAGGAAGGGAGAGATTAGGAAAGCAAATAGCAAATACGGCAAAGGGTTAATAATTGGGTAATCTGGGTAAATAATACACAGGAGTTCAAAATATAGATCATTCTTGGAAATTTTCTGCTAAGTGTGAAGAGATTTCTGAGGAAAAGATTGCTCACATACACACACAACCGGAGCAGGGTAAGAGTGGAGAGGGAAAACCATCAAAATGAAACTAACAGGGCACCCCAGAGTGGAGCTTGCAGTGAGACTGAAAGGGGACGAAGAGAAATGGTTTTCCTGACACGAACCACATCACCATCTTCCTGTCAAGCCAACAGGTGGGCAGATGGTCTGAAAGAAGGGAAGGGGGTAGGAGACAGGAAGGGGAAAAGCACTCCGGTAATTGGCTATCGTGTCGAGAGCGGACAGAAATAAACTGGCCTCCTCAGAAGCCCATCCCTCCACTCCTCTCAAGTGTCCTTCAGATGCCCAACACTCTGACTCTGCCCATCCCTGTGTGGGGCCCATGGACCTTCTTCTCAAGAAAGGTACCCAGCCCTGCTTCTAATTCCTCATTCCAGGCGTGAGGTTTCGGACTGCATCCATCACCTCTCCTGCACCTCTCCTCGTGATTTTTTATGAACTGCCTCCAGAATGAAGCCAAGTAGAGAAAATCTAAACAGACAGGATAGACTGGGATTTTTAGGTCTGGTATTCTCTCTGCTCCCCGCATGCTCATCCCTATCAAGTCTGCTCCCGCAGAGGAACTGTACTTTCTGACCCACTGACATCTGGCTTCGTCATGGGACTTGCTCTGACTGCTGAAATGTGAGCACAGAAAAGGCAGCTGGGTGAAGAGTTGGTCATTGCCCGGTTCTGCATGGCTCTGTTCCCCGTTCCCCGAGGACGGCACCTGCCCAGTCCAATCAGCTCTCTCGGTGTGTGTCTCAGAATGAAGGCAATACAGAGAAGAGCAAAGTTGTGCCAACTGACAAAAACAGGAATGTGAGAGATAAGCTTCTGTAGAAAGGAAGATTGTGGGGTCATTCATTATCACTAGATAATGGAGCTAACTGATTTAATGGGTCTCCTCTGCTTTTCCTCACAGCCTATAGGCATTCTCTTAAAAAACGACAAAATCCTACTTAGATCCAAGGCAATGATTACCCGAATAATACGACTTTCAAATATAAATGTCTCCCCCCCACCCCCTCACCCCAGCACCTATAAAAACCAACCCTTACCTCAGTGAAATAACTTCTTAAGAATTCTTCATTGACTAGAACAGCAGCTGCTTGAGCTCCGACCAGATCTCTGGAAGATCCAGGGACTTTCATGATCCTTGTCCCATCAGCACCTATGTTGGCTCCTGTTGTCCCTGTCCCTTTGGTCACTTCACCAGAAATCAGGCTTCTGGGTTCTTCCCATCTTCCATCCACCTCAGTCACCTCAGGATACCCTTTGGGGAAGGCAGACCTACTTTCTTTTGTGGTTTCCTTGGTCATTATACCTCCCACTCTCATGTCTGCTCCTACATCCTCTCCATGATCTGCTGCCACATGCAAAGGCACCACCTGTAAAAGTAAAGACAGTTGAGAAGTGAGAAGAACATAGGGTCGGTATAGGTGGTAAAGGGATCTGAGCTACGCTGGCAGGCGAAGGGAATAAGCTACTTCCATGGAGGCAAATTAGGAACAATACTTTGGGTTGAATAACATGTATCTGAATCTTCTGAAGATCTCCATTCCAGCTTCTTATTTTGTCAGCTGATTATACCCCGGGGAGAAAACAAAAATTAATTAAGTATGGTCTCAGTTCATTTACGCTATTGGCATCAATGGCATTTTGACTTTCCTTTAGGGTTTAATGCCTCCTTCTATAGTTATTATATTTCTCCCCCCCCCTCAGGTGGACACATGCTGCTCCAAAGAAAGACTATCTTCACAAGCCTCCACTGCTACTTGGAATAGCTACCCAAGTTCTTCTTAATGTGATTTCTTTTTTTTTTTTTTTAAGATTTTATTTATTTTTTTGACAGACAGAGATCACAAGTAGGCAGAGAGGCAGGCAGAGAGAGAGAGAGAGGAGGAAGCAGGCTCCCCGCTGAGCAGAGAGCCCGATGTGGGGCTCGATCCCAGGACTCTGGGATCATGACCTGAGCCGAAGGCAGAGGCTTTAAACCACTGCCACCCAGGCGCCCCTTAATGTGATTTCAAACAGAAGTGGGGTAGGCAACTTTTGGAAAGTGTTCTTTAAGAACATTTCTCCCAACCTGCTCTTTGGAACGTGGGGACAGCAGCTAGTGTCGGGAGCATGAAGACACCATGGGAACGGAACTCATCTGTGGAGGAACAACAAGGAAGGCGGAGCCTGTGGAGGAATCATCACGCTGATCCTTGACTGCCCACGTTCATATCTAAGCCCCTGTTCTCTGAGTACTCTGACCCTTGATGCTAAATAGTATCCTCCTGAACACAATGCTTACTGAAGATGGTGCTGACAGACCCGGGGGGAAGATGCAACAGAGAGATGATGGGACCTCCTTCTTATTAAGTAGGAAGGACGGGAGGTGGGGAGGTTTTGCAAGATTTTATAACTGTTATGGGGGTGGTGGGCTTCCCTTTCCCAACCCTATGTACTGGGAGGAATAGAAACGGAGAAGCACATCCTTCATTCCCTGATCCTTTTTTAAGATTCTCTGGAACATAAGGTCTACCACAGTAGAACAAGACCACTTCAACTCTGCCCTGGCAACAAACACAAAATCATCTGAACCCTGTTTAACGAAGACAGGTGAATGAAATCTATAATGACTACTTGACTTTCTCATGACTTAGACTAATAGGAACAGTGCCCAAAAGCCTTTTAAAATCAGGAAAGAAAACAAGTTCCAAGGACATTGATTATCTGACCTTGTCTTCAGGTGGCACCCCTTCGTTATTCCAAGGGTGCAGCATCTCTATCGTGCCAGGAATCGGGGTGAAGCCTTTGGCGCCTTCTCCACATTGGCACATCAGCAATAAAAGTGGTACAACTGGACAGAAACAAAATGGAATCCCGAGAGGGT
Organism: Lutra lutra; assembly: GCF_902655055.1. Lineage (NCBI taxonomy): Eukaryota > Metazoa > Chordata > Mammalia > Carnivora > Mustelidae > Lutra > Lutra lutra. Next base: position 41,193,080 of record NC_062289.1, read on the forward strand.
GAGTCCCCACATATTCTAAATTTATACTGCATGATTTTGGAATTTGTATCTTGCTTCTTAGAGTTCAGTCTTCACTTATGTACAGCCCTAGTTTTGCATTTGTCTTCACTCTGATTCGACCTCACCAAGCTTGTTTTGGTGAATCATATCAAAGCCTAAAAGCAGCATGAGGGAGTCCTCATCCATCACTAAAAGGCTGTGTGTGGTTCTTGGATGGAGCACCATGGCTGGATTCAATAGCATACAAATCATCAAGACCAATTTGGAGACTTAAATCTTTTGTTGTTCTTTTTCATCACTTTTTTAATAGGAGAAAATTCACTATCCCCAAAAACATATATTCTAAAAGATCAAAAGCTCCCGGGGGTAGGAAATTTTAGTATGTTCCAATGCTCTAGAACACTGGAACTTCTAAATACTTTACCACTTCATCCTGGAATAGGATTTAGCAGGAGGCATGGCAAACAGGTTCAAATTAACATCTGAATTACCCAAGTATTATTTTCGAAAATGACTGTCCATTAAAAGCCCTTAAAATATACATAACATTTCATCATGAATTCAATGAAATTTCAGAGCTCCTTCCTTACATTTTATTCTACCTCAGGGAGGAAGTGAAAGCCAAGGTTGTCTTCCTGATCAAGGTAGTAAAGAATTAATTACACCTGCAGGCAGTCCTTCCCAAATTAGTTTTTATGCCACTTCCATTTGCTAGCTTCCGACAATGAACTGACTACTTCCTACACTCCCTTTTGTGTGAAAAAGCTGACAGCTCAGCAAATATAGCCACTCTGAGTACCTACACTGTGAGTAAAAAAACTGAAATTAACCAGTGGCAACTCAACCATCTCAACGGATTTAACAAGGGCTGATCAAGTGTCTCCAGGCACCAAGCACCACATGGGGCCCTGGGGAATGTGAGATGAGAAGGCAATGAATGTAAGGAGTCTCTGGGTAAAAGACAGAGTCCCAGCTCCAGTACCCACCTACAGACCTGGTGAGCTGAGACAAGTCATTTCTCCATACACGTCTATATTTTTGCCAGTAAAACAGAGACAATGATATGAAGGTACACTACACACTGTTGAATGCTGTGCCTTCAATTGCACATCTACTACGGGCTTTGACAAGCTCCTCCTTCATCACCGAAATCACTAGGGGTGTCTCAGAGGTGGTCCTCCCCCTTGCTCAGTGGCAAGTGGAGTGGGATTCCACATGACCCCACACTGTGTACTCTGCTCTTTTGTGAAAGGAAACCACAGCTCTCCAGAGGCCATGCAGGGAAGGCAGGACTGGCTGTCACTGTCAGGAAGCACTGAAGTACTCAGAGGTAGGGCTACTGTTGGTGCCGGGGAAGGGGCAAGCTAAGAAGAGGGTTTGAGGAGGCTGAGCCCCGACAAGTTGAAGGCGCAAAGCAAGAATTGCATAACTTTGTATCCATCATCCAAATTCATACAACACATCTTTTCTGAGAGCCTACTATGGGCAAGGCACTGTTCTGAGCACTGGGTGTGGACAAATGTGGACAGACAACGTCCATCATCACAGAGCTCTCACTAATGAGGCTGTCTAGAAAGCTTGATCATTTAAATCGGGACAAGACATGTTTTTATGAAACAAAAACTCATTTTTATGAAACAAAATTCTGAAGAGGGCTAGAATAATCTTGGCGAATTTTTTAATGGTCACTTCTTGTTTCCCTGATCACCCTCGGAAGGGTTCCAGTGTGGTTAAAGCATCACTGTTACGAAATCAATGACTGCTACCGCAACAAATCACTGGTAGGGCACTGAAATGACTAGCTGAGCTAAAGAGCGGCTTTTCAAATACTTACGTAGCAAAAGCAGAAGGGCAAGAATTATTAGCGCAATGGCTGCGGGTCCCAGGCCAACGTAGGAGTCCCGCAGGCGTTCCACGCAACCGCCGCCTTCCAGACACTTACAGATGGTGAGTTGAAGCACTTGCTTTTCAGGGCAACTGAGGCCCTGACTATCCGAAATCAGAAACTGAATTTCACATCTTCCAGGCTGTAGTTCCTTGTGTTGCAGAAGCACACTGGTGCCTACAAGGGGAGGGGGGCAAATGGAAATAGAAATTCGTGATCACCAAGGGAGGGGTGGATGGAAACATTCTTGAATTGCCGACAATATTTAGCTCCAGTGAGAAGCTTTATTCTTGCTTCTCGATTGAAATCACACTGTGGGCTTGTTAAAATTACTCCAGATCCCCCCAGGAAGCAGGTTGATAGCAAAGCACTGGGTCTGGAAGCATCTTTCTTTGGTGATGATTAATTTTAACAAATGTGTGTGATGTCTACCAAATGCTAGAAACCATTCTAGGTACTAAGGATACAGTTTTTTTTTTTTTAAAGATTTTTTATTCATTTATTTGACAGAGAGAGATCACAAGCAGGCAGAGAGGCAGGCAGAGAGAGAGGAGGAAGCAGGCTCCCGGCTGAGCAGAGAGCCAGATGCGGGGCTCAATCCCAGGACCCTGAGATCATGACCTGAGCCGAAGGCAGCGGCTTAACCCACTGAGCCACCCAGGCGCCCCGATGATGATTAATTTTAACAAATGTGTGTGATGTCTACCAAATGCTAGAAACCATTCTAGGTACTAAGGGATACAGTAACAAACAAGTGGGGAGTTAAATGACATTTCCGTTAAATGACCTTTATTGTACCATCTTAAAAAAAACTTTGTTAAGGCAATTTTCAAACAGACAATAATAGAAGAGTATAGTTAACCCATCCCCAGCTTTAGTAATTTTCAGCAACGGGCCAATCTCATTTCACGGAGTCCCCTCCTTTTTGTTCCCGACACTGTATCACGATATATCCAAAATTTTGAAAAATTTCACATCTACAGAAAAACTGTAAGAATATTACAATGAATTACAACCTGCCCTTCATGATTTGTTTACATATGATAACAATATTTTCTTTTTTTAAAATATTATTTATTTATTTGAGAGAGAGAACAAGAGAGAGCACAAGCAGGTCGAAGAGCAGAGGCAGAGGGAGGAGCAGCTTCCCGCGGAGCAGGGAGCCTGACATGGGGCTTGATCCCAGGAGCCTGGGATCATGACCTGAGCTGAAGGCAGACGCTTGACCAACTGAGCCACCCAGGCGCCCTGATAACAATATTTTCTATCCACTCACTTTTTTCTGAACTATTTGAAAGTAAGTTGCAGATATTATGGTACACATATCAGAATATACCTTCTAAGACCAAGGGACATTAGTCCTCTCCAATAATTTAGTATTGATATAACCCACAGTCAAACTTTCAGCGTTGCAATAATGCCCTTTATAGTTTTCTACCTGTTTTGTTTTTTGTTTTTTTTTCCCTTGATTCTGGATTCAATCAAGAATTATGCATTGCCTTTAGTTGTCACTCTGATCTCTATGAATGATCTAGGTCAGGCCCACCTTTTTTTTTTTGGCCATCAAGACTTTGCATTTCTGAGGGCCGCCTATTTCAAAGGATGCTCTGCAGTTTGAATTTGTCTGATTGTTTCCTCATGATTGGATTCAGGTTAGGTATTTTTGGCAAGAACATGACACAAAGAGTTCTATGAATGCAAGACATGTAGACTTGGATGAACATAAAGATAAAAATGAAGTGTTTGGGGTTTGTTTTGTTTATTTTTGGAAGTTAAAAAAATAGCCTCTTTTCATTTAGGGTCCAAATTTTATGGAATTTGATCTGCATAGCTAGAATATACTTATTAAATCATCCTCAAAGCTTTGGAGAAGGGAGAAAAGCATCTAGTCGTTTAAAGGAGTAAGAACTCATGAAAAAAAAATCCATAAAAACATGGCCTGGAAGAACATAATTAAATTCATGATTGGCTCTAAGGCGGCAAGTTGAGAGGGGAGAAAATGCAAAGAGGACTTCAATTTTATCCATTATCATTTAAAAAAAGAGGTCTCATTCAAATATGAGAAATTGTTAATTCCTTTTAGGTGGTAGGTACATAGATGTCTGCTATATTAGTTGCTGGAATTTTCTGTGCTTTAAAATTTTCCCAAATAAATAAAATAGATGAGAGTTATTTATTATCATGACATCTAGCCGATCACCTTATTATGTAACTAAGGAGAAGAAAACTGGTTTACAGAATCCTCTCCAAATTGTCTAGGTATGTAAAGTACAAGTCTTTATACTTTATAAGACTTCTGCTTATAACACTCCAACATGCATATCCTTAAGGGTTTCATGTTCCTAAGACTATGAAAAATTCAAGGACCCATCAAATTCAAACATCTTGATCTTTATATAGAAAATATATCTATGTATCCAGGAAGACTCCAGAGACAGACCATTTGGGTTCAAATCCTAGTTTTTTTTTTTAAGATTCTATTTATTTGAGAGAGAGAGTGAGAGAGAGAGAGAGCAAGCATGTGTGCACATGAGCAGGAGCAGAGGGAGAGGGAGAAGCAGTCTCCCTTGCTTAGCAGGGAGCCTGAGGCAGAGCACAGTCCCAGGACCCTGGGATCATGACCCGAGCCGAAGGCAGACGCTTAACCAACTGCACCACCCAGGTGCTCCTGACCTTGAGAATATTAAGAAAACTCTCTTTGCCCTTGTTTCTTCATCTGTAAAATGTTGATGACAGTAGGGCCAAACTTGTAAGGTGATTGACATTAGTAGAGTGCTTAGGACAGTGCATGGCACCTCCCAAACATCATATGTTTCTTAGATAAAATAAGTAAGAGTTGGAAACCCAGTAAGTTCAATGTAAAACATGTTTACTCATCTTAGACAAAGAAAGGTCAACTCCAATCAAGCATTCAGCCTGGGTGGGAGTCCCAGGCTTCTGTGAGTACAGAATTAGAAACTGAAAAAGGACACCAACCACTTTTCAAGTTTTGAGGCTTAATTACCCTAAGAGGAATCATCTGGACGTCTGCCACCCAGGCCTCCTGCTAGCTGGAAACTTGATCTTAAGTAGCTTCTGTTAATCAGGATGGTGACTGTCCTCCTCAGAGAGGAGGCAACTTTAGTCAACTGAGAGCATAATTATCCTCTGCTAGTGAGTAAATAAACCCTAAGATTTAAAAATTACTTATAGGATATTCAAGCAAATTAAAGACATGGTTTTAATATTTTTGTATCATATGGGAATTATTTGTAATCATTATTGTGCTTTTATACTTACATCATTTTTAGGAAAATTAGCCCTGTTAACATGACAGCTTTGTAATTCCAATTTAAAATGTGTGATTATGTTACTGATTTGGCCTTGTAGCTGTTGGTTGAAATATCACTGGTTTGTTCAGTATTGGACCACTGAAGAGGGCTTCAGGTTCAGTGCATTTATAAGTCACATTTACTGGAATTTTAGAATACAGGGATCACAAGAAGTGAGACAAAGCATTTGATTTGTTAATTCAGATTGTTGACATACATAGGCAAAAAAATGAAATATGCTAAATTTATAAACTTAGTGTGAGACATTGAAGGTCTTTGTTTACTCTGTAATTTGTAATCAAAGCTTCTTAAAATGGTGATCAAATTCTGTCAGACTTAAAATAACAATAAATTTGTTGATTAAGAAAAGCTTGGGTATTATTTTTGAAACTTTCCTAAAATGAACACTAATTGTTTAAAACGAAATAGTCTTCTGGATAGTTCGTGGTATTCAAAACCACCCTGGAGAACACCCAGAAGCTCATATCAACAAGGGACTATGTCTAAGACATGGATATACGCGCAGGGTCACCTGGAATGGGGAGGTCAGACAGGCCCTTCTTCATACTGTGTTTATCACTGACCAGTTTTGTGACTTTGAACAGCTACTTAATTCTAGTTAAGCCAAGATCCCTCAGCTGTAATCAGGGAATCATGTTATAGATTAAAGGATTAAATGCGATAATGCCTATGAGGGGCCAGCAGAGTGTCTAGGACTCAGGAAGTCATTCATAAATATTATTTTAATGGAATTGTGATCAGAGCTTAAGACTTTAGAAGGCATCTATTCTGCTGTGCTTAGACAAGCTACTCCTCACCTTACGGGCAAAACAACTAGTTCAGGGCGCTGGGTGGCTCAGTGGGTTGAGCCGCTGCCTTCGGCTCAGGTCATGATCTCGGGGTCCTGGGATCGAGTCCCGCATCGGGCTCTCTGCTCAGCAGGGAGCCTGCTTTGCTTCCCTTCCTCTCTCTCTGCCTGCCTCTCTGCCTACTTGTGATCTCTCTCTGTCAAATAAATAAATAAAATCTTTAAAAAAAAAAAAAAAACTAGTTCAGGAGCCACTTAGAGAATGCCCCGCTATCTTGAAGACATCACGTTGTTTCTCTTCTTTCCCTGTTCTATGACTCCGAATGGGGCATCTACTCTTGGCTGATGAAAGACACTATAGCTGAGCTTCAGAACCTCATTTTATAAGCTTCTGTAGAAAACTGTATCAGAAATATAATTTATGAAAAAAAGCACAGCCAGTATTATAACGATTTTAGATTTCTCTCAGATTCAATACTTAAATATATAGTCCACTGATTTTGCTTACTTTCTTGGTGTACTATTTGCCATTTTTCTGCCATTCCAGCCGGTTTGTCGATGATGGAGAAACTGAAAGGCCTACTGTGTTGGGACCCATCCAAGTCCTCTGCGGTCACATTCACGTACGGCACGTTGTCACAGACAGTCTGCACTGGGTTGACCAGTGTGGGACAGTGGTCATTGATGTCCTCCACTGTGATAGCAATGGTGCCAGTGATGGTTTTTCTTGGATAACCTTAAAAATGAGAAAGAATAAATATGAATATGCTGCCCCTATTGCTGACAACAGACACAGTCTGAATTCTCTTTCTGGTTTGGTATGGAGAAGGTACTAACAAACTGGGGCACTTTCCATCCTATATATGTTTTAAGGTTCAGATGAAGTCATGTCTTTTAATCCGCTAAATGAGTAGAAATGTTAAGGTTTGTCCATGGGAGAGATCTGAGTTCCCTACAAGAACAAAATGAAGGTCTCGGATGTTCCAAAATAATACTTTTTTTTAGTATTAAAAATACTAAAAAACCCCCTGGGGATAAAAATACATTATATGTTTATAAAAAAATAAAAAAATTTAATTAAAAAAAAAGAAAAGAAAATCATAAGGAAGGGAGAGTACATTTGCAGTGCTGTATCAAAAAAAAATGTGTGTGTAAGTGGACCTGAGCTGTTCAAATCCATGTTGCTCCAAAGTCACATATACCATCCTGTCTGCTTAGTGGTCTTCTACATAACAATAAGCTGTTCCATTTAAAGAGGTATTTTATAAAATTAAAAATATTTGATATAAGTTAAAAAAATACTAAAAAAGTACTTAGATACACATAATGAGAAGAAATACGTATGTAATAACTTACTTTCAGATACTGCCAAAATCTTTGCAGTGTATATACCATTTTGGACATATCTGGATTCAAAATCAGGAATTTTTACAAGTTTAATTTCAGATGTAGCAGAATTCACAGAGATCCAGTTGTCTCTATCTTCCAATTTCTCATATCTGTTATAAAACAAACATAAAAGTAATTCCCACTTCTGGATAAATTGATAATCTCTAACAATCTACAACTCTTTCAAGGTTAATTTTTGGTTCATTCTCTATGTTCTTGTTATAGGCATTAGTTTGAAATCGTTTTAATTTCTTGCAACTGTCCTGAAAGCCTTCTCTCTTTACAGCCTATCACACTTATTTGGAACATTCCGTATTTCTGTAATGTACCCAAGACACATACAAGGGCAATCCTTTTTGCCTACAAATCCAGGAAGTTTGCAAGTTGCTCCTTAGTCTGTTCTACAGCCTTTGGTCTAGTCTCCCTTAAATTTGGGGTAAACCTCTGGAGAGTAACGTAGTTACCCAACAACAATCGGTGGAGGAAACGTATTTGCTACTTTCTTGCCTCTAATACTTTTTTTCAGGAAAGAAGACAGGTTTAGACAGAAAAAGACAGTAAATTTCATTCGTAATTTTCTCTTTGTTGCTTTTCAGCTTTCTCTAGCGAGAATTACTTGGAGGTGAAACACCCATTATCTGTCTCACACTCAGCTGGTGGAGGGAAGGTGGTCTGGGGGGAAATTTCTCCGTGATTCTCAGTTGCAGGTACAACTCTGGATAATTTAATCTCCAGACCTTTGGGGGCTGTAATACTGGGAGTGAAGGAAGAAAATGTTCACATTTCATTACGATTTTTTGAAGACAGGCATTTAAAATAATTTAAAATAAGGAAATATATTCATAACTGTCTCTTACCTTACATGAGCTACTTGTCCAGTGTCTTCGTCAAAAGCTTGAAATTTTCCAATTATTTGGCCTTGGCTGGACTTATCCATGCTCTCGCTAACATGAACGGAGATTGTGCTACTTCTAAAACGAATGCCTTCTTTCACATTTTTCACCTTTACTTTGAAGGGAAAGGATGTAGGCTTATATTTATTCTTAACTGATTTGTGAAAAGCGGCTTTGTTGGTGACAGTAATGCTGAAATCAAGATTCTTTATTTCTTCATAATCTACTTCCTAGGAAGACAAAAATCAAAGGAAATTCTTTCAAAAGAGAAAATAACTAGAACACGCATAGAGCATACATACACACACGTATAGTTTTAATGTTAGATATGACAATTTAACATATGCAGAATACATTAGCACTCAGTAATCTAACTCATAACAATACCAAGCAATTAAAAAGTCTGTCAGCTTGGATATTCATCAATGTTAAGGATGATTTAGGTTACATCCCCCATTTTTCTTTTTAAAGTCCAGATCATTGAAAATATATTATATAGACACACACACATATTTAACAACCTGTTTCTTTTACTTTATTGAAAAAAGTTAATGGACATGTGATATAATATTCCTTAAAACGTGTTCTATGGGTTTGTTCTGGTGAAAAAGGTCACATGCCTAGTGGTAGCAGCTGGCTGTCCACCTAGTATAGACTTCTACTGCACATGAGCATATCAAAAAGCTGAGACCTCCTGGTTGAACTTGCCTAAGCCCAAGGGTTTTCAAATTTATTTAAACAAAGAACCTATCCTCCACACCCTTTTTAGCATAATGTCTATCATTATCTGGTTTGCTATTAATGCCATAAAAGATTAACCTTCCTCCAAATCCAAATATTGATTCTTTGTGAACTGTGAAATTTGTAAAGTATATTTGATAGTCAGTGTATCACTGAATACATATTTTATGTTCCAATTCGTCCATTTTCCTTTTATAAACATTTCTACAGTATTCTACCATTTAGATGTATTTAGTTTACTTAACCATTTGATTATTAGGCGTTTGGAGTATCTGTAATTTTTAAATATAATTAATACTGCTGTGAACATTTTTACACAAATCACTTTTCCTCTGTTGAGCTGTATTCCACTGTGAAAAGAAATACCTAGTCAACGTTTATTTAGGTCTTGTTGATTTTTATTTCTTGTGGTCCTGACCATTTAGACACAGGGGGGCATTTTTCCTTGTTTCTTTGGTATAATATTAAATGTATTACATGTGTTTACAGGAATTACTGCAAAGCTATTCACTTTTTTTTTTTTTTTTTTTTTTTTTAAGATTTTTTATTTATTTATTTGACAGAGAGAAATCACAAGTAGGCAGAGAGGCAGGCAGAGAGAGAGGAGGAAGCAGGCTCCCTGCTGAGCAGAAAGCCCGATGCGGGGCTCGAACCCAGGACCTGGGATCATGACCTGAGCCGAAGGCAGCGGCTTAACCCACTGAGCCACCCAGGCGCCCCAATTCACTTTGTTTTTTGACGACTTATTACAAAATCATTTTCTTCTCTGCAGGGTTCTGGATGGATAACAGCTTCTGCCCTCTTTGTAAAATCAGCCACTAGGGTGCTGAGACAAGGATTCAATGGAAAACGACTAGAGACAATACAGTCTTTATGATTGTATGATCCTTGTGAGAGTTATCTTAAGCTGCCCTTGCACTTAACATGCTTGTTTTAATAGCGTGACGTATGCTGGATGCGAAAGAAGATATTCCAGTCAGGTGTCATTAGTATTCAAAGACCATGGAAGGCCACAGCAATGCTAAAAAATGAGCTAGGTACTAGGGCAATAAAACCTGTTTCATATAATAGCCATATATTATAAATAGCCACAGTTTTCCAGAGAGCATGAAAAAAATTTTCAGCATCATGAACAATGAATAAGGACAAATACCTCTCTGTTTCTAAAACGGTCAACATATTTTATCATTTTCATTTTTGCTACTTTTAATAGCATTTAAGAATTTAAATGTAGGGACGCCTGGGTGGCTCAGTTGGTTAAGCAGCTGCCTTCGGCTCAGGTCATGATCCCAGCGTCCTGGGATCGAGTCCCACATTGGGCTCCTTGCTCGTCAGGGAACCTGCTTCTCCCTCTGTCTCTGCCTGCCACTCTGTCTGCCTGTGCTCGCTCTCTCTCCCTCTCTCTCTGACAAATAAATAAATAAAATCTTTAAAAAAAAAAAAGAATTTAAATGTATTTGTTAATTTGTTAACAAAGCTTTGACTTTTCCTTATGTGATGAACTATTATCTGCATTTTCAGTTTAAAGTATCTGTTCCCAGGGTGCCTGGGTGGCTCAGTTGGTTAAGCATCTGCCTTCAGCTCAGGTCATGATCCCAGGGTCCTGGGATCAAGCCCTGCCTCAGGGAGCCTGCTTCTCCCTCTCCCTCCCCCTGCTTCTGTTCTCTCTGTCAAATGAATAAATAAAATCTTTTTTAAAAATAAAGTATCTGTTCTCCTTTATTGAGAACAGCTTTATTGAGGTATAATTTACATAGAATAAAATTCACCCATTATAAATGTACAACATGATGATTTTTAGCAAGCCTATACAGTTTTGCAAATGTCACCACCATCCAGGTTTAGAACATTTTCATCACCCCCAAGAAATTCCTTTTTGCCTGTCTGTAGTCAGTCATCACTCACAGCTAGCCCTGAGCAACTAATGTCTATATCCATTGTTTTGCTTTTCTAGAAATTTCACAGAGAAAAAAATCATACAATATGTAGTATTTTGTGTCTGGCTTCTTCTACAAAGCATGGTTTTGAGATTCATCTGTGTAGTAGCAAGTATGAGGACTCCATTCCCTTTCACGAACCAAGAATATTCCACTATGTGGATATACTGCATTTTATCTGTTTATCAGCTGAAGGGCATTTTATTGTGACCAGTTTTCGACTATTATGAATAAAAGCTGCTTGTAAGTTGCATAGAAGTTTTTGTATAGATATACTTCTTTCTGGACATGCAAATGTTTTATTAGTATTTAGTGTACAATGTAGGGATTTGACAATTCTACACACTATGCAATGTTCACCATGATAAGTGGTTACTACTGACATCATACAAGTTATTACAATATATGTTTTTATTTTTTGTGGGTGGATACCTAGGACTAAATCTCTGGTCACCAACTCCTTGGTGTTTAACATTGGAAAAAACTGCCAAACTAGCTGTATCACTTTATGTTTTCACCAGCAAGAGAGAGGAGTTCCAGTTTCTGCATAATGTTGCCGATTCCTGGAGTTGTCAGTCCTTTTGATTACAGCCACTTATGTAGAGGCGTTGTGCTATCTCTTGTAGCTTTAATTTGCATCTGCTCTAATAACTAATGATATTGAGTATCCTTTACTTCCATATTTGCTAACTATATATCTTCTTTGTCTAACTTCCTTTGAATGGAATCTGATGATTGCTCTTAAAATTTGGAAGCAATTCTTCATATAATTGAGACAGGAAATTTATAATTTTCTCAGTCTGCTGTGGTCACTTTAATACTAATTGTACTATTTTTTGCTATGCCCCCTTTGGCATAGCATCCCTTGTTGTGCTACCATGGTAGAGTGAGAATACTTCTAGAACTTCTATCATTCATCACTGACTTTCTCCTTATGTGTTATTGGCTTTTTGTCTTAGGCATCTAGCAAGGTTATACTCACATTCTATGACTAAGAGGATTACTTACTTCTTTATAAATAGGCAAATTTATTTGAATGGCACCAACCTGATGCTATTATCCACTTCTTTCATAATCATAAAATGTGTCTTCCCTTTAAGCACGAGGTAATCTTATTCTATTTTCCCTTGCTTTACAAAGTGGCAGTCTAAGTAAGTGCATATAATAGCTTATTAATAAATGGTACACATAATTATTACCATGAAAATTCAAGTGAATATTTCTCTATTCTGTTATATATTTATATTACCATTATTCCTCTTCCTATGGTTAGACTTTACCTACTCTTTCATATACTAATTTTTAGTATATTTAGAACTTTGGGAATCAACTTTTGTCTGTGTGTGATTAATGGAATAGTATTTTAGGAGCTACAGCTTTGCATTTTATTTCAAAATCCGATAAGGCGATTCTATCATAAGCCATTTAAAAATACACTGATATTCTTTCTTACTTATAATGTTAGATAAAAATCCATCCTATAATTATAATATTTGCTTTAAAAAAATTCTGTGGGGGGTAATAAATTTCTAATATATAAGACCCATATGCTTAATAAGACTATTTTTCTTTCACTGATTCAATTAAGCACAAGTTAGAATACTGGGTTTCAAATTGTGACCCTCATACTAAACATTAGAATCACAAGTGGATTTCTGTTATAAAGGCAAGTTCCTGAGCTCCATCCTATCAGACTTGATTATAGGGCCCAGGAATCCCCATCTGGGGCACGTAATTTTACAAGGTGACTCTTAGGCATACTGAAGCATAAGGACAACTGGATTCGAGCTTTGTCAAGTAATTATAGCTTTAGTTTTTACACACTATTGGTGAGGTCTGGCTTTACGATAAGTTGATCAATAAAGACAATAAATTGGGGATACTTAGTAGAGGCAAGAGGTCATGAGGTAAGGATGCTCTAGTCAGTCATGGGCTGCAAGCAAGATGGGAAGTGTGTTGAGCAATAATGATTCTGTAACATGTTGTCAGATTAGGGTTCGAGTCCCCTGATCTGAATTTGGACTGTAGTGCGACCATTTACTAACTATAGAACTTTGGCAAATAGGGGGGGTCTCCAATCTCAAACAATTGTGGTGTCAGTTGAGTATGTAAAGCACTCTTAAGTGTTTGAGGCTCAAAATACAATCATTTCTTCCTCTGCACCAATTTTTCCCATTCCAATTTTGAACACGAAATACTTACTTTAATAAGAGTCACAATTCCTTTATTAGTTTGAGTGTCAGTTTCTATGTGGAAATAACCCATTTCATTTCCTGACACGAACGTAAAATTTGCTAACCAATTATCAGAGCCTATTTCATCTGCATCAAACACATCTATGTGCATCACTGTTACGTTGGCTTGATTTTCTTCAATTACCATTTCAGTCTGCAAAACATGAACACAGGGTTTTTATTTTAGTGTAACACAAATATAATGATATATTTTTAGGTAAGACTAAGATACGAGTAAGTGAATACATCTCTTATAAAAATAACGGTTACCATTTCATTTTTGATTATAGGTATGTTGTCATTGACATCCAAAATACGAATCTGAACTTGAGCTTGATTTACTGGTTTATCTGTTATTTGTCCATTGCCGTCTCTTGCTTCCACTGTCAAAGTATAGCTGCTGTGTTCCTGCAAAGCAATGAAAAATATCCATCTGGGGTGAAAATGAGTCACTCCCAAATCTGTCTTTCTAGTTCATTTCATCATCAAGAGAATGAACCACAGTATATTTTATTCACAAATACATTTTATGATCTGTTATTCATGTGAAGATGCTGTTTATTTGCCGTCAGAGCATTTCTAGAGGCCAGAAAAAGCCTAGAGAAGTTGCTGGTAGTCAAATTCTTAAATGTGTCATTGGTGACATTATCAGGAAATGAGTCTCTCCTTAAAATAGTCTGTGTGCAAGGAAGTGCCATTCAAAATGCAGTCTGCTCTACAAGAAAGTGATTGGGGCAGGGGTGACTATAGAGGAATTGGTTCTTCATTTTTAGCTAAGATTTAAGCAAGGAAAACCTAGTCCCCAAGAAAACTTTGCCTGCGAGGAAAAAAATGTGGTTGACTTTGTCCAGACTTTCTGAGAGCTATGATTCTTAGAGAACCTATCTTGGAGAATGGTGTCTCACATGCCACTCCAAAGTGAGCTCTTCTCTTCCCCACGGTCCCCTTATGATGGCTCCATTCGGTGTAGCTGGAGTGTAAGAGAAAGCGGGGGCAGCCAGGTCCAGAGCATGGGGGTCCTGTGTGGGACAGAACCGCCCAGTGCGAGTCAGGACAACTGAGGCCCCAGAGCCAGTTGCTTGGATTCTAATTCTGACTTTGTCACTTACTAGCTGTGTTGTAAATACACTTAATCCTTTTGACCCTTGGTTTCCTTCTGTGTAAAATGTTGATAACAGGGAGGACCTGCCTCACAGAGTTTTTAGTTGGATTAAATGGATTAATCTATGTAAAAGGCTTCAAATAGCACTTGGCACACCGTAGATGCCCAATAAGTGACAGGCATCGTTACTGGCTAAACTTGCCCTATTTCAAAGACAGACGCTTATCACAAATCAGGATAGTTAAAAATAATACTTTTCCATTCTAATTTTATGTGAAAAGGTACGGAGTAGACTTTTAGGAATAATAATATTAATTTTATAGAGATCCAGTCAGCGACGTTGGGCACAATCTTCTTCTCTGGGCAAAAGGAAATGATTTTCCCAAGCAATACAAAATACAGTGACTGCACCCGGACGATGATTTACGTCTGGTGACAATACAGTGTTCTTGGGATCATCCACATTCTCCTCGTGCACACTGTTAAAACCTTTATGTATGTAGCATTTAAAAAAACCTCCCATCTCCTGTTTTGATCCAAAATTTTCCCTTTCAGTTAGAAATAAAAAAGTGAAATGTTTGAGAATAGCCTATCCAGGAATCCTATTGAAAATTTCCTCCAATTTGGGATTTACAATTCCTTCCTTTATGACTATTTCTATTATCCCGAGTAGGATTCCTATGTCAGTCTCTGTTCTGTATTAGCAATAGAGGAGACTCCCGATGCTTCATTACAGAAACACAAATTAAAGAACATTGCTTTACGATGCTATCGCAAACAGAATCCTGCCTGGAGAGGCCCCAGAACAGAGCTGTCCTTATGTAATTTTAAGTTTCCTAACAGTCAAATTTTAAAAAGTTTTCAAAAAAGGTGATACTACTAATTTTAAACAAATACATTTTATTTACCCACGGGATCTAAAATATTATTGTGTCCACATGCAATCAACAGAATATTACTAAGGTAAAATGTTACATTTTTTATTTAGGCTAAGTCTTTCCAAGTTGGTGACTTTTTTGTATTTATAGCACATCTCAGTTTGGATGAATCACACCTTAAGTGATCAATGGCCACAGATGGCTCATGTGATATCGGGTTGCACCTTGCTAGAAGAGGGTATTTGTAGGAGTTATCCTATAAATGAAGAATATACAAGATAGTAAGCTAATGAGAAAATAAATTAACAGAAAGGAAAACCTAGAGAGATAAAAAAGGGTTTCAAAGATGAGCAACATAAAATACTAACTTAGCATTTAAAAGATGAACATAAAATACTAAGTTACCTCTCTGTCCAAAGTAAAACTGGTTGTATAAATCTCCCCTGTGTCTTTATTTAAGTAGAACACTGGAGGATAAGCAGGCTCCTGAGATACGATTCTGTAGGAAATTTTAGAATTCAGAGTATTGGGCTCATCTGCATCTGTTGCACTGATTTTCATCACAAGGGTATCTGGCATTAGAAACAAAGGCGTCCAAGTTGAAACTCAACTTTAAGCACAAGTCATGTACGTTATTATTCTCTTTATAATTTCAGCCTGTTCACAAAAGGATTTTAAGTGCTTATCAAAATCACAGCTTACCAAGATGAAAAACTTTAATTGGATGAGAAAGTAAGTGTGAATGGGTGCAGAAATAAGAAAGATAAGAAGAGGGCAAGGCTGCAAATTTATTTCTAATAGCTCTAGTGATCAATACAAAGAAATAAGGATGAACAGGTACAAATACATGCTTAGTAAAATACAAACAATTCAGGAGAAGAACAGCTGTTCTCTAGATTATGATCAAAGAGAAATCTCTCCTGCAAGCCTTCACATGGACTACTGCATTGGACCATGTTATCAATAAACCTGACAAGAGACATAACATAAGCCAAAGGTCAGTGAACTACTGCTAGCCAGCACAGTCACCTGTTTCTGTATATAACATCTTACGGCAACATAGCCACACCCATTTGTTTACATGTTGTATAAGGCTGCTTTCCAGCTATAAGGCAGCATAATGGCTACAGAAACCTAACCTGTTCCATCCATCTGCCTATCTGTTTTGAGGGTAAAAAAAAAAAAAAAAAAAAAAAGATACCATGTAAAGCCTTTAGAACTTGTCACAGAAAAAGTGGTTGCAAACCTAGAGTGATAGGTTTATTACCATGTGTCCTGTGGGTCTCCATCAAGATATATGATTTCGTGTTCAGTTACATAATGGGGTTAAAATGACAGGGTGGAGGGATACTCATTCATAAAATTAACAAACTCTGACCTGCAGCACTCAACTCTTCAATAGACCCAGCGAAGACGTCCTGTGTGAACACTGGCTCATTGTCATTGATATCAAGAACTTTAATGCGGAGTTCTAATGGTTTCTCAAGATTGTTTCCTCTTTCATCCAAAGCATAACCAACTAGCTGAAATCATGACATAAATAATAGAAGAGATTAAATGTAAGCTAAGGTAATTAAATTACTATAATATAAAAACAAATCATAACTACTACCAAAGAAAAACTATAAACTAATTAAAGTAAAATAATTCTTCCTACCAGAAAACTTGGCGTTTCTTCTCGATCAAGAATCCTGGTGATGTTCAATTCTCCTGTGTTTTTATTAAAGACAAACACGCCCAACGGTGACTCTGTGATCCCTTTTCCAGTGTATCTGTATGTAACTTTTAGTCCTCTTTCTTCTGCAAGATCAGAATGTATCTAACACAAAAATAACAGAAGAATGCCCCAAGTTAAACTCTCTGTAACTTACATGCACATATTTTTAATGGAAAATTTCCCTCCAAAGTTGTCATAATGTTGATAGGAAGAAGGGAGGACACAAGCACTCAAGAGAAGATGTGCTGATGTCAGAGAACCTGGTTCAAATCCTGTCTCAGCCACTTACTAGTTACGTGATACTAAGAGTTACTTAACCTCTCTGTGCCTCAGTGTTCCTCTCACTAAAGTGGAGAGATATTACGGCCTACCTCTTACTAAGTGCTATAAAACTAAGTTATCGTTAGGGGTATATCTTGGGAGGACAGATTTTTAAATTTAGCACATGAGGAAGGGCACATGGGTGGCTCAGTCAGTTAAGATCTCGATTCTGGCTCAGGACATGATGTCAGGGTCATGAGATTGAGCCTGGTGTTGGGCTTCACGTTGGGCTTCATCCACGTAACACATTTGCTTGAGATTCTCTCTCCCTCTCTCTCTGACCCTCCCTGCCTCTTGCAGTGTCAAAATTACCTCTATAAATACATTCGATCATCTGGAAAGGATGAATAAGGCATCCTTCAATAGAAGGATTAAAAAAGTCAAGTGCCTTTCCTGCTTAGAATGTCTCAGGAAATTCATGCATCTAACCCATTTCAAATGCCTTCTGTAGTCGTCATCTTCTTTTTCTATAAAAACTTCATTCCTGTCTGTAATTCTTACTTAGTAAATGGGTCTCTGTGGCCCACTACTGGTTCTTTATTTTCTTCTTCAGACATCATAGAAGCCATCGCCATTCACCTACCTGGTCACTTCTTTGTCCTGAAATCTCGGGATAGTTACACTTCCTTCCTATAGATTTCCCAAAATGCACTAGGGCTGGGGAACAGCTGCTGAGAATGACCAAGGAGACAGCAGACAGGGGCTTCCAACCTCCTGCTACACCAGCTCTGCTCCTGGAGTGGAATGGTGAACCTGGGGCAGTCCATGATTACCTTTCACTGAGCTTCTGTCTCTGTTTGTCTTTCTCTTTTTCTTCTCTCTGTCTCTGTTTTTTGCCAAGTATATGCATATGTATATAAAAATGTATATATATGTGTGTGTGTGTGTGTGTGTGTGTGTGTGTGTATATATATATATATATATATATATATATATATATATATATAGTATTTCTAAAGAATTCTAGATCTTCGGGCGCCTGGGTGGCTCAGTGGGTTGAGCCACTGCCTTCGGCTCGGGTCATGATCTCAGGGTCCTGGGATCGAGTCCCGCATCAGGCTCTCTGCCCAGCGGGGAGCCTGCTTCCTCCTTTCTCTCTCTGCTTGCCTCTCTGTCTACTTGTGATCTCTCTCTGTCAAATAAATAAATAAAATCTTTAAAAAAAAAAAAAGAATTCTAGATCTTCATGTACTAATTATATATTACATCATGCTATTTAGGTTAAAAATAAAGCAAAACTGTGTGTGGACATAACTGTTGGTTTGTTTATATATATGTATATACTTAAGAGTATGTAAGTATACACATATTTATGAATTTTTTAAGATTTAGAGAATATTACACTGTTGACAGTATTATCTCTACATGGACAATTTGGAAAGTTGAGGAAATTTAACAAGATCTTTTACTTTTTATGTAATTTCTACATATGTAACAACTTTTTATGTAAATTTTACATATGTAACCATTCATGGAATTAAAATTACTAAGAACAACTAATGCTTATTGAATCCCAAAAAATCAATGCAGTTTAGAAAAACTTATTGAGAAAACGTATGAAGGACTCAAACACCTCAGAAAACCAAACCCAACCAGCAAACTTAGTTGCTTATATACATACTATTATGTAAAGCCACAATTAAAAATTTGGATTTTAGAAGGCTTTTATGAAAAGAACATGTTGCTAGAGAGAGGAAATCATCTTCTGTAGCTGCCTTTCCTTTGAAGGAGCTCTTCATGCATGATATTTATAATGTTGGAAAGATAAAGATAACACTTGGATATGAACATGTATTCATTCACACAAATGTTTGCTGAGCCCCCAATGGATGTTGGCACTGCTTAGGGTACAGGGCATGAGCTGTGAGCCTAAGAACTAAGCTCTTGCCCCCTGGGAGCTTACACTCTACCAAAGGAGCCAGACAGCAAGTAAGCAATGTATGGCATGGCATAGAGTGGAATGCACTATAACCAGGCTGAAATGGGAGTCAAGGGATAGAGAATGGGGTATGGCAGAAAAGGTAACAAGATCTTTTAGGGGATGACACTTGGGCAGAGGCTTGATGCTATGAAATACTGCAGGTATCTGTGGGGAGGGGATTCCAGGCACAGGAAACAGCAAGGGCAAAGGATGAGTAGCTGGGAAGAATTTGTGTTGGTTTGGGATCTAGGAGAGTGGGAGATGGGGGGTGATAGGAGCCAAGGTTGGAGAGGAGGTCTTGTATTAGCACTCTTACAGGTCATAGTAAAGAACATTCCTTCCATTGCAGCAGGAAGCCATTGAAATGCCTTTACTAAGGGGGTGAACATGCTTTGATTTGTCTTTTATTTAAAAGATCACTCTGGCTGCTTTCTAGAGAATGGGCTGTGGCAGGGTGGGGGATGGTAAAAGTGAAGCAGGCAGACAAGGTCAGGGGTTCTTCTGCCAACGCAGTGCAGAGATGACACTGACTTGGACGATGGGGGTGAACATGGAGAGAAGTGATCAGATCTGGAATATATTCTGGAGGTAGAACTGATAGTACCTGCTACATTTTTGAAAAACTGGATAGAATTATGTGCCATTGACTGAAATGGGTAGAACTGACAGCTTGAGGGGAAAAATCAAGGGTTCAGGTGTGCACATGCTAAGTTTGAGATACATACTAGCTGGATTACCATCTAATTTATAAAAAAATATGCCACTTTGAGAGTGAAAGAGGGTTATTAATTATTAGGCCAGGACAATGGCCTTCAAGATGTATGGTCACCCTCCCTATTAGATACCAGTTCTTTTCATTTTGAAAATTACTTTCTGTATGTAGCGTGGCAGAATATGCCATTCCCAAATGTGTCACTTTGGTGTAGGATTATTTTGAGCAACTGAAAAGCAGATTAAAGAAAAGTTCTCTGTCTTTCCCCTACGTGCCTCAAAGCAGGCCAAAATTTGTAAAGGTGTCCTCCCTCCCTTCTTTACCAGGAAGGACAAAATTTAATTATCAGAGACAACTTTAGACCCTTATCAGCTTAGAGATGGCACTGGGGTATCCACATAAGTAACTGTATTAACTAGCCTTTCCCTATCACTTGTTCCCCATAATTTTCCACAATTTTCCATCCATAGAGATTCAAGGACCTTTTCCTTTGTCTTGTGACTTCTCTAACAGTTTACTGTTGCTTTGCTAAGATGTTTTATAGGCCCCAATTCTAACCAGACCTTTGAATTATTCATCCCTGGGTACTCCTATGTGTTATAGGAGCAGTACACACATTAATAAACTTCTTTGTTATTCTCCTGTTAATCTGTCTTCTGTCACTCCAAATTATAGGGCACCAGTCAGAGAACCTAGTGAAAGAATCTTTCTTCCTCTACATATAACACCCTCTTTTGAGTACTGTGGCCCTTTCAATTAAAGAAAGATTCAATTAGTGTCAGATCTCTGACTCTTAGGTGAATTGAAGCCCCAAATTGTATAATCCAATAGAATATTAAAAGACTCAGTAGGTACATTGTATCCTTTTCCTTAAACTTAAAAATGAACATAAAAGTCTTCTCCCACTATATTTCAGTAATATACATTTATTTCCTATTTTTCTGTAGAAGGTACCTTGGCGATCGGATTCCTTTTGGACAGATCCTCTCCTTCCCGAAGAACCACAGGGGTGGTGATCCAGGACCGCTTTTGCCGCACTAAGTGAGTGTGTTTAGGAAGCAGAGTATGTTCATTTCCTGGGTTTAAGACCTACAACAATAAAATATTGTCAAAAAAATTATTAAGTATCCTAAAACACTATGGTATTCTGTAATTTATTAAGACTTTAAAAATAGTTATGCAAATCTTAAGGTATACATATCTTATTTCTTAACAGGTTTCATTTTCAAAGAGGAAGTATGTACACTCTGACAAACTCCATAGGCATTCAGGAAATCGTCTCTAAACCAGTAGAACAGTACGGTTTTGCTTTTATCAGTTAGAACAGATTTCCCAGACTGAAGAGTAAAAAAGGCTTATTACAGTGTCCAGACTAAGACCCAAGATGGAGTCGCCCACGACAAGCCCTGCATTAATACATCGGAACCTAACTAAATTTCTGTGCTTGGCCCTCCCAGAAAAGGAAGGCCTAGGCAAGCAGTCAGCATGGACCTGCTCAGGACCTTATCTCATCTGCCCCAGCTCCAAAGTGACTTTGCTCTACCCAATCAACAAATACCCAGTGTAACTTCCTATTCTTGCTGGCTTTGGTCTATAAAACCCTCTTGCTTTGTACAACTGTTTCCTAGACTGGATGCTTCCCTATTCATCAATCAATAAAGCCAACCAGATCTTTTCAAGATTTATGATCATTGGGTTGTTCTTTTAACAGCCTAGAGTAACTGAGTGACCATACAAATTGGCAAATTAAAAAATAATATAGTGTGTCAAAAATTCTTTCCTTACTGAAAATGAAGTTTCATTTTTCTGTGGTGGTTTATAGTTTAAAAATGAATTACCCAATGGGGGTTAAGGGGGTAGGAGAAGAGTAAATGAAACAAGATGGGATTGTGAGGGAGACAAACCATAAGTGACTCTTAATCTCACAAAACAAACTGAAGGTTGATGGGGGGAGGGGGGTTGGGAGAGGGGGGGTGGGGTTATGGATATTGGGGAGGGTATGTGCTATGGTGAGTGCTGTGAAGTGTGTAAACCTGGCGATTCGCAGACCTGTACCCCTGGGGATAAAAATATATGTTTATAAAAAATAAAATTAAAAAAAAAAAAACAGGAAAAAAAAATGAATTACCCAATGTTTTAAAACTAAATCTTAGTAACTAACCTGTGATAGCGATTTAACTAAAACCTAGTGAAATTGTCAGCTAATGAATTTATTGTTTGAAGGATGATGTAAAGGATTAAATTATCCATCTTTTGTTTTCAAGAACTTTGAGTAGAAAAGATTTATTCTATATATTTTCAGTTGGGCTTTACAGAAAAACATTTATGCAAGGAAAATTTCGATACAACTGACCTAGTATACTAAGATCAGAAATCATTTTTATACTAGATTTATCATCTTATTTTGTTGCTCTACATAACATTTTTTTTCCAGAAATAATGGTTATGACTAGGTCATTATTTTTTGTCTTATTTTTAGTTGAAAACAAATTATGTAACAAAACAGCAAAATAACATTATAGTTTACAGTGTAAAATTAAAACTTTATTCTACTTTTTCTCTCACACTTCAGCGTATTCACTGGTAACTGCTTGATCATCTTATCTTATGACCATACAGTTGCACATGTATAAAGCTTTTTGCCCTATAAAAATGGAATTATACCATACATCTTATTCTGCCCCTTGATCTTTCATTCAATACCTCATCATGGACATTCTTCATGTACCATAAGTTGTTTTACCATTCTATCAATGAACATTTTGATTGTCACAAAATACTGCATTGAACATCTCTGGATATATGTTCTGTGCACTTGACTGAGTAGGAATGGCTAAGTCTAAGGGAGTGTACATTTTTAATCTGGTAAGGCATGGCCAAATTGTCTTCCATTAAATTAAGCCTCTGAGTTTAAAAGACAGAAATAATCCCCTCGGTTCCTTACCTCTAAATGGAGTCCATTTCCAAAGTTAAAGAAGATCTGGAAAATAAGATCATTTATTTGTTGTTTAGTTTATCACTCAATTTGGTTTAAATACTTGTTAATAACTTACTACCTAAAATAGTATAAATATTAAAAAAAAAGGTTTAACCACCATCATTACTATCCTCCTTTGTTAAAAAAAAAAAAAATTAATTTTCCCTTTTGTCCACCACCACCTCCCCTCATGACCAGGGCCAGAGATAGGAATCTACTTCTTGATCCACACTGCCTCTTCCAGGTAACTCAGAACACAACTAATAGTTGAAAAACAAAAACAAGAATGCTCCATCCTGTGTTCTCATGGACCCACATAACTTTCCCCAAGGCCTTTAATGGAAATGCACCCTCCACTCCTGGCTCTGCTCCATCATTTCCAGGGTCACCCACATGACTGTCCACATTCAGATTTCACACTTAAATCTCACCAATTCTTTTCTTGGTTCTTTTTTTTTTTTTTAAGATTTTTATTTGACAGACAGATATCACAAGTAGGCAGAGAGGCAGGCAGAGAGAGAGGAAGGGAAGCAGGCTCCCCGCTGAGCAAAGAGCCCAATGCGGGGCTCGATCCCAGGATCCTGGGATCATGACCTGAGCTAAAGGCAGAGGCTTTAACCCACTGAGCCACCCAGGTGCCCCTCTTTTCTTGGTTCTTATCAAGCACTGTCACACTTTGGGATTAATCATCACACATAACTAAATACAGTTATTCTTATTCTAAAACCTGCACAATAGGGGGGCGCCTGGATGGCTTAGTCAGTTAAGCGGCCAACTCTTGATTTTGGCTCAGGTCGTGATCTCAGGGTCATGAGATCCAGCCCTGCCTGGGGCTCCATGCTCTGTGTGGAACCTGCTTAAGATTCTCTCTTGATCTTCCCTTCTCCCACCATATCTTCTCTCTTTAAAAAAAAAAAAAAAAAAAATTAAAAAAAAAATCTGCACAATAAAATCTTATCTTGCCCTCTGGCTTTTGCTGCCCTTTCTTTTTTAAAAAATTTAAACTCAATTAGTCAACATACAGAACATTCATTAGTTTCTGATGTAGATTTCATTAATTCACTAGTTGCATATAATGCTCATCACATCATATGCTCTCCTTTTTGCTTGTCACTCAGTCGCCCCATTCCCCCATCCACCTCTCCTTCAGCAACCCTCAATTTGTTTCCTATAGTTGAGAGTCTCTCATGGTTTGTCTCCCTCTCTGATTTTTTTCCCATTCAGTTTTACCTCTCTTCCCCACGATCCTCTATGCTATTTCTTATATTCCATATACAAGTGAAACCATGTAATTGTCTTTGTCTGATTGACTTATTTCACTCCTGCTGCTCTTTCTTTTCAGTCCAATAATCTCTTGATTTCACTCTTCCCTTGGCTTAATTTAAACCAGTTTTTTTTTTTTTAAGATTTTATTTATTTATTAAAGAGAGCAACGAGCAAGGGGAGGGGCAGAGGGAGAGAGAGTGGGAGAAGCAAACTCTGCGTTCCGTGGGGAGCCCATCTCGGGTCCTGATCTGAGGACCTGGAGATCATGACTCAAGTGGAAGTCAGATGCTTAACTGACTGAGCCACCCAGACACCCCTAGACCAGTTCATTCTAACATGGTAGCCTCACGTGGCTATTTACACTTAAATTATTTTTAATTAATAATTCATTTGCTCATTATCCACACGAGGCAAGTGGCCTGAAAACATTCCCAACACTGTAGACAACTCTACTAGACAACACTAGTAGAGTATTGTCAGACATTCCAAAGACATTGTCAGAGACTCTCAGACCCCTCATTCTCTTGACTTTCTAATATTACTGCCTCACTTTTTCCCCAACTCTGTGAGACTGTTAATCTCTTTGCTTCTGGCCCTGTACTGGCAACAATGCTAGACAGGGTCTTAGAGGCTGAATGGACCCATACATCCATTCACTTTCTAATAGCTGCTCCCTCCACAGAGGTGGTGACTTCTTTCTCTGGTGACCATGTGTTTACTTTTGCCCAGGAGAATCCAGATGGCGCCTGCTGTGTGGGCATGTGGCCATCTCACCTGTATAACTCCTTCAATCTCAAAAGTGTGCTCATTCAGACCATAAATTGTATAGTTGCCTTATCTTTGTATAGTAGCCCTATCATACCATTCCACACTTCAGCAGATGACCCCCATGGCATGGACCACAACTCTGAACCCACTCACTCTTAGATGACCCCACTTTTTATCTGACTGAGATTAAAATATTAATCCACTCTGCTTTTCTAACCAGCTCTCAGGGGATGCTGACATGCCGGTTCTTGAACAGCAAGGTTATAGAATGTGACAGAGTATCAGTTGTTCGTTTAAAGACAATGAAGTTCGACTTATTCATTGCTGTCTCAGTATTGACACAAGAAACGTTGTCATTCTTAATTACTAATTTGTAATGCAGAGAATCTTGTATTTCATGCATTTAACATTAAACTATTTTAACTGCAAATAGATATAAAAGAAGAGTGAATGGTACAACGACCATCCACAAAACAACACTTAGTTCCAATCATCTGGATGGATTTTTTAGGGGCACCTGGATGGCTCAGTCAGTTAAGTGTCCAATGCTTGATCCCAGCTTGGGTCTTATCTCAGGGTTGTGAGTTCAATCCTGCACTGGGCTCCACACTAGGCATGGAGCCTACTTAAAAATAACAACAACAACAACAAAAACAAACCCACAACTGTAAAAAAATAAAAAATATATTTTTGAAATTTAGGGACTAACATTAAATTTACACAAATGTCGCGAAGGTAGTACAGAGCTCCCTTACCCATTTCCCCCAATGACATCTTAAATAACTATTGTACACTTGTCAAAATTCAGAAAATGACATTGGTATATTTATTTATATAATGCAGAGTTGGCTAAATTCCAGACTTTACCCAGATTTTATCATTCCCCCCTTTAACTGTCCTTTCTCTGTTCCAGCCTCCATTTAGGAACCCAGACTGGATCTGGAATGTCTCCTCTGGTCTGTGACTGTTTTTCAGTCCGTCCTTGTGGATGATTCTGGCAGTTTTGATATTGGCCAAGTATCCTATAAAATGTCCTCCAGTTTTGTTTTATCTGTTGGTGTATTTCACGATTAGATCAGGGATGTGTTTTTGGAAAGAACACCATGGAGCTATGAAGTGCCCTTGTCATCACATTACATCAGGGGTAAATGATATGCATTCGACATTATTGGAGAAGGTAGACTTTGCAGGTTTCTCCACTATTAAGTTATCACTTTTCCCCTTCCCTACTCTATTCCACACAAGTGAGTCACTAAGGCTAGCTCATCTTTCAGTTGGGGACTGGGGGAGGAGAGAGACTAAGTCTCACTTCCTACGACAGACATGTATACATATTACTTGGAATTCTTTGGCAAGAAAGCTTCGTCTCTTCTTCCCTCATGTCTTTATCTGTTTAATCATTTATATCAGTATAATCATTAAATAAAAATATTTATTTTATTCTGTGGGTTGTAAACCAATATTATTTTATTAATTTTGTTCAAATAGTTCCAGCTTTGGGCACTGGAAGATCTTTCAGGTTAGATTTTGTTCCTACGCTTGACATGTTCCCATCTTTCTGTTTTTTTTTAACTCTTCCCTACTGTCTAGCATCACAAGATGCTCCAGGGTCATCTTATACTTCTCCCATCCCAGCTTTATAATGAGCCATTTCTCCAAGAAGCCCTGATTTCTAATATGGGAGGATGGTATTGAGAAGGACACACATTACACACATTGCACACAGATGTAGCACACACATTACAAAATTGTTCCCTGTCTCTGTTACTTTTTTCAGGGGAGTAATAAAGATAGAGCTTTTCTTAACTTGGTTATTACAAAAGAGACTGTTTTAATCTTTGGGAAGTGGTATCACCTGGTGGAAAGTGTATGACTTTGGAAATAGTCATACCTAGATCAAAATTCCAATTCTGCTCAATAAATTGCTTTAATCTGTTTCATTATCTGTAACATAATACATGGGTGGCAGACATTTTCAATTGTATGGCTAATTGCCATTTCCTGCTATTTTAGCATTGACTGAACCCCATTTTGTTCAGGTAGCAAGTAGACCCTGCTAGCTGAGTAATGACTGGTATATGCCAAAGCATCAGTCTCATTCACTTTGATGGTGACTAGGCATAAATGTGTGTATGAGTCAGTTAAGGCTGCCATAACAAAATACTATGGATTGTGTGGCTTAACCAACAGAAATTGGTTTCTTATAGTCATGGAGGCTGGAAAGTCCAAGATAAGGTACTGGTTGGGTCAGTTCCCAGTGAGGGCTCCCTTCTGACTTGTGGAGAGCAGCTTTCTTGCTATGTCTTCACACGAGGAGCAAGAGCTTGAACTTGAGCTCTCATGTCTCTTCTTATAAGGGCACTAATCCCATCACCTTGGGAGGTAGGGCATCAATACGGGAATTCAGGGCAGGGAGGAGGAAGGGGGAGAAGAACATTCAACCTATAACAATGTGTGATAGAATTCTGGCCAATGAGATAACTGGAGAGTCTGGAAAAGACTTTCCTCATTGATGGGAAGAGATGCATATGCATAGCCTCTCTTTTTATCTGCATCTGGAGATTGTAGAGCAATCTCATGACATTTGGAATGGAACCATCTGTGACTACATGGAGAGAGCTGATAAAATGGCAGAGAAACGAGACTGACACTGTAATATCTTTGAGGTACAAAATTGGTCAAAATCAGAGCCACCCCAACTCTGGACCACTTTTTATTATATTAAATATTCTTTTTGTTTAATCTACTTTCAGTTGGGTTTTTTTTACTTGACTCTGAAAGCAACATGATATACCCAGGTTGCAGACTTATAGTACATATTAAAAGAAATAATATAGGACTATAATTATTGCAGTGACTGGCATACAGTAGGCACTCAATAAATAGAACTATGATGGGACTTCCTTAATTCTATGACTTGCATTCTCCTCATCTTAAAATTTCTGAAATTTGGATTCACTTATGCCTTCAATTTCTTGAGCTCTTATAATATGCTAATATAATGTTCTTATCCTCTTGGATTCTTACTTGATGGAGAAATAGACAAGAATCCGTTGTGACAACTGTAAAGAAAATTAAAGCAGGAACAGGGTGGTGGAGTGATTTAGGACTGTGAGGAGGAACTCAGAAGAGGTTTTATCTTCATAGAGATTGAATAGAATGGGGGAGCAAGTTAGGCCAACTTTCCTGCAAATGGAAGAGCCATGCATGAGGTGGGAATGGTTTTGGTGATCAAGGCTGGTGCTGTAAGAGGGGAGTGAGTCAGGGGAGATGATATCAGAGCTTCTGGGGTGCCGGTAATCTTGTTTCTTGATCTGGTTGTTGAACACTCGCTGTGTTCAGTTTGTGAAAATTCAGTACACTTGTGATATGTACACTTTTCCATGTGTTACACTAAAAAGTTACAGAAATTGATGTGCACCTTAAAGTCAAGCACATGACAATTTTCTGCCACCAAGCTCCTGTGGAGGGTGAAGAGATTGTCAAATGAGGGTGAGCTGCTACTGGCATTTAGTGAGTAGAGACCGGAGATGTAGCTAAACATCCTATAAGGCACAGGACAGCTTCTCCCAACACATTCTCCGGCTCCAAAGGACAAAGTGCTGAGGTTCAGAAATCCTGATTTAGAACTTGGGTCTCTGATTGGAAGTTATCATAATACTCGAGTCAAGAAAGTTTTACAAATTTCAGAGCACTGTAGATTTATGTAAATTTCTCACCCGTAGCATATTGCAGAGAACACAAATGGAATAACTGACATTTTCTGACTTCTGTCCTCCATCCCCACTCCTTCCCACTTCGCTTTGAACATTTCCAGCTCTGCAAGTTTGAGTGATGTCCTGTGGGGATGTCGTAAAAGGGTTTCAAACATTGGAAGAATGTCTGGACAAGATGATCATTATGGTTTCTCCCAAGTATGAAATCTATAGCTTTTTTTCTCACAGGAACTTGGTGACAGGAAAGTGTCATATGCAACATGCCTTTAAGACTGAAGAGGAAAAATAAATTTTTAGTCTCTCTACCCGAAGAAGTAGTGTTTTTTAGATGAAACAGAAAAATCCTCCAATACAATTTAGTGAAGTTAAAAACAAGTTTTTATTTTTACCATTGGATGCTATGCATCTTGTTAAAACTGGTCTACCTGGTATCTGGCAAGAAATTTTTTTTTTTTTTTGGGGGGGGCAGAGACGAGGGAAAGTCAAACATCACTGCAAAAATACTATCAATCAATGTACTTTTGTTCTCAAGACTTGCACTCTTAGAGAAGACTTCCTGCTCTGAATCATCTTGATGATATAATAAGCAGAATCCAGGAGGACTTATGAGTCCCTGGATGACAGCTCCCCTAACTGCTATGTTTTTGATCTGGAGGAGATGATCTTGAAGCTTTCTTCCATGTTTCCAAGTCAATGGTGAGGTGACCCCTTAAGGTTTAATAACTCAGACCAATAAATATCTTACTACAGATGAACTGTAGAGGGATACAAAGTAGTTCATTTATTTATTTTTTTAAAAGATTTTATTTATTTGATAGACAGATATCACAAGTAGGCAGAGAGGCAGGCAGAGAGAGTGGGGGGAGGCAGACTCCCCGCTGAGCAGAGCCCTATGCGGGGCTTGATCCCAGGACCCCGGGATCATGACCTGAGCCGAAGGCAGAGGCTTAACCCACTGAGCCACCCAGGCACCCCTATGCTAAGATTCTTCACTGACAGCTTCTGATTAGGGATGCTCTAACACTAGAGCTCCAGAAAGTTTTCTGGCAGTACTGTGTAAGATGAAAGACAGTCTGGACATTAAAGTAAAAGCCAGAGGAGATAGCATGAGGACAAGCATAGGGTAATGGCAGGAGGATGGATGGGTAAAGCCAAACCTTTCAGAGGACCCAACTAATGCTTGGCAATGCCCTGTGTGTGGAGGATATGGGAAGGTGTCAGAGATACTGAAATTTTAAGTCTGGCTAGAGGGATCTAGAGGGATGCAATTTTCAGAGCATCTTGCAGACATGCTAGGCTTAGATCCTGGGGAAAGATATTAGACAAGAAAGAGTAAAGCACTATGGCTCAAAGGGTGGCAAGGGTTACACTCACTCTCTCCTAAAGGCAGTACTCTCTCAGCCTCAGCTGTTACCACCCACTCTGCACCTCCCCTGCCTCCCACTCATATCTGATCTATGTCACGGTGATGTGTGTACAGCATGCCCCTCTACAGTGCCGGGCTAGAAATGGAGCTAAGAGCTACTGCAGCTTCCTAGAGGTGACAGAACTCCCAGTAGAGTATTATGGAAGCAAAGAAAGGAGATATTTGAAAGAAGAGATGATTAACAGTATTAAAATATGATGATTGACTTAGGTATCTTGCATAACTTTTCAGCTAGCACCTTCAGGGTCTAAAGAGAGTAGATCTCTAAGATGAGAGAGTGGATAAGGGCAATTTAATTTAATGTTTTTATTTTTAACTTTTAAAGTACCTTTCACTGAAGAATAATGGATAATATATTTTATTAGTTTCAGGTATACAACATAGTGATTTGGTATTTATGTACATTATGAAATGATCATCACAAGCCTAGGCAATTAGTAGCTCTCATCATACAAGTTATTACAATATTATTGACTATATTCTCTATGTACAGGGTAGAGAATATAATCTTATGTATTTTGTAACCAGAAGATTGTACTTCTTAATCCTCCCCTTACCTATTTCATTTACCCTCCCAGCCTCCTCTGGCAACCATCAGTTTTTCTCTTTAAGAGTACTTCTGTTTCATTTTTTAGATTCTACATATATGTGAGACCATATGGTATTTGTCTTAACCTGTCTGACTTATTTCACTTAGCATAATATCCTCTAGGTCCATCCAAGTTCTTGCAAATGGCAAGATTTCATTCTTTTGTATGGCTGAGTAATATTTCATTACACACACACACACACACACACACACACACACACACCCTGCATCCATTTATTGATGGACATTTAGGCTGCCTCCATTCCTTGGCTTGCAATGAACATTGGGGTACATATGTATTTTTGGATAAATACCTAGAAGAGGAATTGCCAGATCACATAGTAATTCTATTTTTAATTTTTTGAGGAACATTCATACTGTTTTCCATAGTGGCTGTACCAATTTACATTCTCAGTCTTGGAGGACTATATGTTTCCAGGAATTTATCCATTTCTTCTAGGTTGTCTATTTGTTGGCGTATGAATTGTTCATGTAGTCTCTTGTGATCATTGGTATTTCTGTGGTATTGGTTTTAACATCTCTTTCATTTCTGATTCTATTTGGGCCCTTTTTCTATTTTTCTTGATGAGTCTGGCTGAGAGTTTATCAATTTTGTTTATCTTTTCAGAGGTCCAGCTCTCAGTTTCTATTGTTTTTTTTTTTTTAAATCTCTATTTTTCTGCTCTCATCTTTATTATTTCCTTCCTTCTACTAACTTTGGGCTCTGTTCTTTTTCTAGTTTCCCCTCCCCCTCCTTTTTAAAAAGAATTATTTATTTATTTGAAGAGGGGGTTAGGGAAGAGAGAAATCTTAAGCTGACTACGTGCCCACCTCAGAGCCTGAAGCAGGACTCAATTTCACAACTCTTAGATCATGACTTGAGCCGAAATCAAAGTCAGATGTTTAACTGACTGAGCCAACCAGGTGCCCCTCTTTTTTTAGTTCCTTTAGGTGTAAGGTTAAATTGTCTATTTGAAATGTCTCTTGTTTCCTGAGGTGGGCTTCTATTGTCGTAAAACTCCCTCTTAGAATTGCTTTTGCTGCATCCCATAGATTTTGGAACATTGTGTTTTCACGTTCACTTGTCCCAAGGTACTTTTTGATTTCCTCTTTGATTTCTTAATTGGCCCAATGCTTGTTTAGTGACATGTTTTAGTGTTTATGTGTTTGTGTCTTTCCCAGTTTTCTTCTTGTCGTTGATGTCTAGTTTCATACCACTGTGGTCAGAAAAAAATGCTTGATAGGATTTCAACCTTAAATTTACTGAGACTTGTTTTGTGGCCTACATTGTGGTCCACCCTGGAGAATGTACCGTGTGCACTGGAGAAGAATGTGTCTTCTGCTGTTTTTGGATGCAATGTTCTGTAATAATCTATTAGTCCATCTGGTCTAATGCATCATTCCAGGTCAATATCTCCTTATTAATTTTGGGTCTAGATGATCTATCCATTGATGTAAGTGGGGTGTTACAATCCCCTACTGTTATTGTATTACTGTCAATTTCCCAATCTGTGTCTGTTAACATTTGCTTTATACATGTAGGTACTCCTATGTTGGATGCATATTTACAAGCAATACGTCTTCCTGTTGAATTGACCCCTTTATCATTATGTGACACCCTTCTCTCTCGTTACACCAGTCTATTTTGTCTGATACAAGTATTGCTACCCCAGCTTGCTTTCTGCTTCCATTTACATTGAATATGTTTTTCTGTCTCTTCACTTTCAGTCTGTGTGTGTCTTCAGACCTAAGTGAATCAGTCACTATAGCTGAATGGATAAAAAAATACCAGAGCATGCCTATATGCTGCCTATAGTCTTTGGATTGGGCATTTAGTCCATTTACATTTAAAGTAATTATTGATAGGTATGTATTTATTGCCATTCTGTTAATTGTTTTCTTGTTGTTTTTGTAGTTCTTTGTTCCTTTCTTTTCTTGTTCTCTTGTGATTTGCGATTTTCTTTAGTGTTGTTTGGAATCCTTTCACTTTATTTTTTGTGTATCTATTATAGGTTTCGGTTTATGGTTACTATGAGGTTCATATATAACAACCTATGTACATAGCCATCTATTTTAAATTGGTGGTCACCTAAGTTTAAATGCTTTCTAAAAGCACTACACTTTTGCAACCCCCTTGTTTCATGTTTTTTTTTTTTTTTTTAAGATTTTATTTATTTATTTGACAGAGATCACAAGTAGGCAGAGAGGCAGGCAGAGAGAGAGGCTGAGCAAAGAGCCCGATGCAGGACTCAATCCCATGACCCTGAGATCATGACCTGAGCCGAAGGCAGCAGCCCAACCCACTGAGCCACCCAGGTGCCCCCTTGTTTTATGTTTTTGATGTGATATTCTTATTTTGTGCTTTCATTAACTAGCTATTACAGATATGACTGATTGTAGTACGGTTGACCTCTTCTTTTTTTTTTTTTTTAAGATTTTATTTATTTATTTGACAGAGAGATCACAAGCAGGCAGAGAGGCAGGCAGAGAGAGAGGAGGAAGCAGGCTCCCCGCTGAGCAGAGAGCCCGACGCAGGGCGCGGGGCTCTATCCCAGGACTCTGAGATCATGCGGTTGTCCTCTTCTACCTATCTTGTTACTGTCCCCTGTTGTGGAGGCTCTGTTGACCTAATTTCTAGGCCCCCTTCACAGGGAATTATTCCCTATACAGTCGCAGATTTGTTGTGTCTATGGGAGGAGGTGAGATCAGAATCTTCCTACACTGCCACCTCCCAGTTTTATTTATTTATTTATTTATTGGTTTGCTTTGTAGGGAACTTGAAAGAATAATGGGATGGAGGTAGTTTAGAATAGGGAGAACCTGAACTCTTTTCTCATTTCATTTCTACCCAAATCTCCCCTCTCATTCTCCAATCAGCCAGGCAGTACCCACTTGACTCATGACAGATATTTGGATTTTCAAAAGAGAATAGAGATAAGTAAGATGAATCCCGCATTAGAAGCTCACTATTTGTCTATCACCACTTCTCAATGGGGGTGCTATTGGCATTTCCAGGAAGAAAAAATATTCATGAGCGGCCAATTCTCCTTGACGGTTCTGAAGAATGCTGGAGGCTTAGCATCCCTGGATTTGGGGTATTAAAAATCAATATAATCCTGGGCCTCGTGACAACCAAAATGCACCTTCTGAACCCCTGTCCCCCAAATTTTTCTTGAGAATCATTGTTGCCAAGCCAACCCTCCTGCCAGGCTAAACCCTCCCTCCACTGTACTCTCTGGACTTTTCTGCCTGTCTTTGATCACAATACCCCAAATTTTGGAACATCTCTTTAAAAAAAAAAAAATGAGGAAAAACTGTTTCTAACCAGTCAATTACTATCACTTCTTTCTTGACCTTTTTCTGACCAACTCAACCAAAATTCATGTTTTATTTTCTTAATGATTTGAACACCTCCCTAAATATGTTTATTAGCATTATTAGCCTTATTAGCC
The DNA here is from genome assembly GCF_902655055.1 of Lutra lutra. Classification (NCBI taxonomy): domain Eukaryota; kingdom Metazoa; phylum Chordata; class Mammalia; order Carnivora; family Mustelidae; genus Lutra; species Lutra lutra. Next base: position 41,227,123 of record NC_062289.1, read on the forward strand.
TCCCTAAATATGTATATTAGCTTCCCTTGGTATCAAGAAGGCTGCACTCATCTTTCTGCATGGGTTTTGCCTCACATTCTATGTTCCACCTACAATGAACTCCTTCTCTTCTTCCAAAGAACCATGCACCCATGTCTTCAGTATATTTGCATATACTCTTTTCTCTACCTAGAACATTCTTCCCCCTTCTTCTCTTCATGTCATCTTATCACTAATTTATAAGTATTCTCAGATATTGGTGGGATGTTCAGTGTTGGAGCTCCTTCTGTAGGTTTCTTGGTATTATCTGTTGTTTTATCATTACTCTCCTTATAACCCAATTGGAATTTAGCCATTTACTTGTTTACTAGACCACAAACACCATGACGGCAGAACATGTCTGGCTTTTTCATGGTCTCCAATGGCTAATATGCTTAAAATTGAGCAAGGCATTACTCAACAGTGGTCCTATATGGTTAGTTTCTACATAGTTCCTCTTCTTATGAGCTCTACCATATTACCATTTAGACTACAATATAAATCCTGATATTCTAGCTTATTTTACTTTAATCACTAAGCTTTGCATATAATAATCTCAATAATTTTTAATAATTTGAAGTAAACAAAAATAGTACAATGTCATATGTGGTATACAATTGATACTTTAAGATAACCTTAACTAAGAAAATAATCTCTTATATATGGACAATATGTTTGGAAAGTGTTATTCAGCTCTTAATTTGTGACACTTTGAAAAACGGGAAAAAAGCTATGATTAAGAAATGCTCAAATTGATCTAAAGCTCATTTATGATTTCAGTTAAGGTTTCTGATTTTTCTATAATTTGGCAGTTTAAAAAAAAATCCCTAGTCAATGTGTAATTTTTTTCCATATAAACATTTTTATGCCTCATTCATGATTAAACTGTTTTGTAAAATTTAGACCAGTAATTCCCACTCTTATACCTGTCTGATAATTAGATTAGCTGCAAAGTTTCTATCAATACATATTTCTGGACCTCAACCATGGGGATTTTAATTTAGCTCATTAAGTATGTCTAGGATTGGGGAGAATTAGGCCAAATGAATGTGCATAGGTAAGGTGGTAAGAAGAGATATAAGAAGAATGTGATGTGAAGCTGGAGGATGGCAGTGAGGTGTCTAAAAGGCAAGGAATGCCAGAGATAGCTGGCAAACAGCCAAACAGTAGGAAGAGGCAAGGAAGGAAATCTACAGATTTCAGAGGGAACATAGCTCTGCTGACACCTTGACTTCAGACCTCTAACATTTAGAACTGTGAGATAATAAATGTCTACCGTTTTAAGCCACCCAATTTTTGGTACTTTGTTACAGCAGCCCTAGCAAACTAATACACCAGTAGATATGACTGTTCATAATACAATTTACCACTGAATCCTTAAAATGTAGTTTGGTTTTTAAAAACAAGCTTAATTAGTCAAAGGCAAAACGGAGGCAACCATCAGAAAATCTCCCCGCCTTTAGCAGTCTGCCCTCTTTAGCAGTCTGATGAAGCCTATGGACCCTTTTTCTGAATAATATTTTGAAATTTGTAAAATAAAAAAAAAACCCATTGGATTATGAATGAATTCCATTACACTGAAGTGGTCAGAATTTAAGAAACATCAATTTGTGATGTAGTGATATCATTCTTCATTATCAATACATTAACAATAAGATTTAGAAGTCTATTAGTGATGAGAACAAATGGTATTTTCAGGTAACTATAGTATGACATGACAATATTTGTGACAAAGTCACAGGTACTGCTAATGCTAAGGCAGTGTCTTTCTTAGACTCATGATTTAAAGAAATGCTAAATTTCAGGTAGAGATTAGTAAACATAGATACGTAATTTATTCCCAGCCATGTCTAAGGACCCTCTGAATACTATCTGTGGAGCATTTGGTGTTGGGTAGGTCTCAGGTAAAACACTTTTGAAGAGGAAAGACTGTCATGAAATATTTTCTATTTTCCATTTTGATAGAGTTGGCCTAAATGACTGTGTGATAGTTGTGTGAGTGCCACTCAGTATCTCCTTCCTTGTGTGTCTCCCTGAACTGCAAAGGAAAGCTAAAGATCACAGGTTAGATTCCCTTGCAGCTACAAAGTTCAAACTGTGATTTAGGTCCAATCAATCAGCTTTTACATAAGATCTGAAAGAAGGAAGTGAAGTAGAAGCTATATGCATACTGGCAAGCCCAGTATGTAGGATGCAGTTGGGTTTTTGCCCCGATCTTACTACTGTCTCAGTGCCTACCATTAGATTAATGGGTGCCAAGAGGCAGGGTCCTGGTACATTTAGTTGGCATGCCTCCCAGTAAATATGGCATGGTTCTGGACCTGGCAGCAAAAGTAGCATCCAGATCATGGCAATTTCTGCATTGTGGAATTGGCAGTGGTGGTTTCTGATCACAGGAGAGACGGTAACTCCCTAAGTGTTTGGGTTTGGCTGTGTGGCTTGGAAGTCATTACTGACAACTCAAAATGAAGTCTGTTTCCTCAATCCTTTCTATACTCATGCAATCAACTTACTGCCCTGAAATATATCCCTTCTTGCTTTAACTAGCTAGAATCAATTCTGTTATCTGTAACTGAACTCCGACCCATACAGAATACAATTTATATTCCCTTCTATAAAAGACTCATTTCCTCAAGAACTCCTTCTGATAGATGAGTTGCTTTCCATTCTTTACCAAAGTGTAAACTTTCAACTTCAAACACGGGGGGGGGGGGGGGGGGGGGGGGGGGGGGGGCTGTCCATTGTTCTTTGACCAAAGATAAACATACTCAAATTTATATCACAAAAAGCATAACAGGGTCACCTGGGTGGCTCAGTGGGTTAAGCCTCTGCCTTTGGCTCAGGTCATGATGGAGGCCTAATCAGGCTCTCTGCTCAGCCGGGAGCCTGCTTACCCTCTCTCTCTGCCTACTTGTGATCTCTGTCCGTCAAATAAATAAATAAAATCTTAAAAAAAAAAAAACAAAAAACAGAAAATACAAAGAATAGTCTAGAATCTGTTCCAGTTCAGTTAGTTATAATCACTTCATAAAGAAGTCAATTATTGCCTGATAGAGTAAAAACACTGGATTGCTAAAACAAAATATGCATAAATTATTAGCTATTTCTCCAAAAATATACATGACTTGGCCTGCTTGGTACACCATTTGAGAATTAAGGCAGTTCTTTTCCTATGTGAAAGGAATTTAATATTTAACCCTCAGGGTAAGCCAGGTGCTATGTTAGATTGGTATCCTACCTAGTCAGGAGGTATCACAATGAGGGAATTAGTTGCTCTATTATTCCAGAGGTCAGTCACAGTAAAGTTTTATTAACAAAATGAACTTGACTGAAAATTACCTCAATGACTTCAGCAAAATGAAATGGATAAACAGAGCATGAAAATGAATTGGTGTGCCAAAGGTCTGGAGGTCTTAATTATGCTATTCCAGTGAGACATCCTGGATTGGATTAGTTATCTTTTTTTTTCCTCTGTGATATACACACATACACAAAACAGGAAAAAATATATATTAACATAATTAACGAGTATTAATACTATTAAATAAATAAATAAATGTGTGTGTGTGTGTGTGTGTGTGTGTGTGTGTGTATTTTTTCCCCCCTCCACTGCAATTCTGGGAGAGAGAGAAGGTACTCTTCCGGAACTTAGAACTTTAATTAATTAATTAATTTGTAAAAGATTTTATTTCTATGAGAGGAAGAGGGAGACAGAGTGTGAGCATGAGCAGTGGGGAGCCACAGGCAGAGGGAGAAGCTGACTCTTAGCTTAGCAGTGAGCCCGACTTGGGGCTGGGTCCCAAGACCCTGGGATCCTGACCTATGACCTTAGCTCAAGGCAAACTGAGCCCAGCAGGTGCCCCCGGAAGTTAGAAATTTAAATACAGAGAATGAACTTGTGTTGTTTTTAATGAATTTTAACCATTATATAAGAAAACTGAGTATGACTTTGTATCTAATCTCTCTGAACATATTTAAGTCTCAAGAAGGTGAGTCTGCACTTACGTTAGGCGAATAACTCACTTTATCAAAACCCATTTAACAAAGCCCCACACATTTCTTAGCCATGTGCAATTCCTTTACCAAACAGAGAAATTTAATTTAATCGGAGCACTGAAACCAAGCATAAGAAATGTAGCTCTAGAGACCCAATACTATTTTCCAGTGGTTCAAGCCGTTTTCGTTAATAAAGTCTGAAATTCCAAGGTGACTGTGCCGCCGCACTTCGGTTTGTCACCTTTTAAAATGAAGAAAAAAAAAAACCTTCGAACTATTACATATGTTCATTATCTTTAACACCCGGAAACAGCTTTAGAACACCAACTTTGTGAACTTTAGGTTAAAACTACCTTTATGTGGGTGATTTTGACAGTAACGTGGCTTTAACACCACCACCAACACATTAAACTCTGTAAGATGCGTGTTTAGAAGACGCTATTTGGGCCCTTTGCAGCCGTCTGGGAATCAAGGCCTTCTCGGGTTTCTCCGGCTCACTGACGCGGCCCGGACGGCGGAGAACCGCCCGCACCCGCACGAAGGCACGGCCGCTGCCTCCCCTGCGTCCATGTTGCCCGTCGGAGGGAGAAGACTGCAAACAAAGCCCGGATCTCCAGGAAAGGTGCTCCGGGCCCACGACACCCACGGACCACAGCCAGAAGAGGCGCTAGGGCCGGCGTGAGGCGGCCAGCAAAGCAGAACTTCAGGCGGTTTCCCACACGCCCGCGGAGACCCAGCCACTTTTCCGAAGCCTCGAGGTTCGGGCTCGCCATAGCCTGCCCAGCCCTTCCCCACCTCGGGGCACAAAGAAGGAGCGCCCGGCGCCGGGCTCGGCTCAGGCGCTGGCGGACAGGTCAGGGCGCGAGCCCGGCGCCCGCCCGCACCCTCGCCCTCGCTCGCCTGCGCCTTCGCCCTCGCTCGCCCGGGGCGCCGCGTCCCCGCTGCCCGCACTTACCAGGAGAAGCAGCGCGGCGCCCTCCGCACTCCGCGCCATCGCGCCCCCGCCTCCGCCGCGCCCTCGCCTCGGGCCGCTCGCAGGGTTCTCACCGCCGGCTCCCCCGCTTCCCCGCCAGCTCGCCCCCGGCCCCGCCCCGAAGCACCCGCCCCGAGGGCCGCGCTTCGCGGCCGCCGCGCCGCCCTTCGCAGGGGCGCGGTGCCAGGTGCGGCCGCCGCGAGGAAAATGGAACCGTGAGCCCGCCCGAGCTGCAGGCGCCCGAGGTGGGAATTCCTTAGAGGAGGGAGGCGCGCGGTGGACTCCCCCCCCCCCCTTCGCACAAGCACCTGGGACCGTGACGTCCCTGGGCTGGGGACTTGGGGTGGCAGGCCCCGCCCCGCCGTCCTGTCCTTCCCGGTCCCTTCCTCTCAGGAGAGTGGCCGGGACTAAGGGAGGCTCTGGGTCACCCGGTGGGACTCGGCCTGAGCAGCCCCAGAGCAGCGCGGGCCACGCGACCCCGGCCCCGGCCCAAGGGCAAAGCCGCCTCTCCGCAGCCAGACCTGCGGTGTCCAGAGAGCGTCCCCGGCCGCCCGAGGCCGCTCAGGGGTCCAGCGCTTTGTGAAAGTGCTCGGGCCTGGAGCTCAGGTGGCGCCAAAGAGACTGTGGCTCGGGCACCTGTGTCCTCACTGCAGGCAGGGGAGCCTGGGCCTGCTTTCAGAGAGCTCGGGTTCTGGAGCAGTATTTAGGTGGCTGGCTCCGTGAAGGCTTCTCGGTTCTTCCCAATGCCCCTTCATTGGTTTCAACAGGTTTGCAGTTTATCTGGCAAAGGGAGAAACAGAACAATCACAGGTGATCTAAAGGGACAGTCCTTTGACTCCTTGTTAACTAGACACAGGTAGGAGAATATTCTAGGGGTGTTAAGGGGAAGATAGACTTCGATATGTTTTATAAAATCTCTTACACAAAAAATAACTAGAGGTCAGAATCCTTGCTCCAGTAGTTACTAGCCATGTGACCTGGACAACCTTTCTGTGCCTTAGTTCCAGATCTGTTTAATGGGATTAATAATAGCACCCAACACGGAAACTGTTGTGAAGATTAAGCCAGAAAATCCATGGGAAGCCTTCTGCGGTGTTTAGTACATCAGGTTCAATAAATGTAGTTTTTAGTAATATAATTGAAAGTGTAAATGTTAAATTGAACTCTTCTTAATTAAACAGAGACAATGGAATCAGCACCAGGCTAGGAAACGTCTAAGAAAGGTTAACTATTGCTGTTGGCATAGTGGAAGAGCCTATAAATGTATAAAGGATGTGGTATGCTGCTAGAAAGAGAAGTTTCGCATTCAATTTGAACACAATAGCAGAGTTCCTTCTGTGGTCAAAAGTGCCCTCCTGTTTCTCTCCCAGTTTATCCTACCCTTCTCTCCCCAGCCCTATCTTGCCAGTTTTTCAGGTCCAGTAGATGTGGCATCTCCTCTTTATTCCCTTTCTTCCCTAGCTGCCAAGGACCACTCCGTCTTTGAATGGAGAAAACCATACTCTCCTCTGTTTGGTTAGGGCTTAACTGTTGAGTGACTTCTCTCATAGTATTATTTAAGTGTTAGTGACTAAGTTAGCAGAGGACTAACTTTCTAGGAAGAGTGTGTTTAGTTTTCCACTGTGTTTCCAGTGCCTAGAACAGTGCTGAGTACCAGGGAGACTCTTAAGCATTGGGTGCATAATTAAATCAGGAGAGAAGTATGTCTTCTAGTTTCCATTCCTTTCTCTTGAGCTAGATGTGGGTGGTAGCACGTTGGTGATAATTCTCATTCCCCATCACTCTGGGAAAACTCCTAAATAAACAAGGCAGGCTTTACCAAAACACTTTCACAAATCAACCCTGGAGACTGTATATAAATCCTACCCAAAATTAGTGCTCTTATACCTGAGTCCTATGGGCAAGTCTTTATGCCTCATTATTGAGAGTTTGGTTTCTGTTTAGTAATGAACAGAACTGTAGCTTCCAGAATAAGAAATAGCTAAAGCAAATTTTATTTCTGTTGGATTGTTCAGCTCCTTCAGAGGCTGACAAAGTCAGTTTCAATATTGTATTCTTTTATAAGACATTTACTCCAAGGCTTTGAGAGAAAGTGTGAATACATGCATTATCCAGTACCATTGTATGTCATTCTTAAAATCGTTCCCCTTTAAAAATTCTGAAACTTATGACTCATTGAGTTAAAGGCAGTTGTTCAGAGTCAAACACAGCTAGTGCTCTAGCTCCTGACTTCTTTCTCCTGGCATGAGAGTAAATCTATTTCATAAATCTCTGTACACAGGAGCAAATACCATTACCGACAAAGCACTTGAGTGCCTTAAAATAAATTGAGTGTTAACAAGGTGTGAAAGATTTAACTTACAGGGTTTTCCCCCTAAATTAGTTGAACATTATAGTAAATGTACTTTTCTTAAAACATGTACTTATTAAAAAAATAACAAAAACATGTACTTACAATGTATCAGTTTGAATTATACTTTGTGCAAATAATTAATGGCTAGAGATATTCAAAATACCTACCTGAGTTATGCTTCCCGTAATACTTTGGTTTACACATACACACAGATGAGAATAAGTTTCAAGTGATTGGCTTATTAGAGTCATCTCTTAATATTACCTAAAACATAAAAATTTTGTAGAAACAAATACTAATGTGTCCTTTATCTACTATCACTGGCTCTTTACTCCCGTATGTTGCAGCATCAAGGAACACTTTATGCATCAGGCGTCCTTGGGAAATAGTTTGACAGATGGCTGGCCCTTTAAATCTACTGAAGATCTCAGTGCATGTGTTAGAATTCATGTCAAAGAGATGAGAGCTAAGTTGGACAATTTCTGATTTCTAAATTATATGTATGGCCATTACAACATAAAAATGGTCCTTATGATCAGGAGGTTTATTAACAGGACATCTATATAAAAGGTATGTAGATACAAGAGAAAATATGAAATACCGCTACATAATGTGAAAAGGGCAGAAAATGAAGGACTCTCTTTCCTGGTATCACTCCACTCATTTCTTCGTTAATTTATTCAACATTTAGTTTGTCCCTGTTCACCAAACATTCCATTTGCATTTTATTGGGAATATACAATGATAAATAAGTATTTCTTCATCCCAAGAAACAAAAATAAGTACTTATGAAATAATATAGCTACAGAACTTATAAACTCTTATAAACGCAGTGGTCAAATTGTATGCAGGGTATAATGCAAACCTAGGATTTGCATAGTCCCAAATTCACACTGATGACCATGATATTAGAGAAGGTTTTCAGGAGGGACTGTGGGGGTGGGGTGGTGAGCGGATTCTTAAAGGATGAGTAATTGTGAAGGAGGCACTGAACCCACCAGGACAGAGTAACTCAAAACATAGACACTGTTGGTGGGAAGAAACCATCCTTTTAACCACATTAACACAAACAAGGGAGTCAGAAGTAAAAACTTTTTTTTTTTTTCCAGTGAAAATTGTATTGAGATATTAGAGCAATATCCGATTAGAAAAGTCTAGCAAGTAGTTTGAAATGAGAAGGAAAATGCAATTGCAGGTAGATTTAGGAGGCAGAAACAGTCACCTAATTTTCTTTCTTTCTCCATCCTTTTCTTATTGTCTGTCCCCCTGTTGAATGCTATGGCTTTTGAATTCTTTCCTTTCCTTCTTACTTGGTACTGAGATGATTCTATAGGCACTCTCTTTGTGCAAGCTTTCACTCCTGAGCTTCTAACATGGGAATATTACCATTTGGATATTTCATGGGGACCTCAAAATACCATAATAATTTTGTAGGGATGTCAAACTAACATACTGACCAAAAAAGATTTTGGCAATCCCTGTACACCCCTCCAGTTCAAGCCTATGACTTCCTTAGATGCCTTTCACATGCTTTGTCAGCATGGCCGCCCAAGCCAAGCACACGAGAGTCATTCCCAATTCAACTTTTTCCATACTCTCCATCTGCAGTTAGTTACCTTTCTCTTCATTTTCTGGGCTGCTGTTTGAAATGATTCATACAACCTTTGTAGCAGCGACCACACTGTGGCTCCTGGTGATTTCACCCATGTCTGCTACTCCACCCGTTTCTCTTTCTCTCAAGACTGTTAGTACTTAGAAAGCAGAGGCCATATCTTATTCATAGTGGACCCAACCCCTCATATCCAGCAAATATTTAGTGATCAATAAAGATTTGTTTAACTAAGCCCATGTAGTAGAAGGAACTGATTATAAGTAAAAAGCAGGATTATAAGGGAAGGTGTTTGAAAAATGCACTGTGAACGAATTAATGGTGGATCTGGTCAGAAAACGTTGGTCTGGGATTGTGTGTGTGTGTGTGTGTGTGTGTGTGTGTGTGTGTGTGTGTGTGTGATGTGCACAGGCATATATGCATGCACACATATACACACATGTGTGTTGGTCTATGTATGTGTGTTTTCCCCAACCACACTGCAACTCAAGAACAGGAGAAGGATGGCAGGTGGTGATGTGAGTTAGGGCTACAGAGTGGCCTGGCTGATAGTGAAGACATGTGTCAGTATACACATGGAACTGAGTGTAGCACAAAGGGATGGACAGGATGAAGCTGGAGGAGTTTAGGGGACAGTTGAGAAGACAGTGTGTTACATTGGATATGGAGACATGGGAGAGGATCCTGCTGCCCCTTAATCCTGGGGAAGGAGGCCTGGTCCTTTTCCACAGAAGACAAGGCAGGAGTGACATCACAGACACTAGAGTCAGGATGTTGAGATTCTCATGGACTTCCCAGTTAGATGGATCAAGAGCCACCTCCACCTTGGGCAATGAGAGACGGGAACTGGCCAACTTGGAGTGGAGGATGGCTTTATTGCCTTTCTGAGCTAGAACTAACAGAGTAATAATCAAAGCCTAGCAGACTGCGAGCCCTGTGGTCTAGCACGGAGAAGCCAGCACGTCCTTAATGAACAGTCACCACGCTCTGGAGCAGCAGCAGTCAGCTCTGAGAGCACAGCTGCTGACACCAACACCCTGAAAGAGTGAGAGCCCCATGCAGTGAGTCACAGTGTCTAACAGAGCTGATGCCCCCAGGCTCCTCCTTGTGAGTCAATATATGGGACTGGCTGGAGGCAAAGTCCCTGAACCAGATGGCAGAAGGAGATCCTTAACATTGTTCACAGGGCGGAGGAGAATTGGTGGGGGACGCTGCAATTGCAAAATGCTGTTTGGCTCAGCCAGAAAACCAAAATTGCCCACTCTTGGGTCTAAGTAGAGTACTGATGAGGTCTTTTTTTTTTTTTTTTAAAGATTTTATTTATTCACTTGACAGAGAGATAGAGAGCACAAGTAAGCAGAGCAGCAGGCAGAGGGAGAAAGGAAAGCAGGCTCTCTGCTGAGCAGGGAGCCCGATGGGGGGCTCAATCCCAGGACCCTGGAATCAAGACCTGAGCCAAAGACAGCTGCTTAACCCACTGAGCCACCCAGGTGCCCCAAGTACTGACGATATCTTAAGATATTTTCTTCTTTTTTTTTTTTTTTTTAAGATCTTATTTATTTGATAGAGATAGATCAGAAGTAGGTAGAGAGAGAGAGAGAGGGAAGCAGGCTCCCCGCCGAGCAGAGAGCCTGATGCAGGGCTCAATCCCAGGATGCTGAAATCATGATCTGAGCCAAAGGCGGAGGCTTAACCCCCTGAGCCACCCAGGCACCCCAAGAGATTTTTTTTTTTTTTAATGAATCACACTAGTTTTAAAATGTGATAGGACTATAATAATGCTGGATCACAGTGTGCCCAAAGAAGTGGTGTCTAGAAAGGTTCAGCAAGCTGCTGGTGTCCCATCAGAAGGCCCTCCCTCCCAATGACTAACGTCTGGAATCCTGTAGCTGAAGGTGACCTTAGCCGTTACAGGCATCCTACTGGGAGGGCAGCATGTTAATCTCTCATTGGTCATTTACACGGTAACAGACACCACAGACTGAACAGGTATGCTCCACCTCCGAGTCTTGGCGCTCTCCATTCCCTTTCCCTAAAAGATTCTATTCTAGACCTGTATGGTGTTTACTCCCTCACTCTTTACTTTTTGTGCCCCGCAAATATGACCTTATCGGTGAGGCCTTCTCCGAACACTCATTTACAAATCAAAATACTCCCAGCCCAGAGCCCCCCATGCCCCTTCCCTGCTTCATTTTTTCTTCCTGGCATATTGCCATCTAAAGACCATGCATTTATATATTATCTGTTGCCATTTGCTAGAAGGTAAACTCCCTAAGAGCTGGGAGTTTTCTCTGTGAACTGCTCTGTATCCAGCACCTAGAACTTTGCCTGAAACTTTGTAGGTCTTCAGTAAATATAAGTTGAGTACATGCATGAATGAATAAGTGAGTACATCTTTGAGGTTATTTTGGAGGCTGGGGTGGGGGTGTGTGCATGCATATGTGGGTATGCCTTTAAAGTGAGAGTAAAGGAGAAAGGACAAGAGACAATTATATTCCTGGAAAGATGTCAGTAAATGTCCCCAAAATAAGGTGGACAAAAATCACTCTTCCTCACCATTTTTTTAAGGATGGACCTCACTAAGGCTGGCTGAACAGTGTAAAGTGAAGTTCAGAGTCCAGTAGAGAACATTGCTGTGTTAAGACTCCCTTTCTTTCAGGGGTGAGAAAGTGCAAAACCATAAGCCATATGGAAAATCTCTTTCCATCTGGAGGTTGAACAAAGCAAGCTTCATTAACAGGAGTGTGACACTTGGGAACGTTGATTTTATCTACTCAACTACATTTTCTGGGTTTTTTGTTTTGTTTTGTTATTATTTTATTTTATTTTTTATTATTATTATTTTTTTAGTAGGCTCCACACCCAATGTGGGGCTTGAACTCAGAACCTTGAGCTCAAGAGTTGCATGCTCTACCCACTGAGCCAGCCAGGTGCCCCTCCACCAACTACAGTTTTTGGGAAAAAAATATTTCAGAATAAGTTTCTGGGCTTGGTTTTTACCCCAAGATTTTTTGATTTGTTTATGGGAATTCTTGGAAAGATAAGGGAAATAGCCGTGGCTAGGAAGATGGGGCGGGGGGAGTATTTGGTATTTAACCGCAGCTCTGGACTGCAGTCCATCCCCAGCGTGACAGGACATGCTGGGCTTGCAGGCAGGCCTGGGAGTGTTTACTGAGGGTGTCAGGCAGAAACCATCACGCTGACTCAATGTGAGTAATGAGCCTACGGAGACACACAGGAAAAAGCCCTCAGAAGACAGAGAAGACTATTGGTTTCTTGGTAGTTATTTCATTCTTTTGTACGTAGACCAGGGATGTTCTTATGTTTAAGGAAAAAGTGAAAGAGAAGCGATTCAGTAGTTTTGGAGAGCAAACTTGGAAGTATAACATCGGTTGTTAAAGATCTTTCCAAATTGTCGGGAGTGATAAGTACTCTAGTAGAGAGAGGCAGAATCTCAAAAACAGTGAACGATTTTCATTTTAATGAAAAAAAAAACAAGGATTGGAGGAAATGAAATTTCTTTTATTTACCTTTCAGAATTCATCTTGGTGATGGCGGTGTTTTATTTCAGCACCATACCTGTCGATGTAGTAATCTGTTAATAATCAAGCTCTGTAATTTGTGAATGGCTTACTTGTTAAAATGATTAGAGCACATCTAAAGTTATTCAGTAAGGATGTTACTTACTTGCATTTTGACATCCATCTCAGAGAGTTTATTCCTGCGGGAAGGCCTTTGCAGCCTCGAGGGGATCTTGTCCACAGGAGGATGTGAGCTTGTGAATGTCGTCTGTCACCTGTGTCATGGAGGGAAAAAAAAAATATGGGGAACCACTGTTTTGGAACACGTTTACATGAGCCGTACTGACTAAAAGTTATAATGTAATTCTTGAGTCCCAAATTGTTTTTTGTGAATGGCAGATTATATCTGTGTAGTAACTTCACTTTTGTAACAAAAGTAATTGAAAATATCGTAATATGATAAATAATAATTTAATTAACTCAGGTACATCTATACACACCCAGGGAATTGGAGAGTTGAAGCGGTCTTTCAAATATAAGAAAAGAGATTCAAAATTTCTCTAGTGCCTGAGCATTTTAGGAAGATGTTCGTTTTTAAACCTGATTTGTTTGAGCTGTACTTTTTTTTTTTTTTTTTTTTTTTTGCTTTTTGTTTTTGTTTAGGCAGTGGACTGATTTTGAATTTCATCCCCCTCTCTAGTTCCCACATAGAGATTTTACTAGACAGAAATATGTTCAAATGCTAAGCAAACCAGTTAAGCAAAACATTGATACAAAGAAGGCAACGGGAAAAAATTTCTCTTGATAATTTAACTTTAAATATCACAGTGACCCTTACTAGCTTCTCTAAGCACATTTGTGGTTAAAGACTTTTTTTAATTCATAAAGATCATTATGAACATTACTATATGCCTTGAAAGCAGACCTCTTCTGTGACTGGGCAATTGTCTGCTAATTTACCATGACATTTTTTTTTTTTTTTTTTCAGGTGGACCTCTCTTAACGTTTACTGAAACAATATCTGAGTGATGTCATACCTTTTGGGAAAGTCACACCCGTTTCATGTAGACTCAGCTACAATAGAGGTAAGTCAGTCAACAAAGATTTTTTGTGACTAATTCTTCTCTGGGTATGAAAGAGGAAGAGAGTGTATCATCATACTTCTTTCTTAATTTTAGGATTAGAAAATTCATCTGAAGTAATCAGGACATTTGATGACAAGTCAACAAATTAAGCAGAGCAGTATTACAGGGAAGACTTAGAGGTGAACAAAGTAAAACCCATGTGAAAGCTCATGTTAAAGGATTGATTTATGGTTCATAAAAGTGCCATTCTGAGTTTCCATTGTTTGGCACTGTGGGAGAATCCATCTACATGGTGGAATTTTTAGTAGTTGGAATCGTAAGTCTACAGAGTGTGGTTTATGTTTATTATACCTTCGATTTTCACCTCAGGAGTATGGATAAGCCATCCGAAACAAACAAAAAAACCAGAGGAAGATTGGGGCTTCTAGGTTTTCAGGAATAATAAGATGGTGGGACGTCTATGGAACATGTCATTTACTTTTATTTCTTAGAGACTAGATGCCTGAGGTCTGTTTGTCAGAATGTGAAACCTGAGTCCCAGGTATGCTCTGTGACCCTACATGGACAGATGCCAAATATGTGATTTGAGGGACCCTGGAAAGTGTTTATGCTTAAAACACCTCACCTCCTGACCTATGACCTAATGATAATGGAAATCACTTTGTTTTCTAAGTGAACAGATATTGAGTATTAAAGATATCTACTCCAAGGAGGAATAACAAAGTGCTGCTGTGATTGATACTTTATCTTGAATTAAATTACCAAAACAATTATCAATTGTTTTATTAATTATTAATTATTTTGTTAATTATTAAAAACTTATCAACTAGTTAGGTCAGTTTTTAAAGGAAGCAGGAGGTAGTGATTCTCAAAACATTAGGCATAGCATGTTTGAGAAATAAGGTAAAAAAACATGCAAAGGAAAACAAATTTCATTTCCCTCAATTTTATTTTGGGTCAACTAGTTTTTGCAAATGAAACTCTTTTTCATGTGGCTAGCAACTTGGCACCATATATCATAGAAACTGAATATAAAGTGTGGTCTCTTCTGTGTGTGTTGTAATTGCTATTCTATGGATAGCAATATGGATATGGATACTACAGAAGGTTGGGTTAAGACCATCATTCCTTTCACGCTAATTTTCAAGTAACATTTTTCCCCCAAAGCCACCTGGCTGCCCTATTCTACTTGGTGGAAATGATGTAATTAAAAGTCTTAGAGGTCTTAGAGGGCTCTCTGGGTCTAACTCTTGATCTTAGCTCAGGTCTTGATCTCAGGTCCTGAGTTTGAGCTCTGCCTTGGGTTTCATGCTGGGTGTGGTGACTCCTGAAAAAACAAAAACAAAAACAAAAACAAAAACAAAAACAAAACGAAACAAAAAAACCCAAAGAACCTCTTAGCAGAAAAAACCTCTCCACTCTGCCCTTTCCAAGGAAGCCCAACTGAAAACTTATAATCATCTGGTGATTTTCATCATTTTGGCTATCTAAGATAACAATTTGGTATGAATAAATTTGTCTCTCTTTGCTTGTGTGTTCAAAGGAGTTTCTAGTGTGGAGTGGCCTCTGTGAATGAGGCAAAAGATTAGTGAAAAAGAAATATTGTAGTGGCAGTTTGGAGTTGCAGGAAGAGAATTAACCTAGTCAATTCCCAACTCTGCCCTTGATAAACAAGTTGCTTTTCAGCATGTTTGAACATCTGTAAAACAAGGTTTTGGATCAGATAATGTAGATGTTTTGAGTTTGTATAGTTTTAATACTTTGCATGTCAGTACTCTTAACTCTAAGTTGAGTTCATTTTAAAGATTTAAATTATAATGATAAAAACAATAAAAAATAACAATCTTTACGAGCACTTACTCTGTACTAAGTGCATGCTTGTAACCTCTTTACAAAAACCTCCTGATGTAGGTAAGGACTATTATTTCCATAATAATACTCCAGGGAGGTGCAGAGTGATTAAGTAACGTGCTCAAGAACACACAGCTAGTAAGTGGTGAAGCTAGGGTTTGAACTCCAAAGCTTGACCTCTTAACTGTTAACTTAAAATACACAATTAAAAAACAAACCACATTAAAAAAATTCAAATTTATCTTAATCATTAAAACATAATACAGTTGTTTTGATCTACTAATAGATAGAATGACATTTTATAATTTTCTCATGGGCCCTGGAGTAGTAGCTTTGATTTTGTGCAAAGTTTAGCAGGCTTTCTTTGCCCAACAAATCCATGTTTCCTATCAAAATATTCAATAACATCTCCTGACTTGTTCTTTCAGTGGAGACATCCTTTCCCAGCCAGAGCAGGCAGAAGTAACAAGAACATGTGTTGGCTTGTTCTGGAGGCTTTGGTGTGAAATAGGTTTGCATAGAATAGAAGAGCTTCTATCATCTTGCCGGCAAATGTCTTTGTTGCTGGTTTGCCTCTTTGAAAGAATTTCCAAAGATCAGTACAATAGACCCTTCTGTTGCAGAGTCTGAGAAAATGTAAGGAGGAAGAGTGGCAAGTTAGAAGATTAACTTACATTTCGACTGTAGCAACCATAATTTGTGAGGAAAAATTAATAGCAATTTATAACAGCTGAGAGGAAGAGGGAAGATGCAGGAAGGAATATTGTCAGAACTTATTAGACTGTTTATTACATATTAAATTTTTTGTCATATAAGAAGTTGTATATAATGAATGTGTATAACTTGATGAGTTTGGTGGTAAGTAAACACCTATGAAACCATCACCATGGTCTATGCCATGAAACTATTCATTCCCTCCAAAAGTTTCTTCCCTCTCTCTTACTTATTATTCTTATTCTTATTATTAATGACAAGAAGACTGAATACAAGATTTACACTTTTAGCAAAATTTAGGTATACAATACATTATTGCTAACTATAGGTTCTATGATGTACAGTAGATCTCTCGGAGTTATTCATCTTATCTAAATGAAACTTCATGCTCTTTGACTAATACTTCCACTTCCTATGACACAGTTGCCTACTAATCTAAAGTTGAGGATGTCAGCCCTACATGAGAATAATTAAGAGTTTGGTCAAACAAGGTCTTTTCATTATGCTTTACCTGAAGAAAAATTAAGTGGAAAATCTAGGTGATTCTTTTCTTTTTAATAATAAATCTGGAGAGCAGACTCTGCATGCAGAAACTTTCTATCTGCAACACAAACCAAGCGTCACTGTCTGTTCCATGGGTCTGATGATGGAAAGACACTGCTTCAGCTACACCAAGCTACTTGCTTACCTGAGGTTATGTGTGTGTGTGTTACCCCCAGGTTAGGACTGCATAATTCTTACTATCAACATGGTCAGTTGGGCGTGGGAAGACATGACTGAAGTTAATTTCACTTTTTGTGTTTAAATACTCATTTTTGGCTTAGTTACAATGCCTTTTTGCAGGAGTGGAAACCATGTCATTATCCCATTTAAATAAATACAAGATTACCTGATTCTGTGCTGCTTTATAATTAAGAGAGTTCTTTGAAATCCTCTTTTGGTTATGAAAGAATATAAATACTTCCTTTGCCTTCTGAGGAAAGGAAGATATACAAGTTCTTTCAATCTGAGTGTTTTGCTTATATTAGAATTTCATACTCTGTGTTTTCACACAACTTTTACTGTTTGCTAACCTAATAATGAAAAATTCAGTGCACAGAAAACATCAGAGATGTTCCAAGGCATAAACTTAAAATTATGATGGTACTTCATGAAATATATGTGGAAGGGGAGATAGCATTGAGGCGTAAAATAGTACTTGTAGTTGTTCAGTTGTGTTGTTTTCTACAAATCGTGGAAACACTGAGGTGGGAGGACCCATTTAGAGTTATCATATAAAAAAATGAAATGGAATAAAACAAAAATCAGGGTCTTAGATACAGAGAACAGACTGGTGATTGCCAAAGGTGGGGCATGGGAGGTGGGGAAAATGGGTGAAAGGGTTCAAAAAGTACAAACTTGGTTATAAATAAGTCACGGGGATATAATATACAGCACGGTCACTATCGTTAATAATACTGAATTGCATTTTTGAAAGTTGTGAAGAGGGTAGATCTTACAAGTCCGTATCACAAGAAAAAAACTTTTTATAACTGTATGGTGATGGATGTTACCTAGACTTACTGTGTTGATCATTTCTCAATATGTATTAATGTTGAATCAGAATCTCTCCATATAAAGTTACTTTTACATCTAGCTACATGTCACACATGACCTCTTCTAAATAGTGTGTTATCAAAGTAATCCTTAAGGAGTTGACCAGAAAAGAGATTCCATGACTTTTGGGTAGTTTATTTTCCTTATTAAATGTGGAAGAGATGTTCATTGTGCCCTGAAAATTAAATTCACATATACTTCAAAATAGCAGCAAATCATGTACTTGTTTCTTTCTATTCATTCCTTTGTCTCTACCTTTTTCTCTATCTCTCAATCTTAGATACATATAGAAATATATCGATTGCCCTGTCCTCTATGTCCAAATAGATATATTTGTCTACAATGTACTGCTTCTTTAACCTTTAGAATTATATCTAGATTTCTGGTCTTTAAAAAATTATCTTCATTGTTTTCTTTGTATTTCCAATTTTTCATGCTCTACTCAAGTCTTAGGGCTGAAAGCAAGCAGATTATTTTGACAGAGTAATAGTTATATATTATTATTGCTTTCTATTGTGAATAACTGTAGATAAACCTTTACATTTATTTCACTTTATTGAATGACTTTGAGGTAGTAATTTGCTTCTCTGGATCTCTGTTTTCCTCATTATAATTAGAGTTACTGTAAGAATTAAATTAGAATATGTAACTAACGGTCTTGGCCAGCTGGTGAGGCTTACCAGTGTCTAGTTTCTTCCTGCTCTGGTAACTGTATCCATTTGCACTTGTTCTTTTAGACCACGATTCTCTTGAGTTTTAACTGTATCTGCATTGTGTTTAGATTATTCTGTATTGCATTTGTTGAAAAGAAAGTCTATGTATAAAAAAAAGTCTATGTATAAAAGAAAAAGAAAGTAAAGACACCAACCTTGAAGGGCCCATGTCTTGTCATGGAGGGATCAGGCAGAGCAGAAGGAATCTCAGTCTTCATTGTGGAGAACATGTTGCTTTTGGCACCTGTAAATCAAACAGTTATCTTCTTTTCTTTATCAATTAGCGCCCCCACTTAAGAACGATCTCAGATTGTGTTGTTGAATAGGTATTAAGCCATATAATCTCTGACTCAGAGTTATTTGTAGACCCAGTGCAGGAGTCAGTATTCAGTCTGAATATTCTCAGTATTTTCTGCAGGAGTGCAGAAAACACTGAATTACCAATAACAGGAAGGAGAGATTCTTAACATTTACTTGTTTCTTAATTGTTAGTTGCATTGAAGCTTGTCAGTCGAGTGTGTTTTTTCATGCTCTTCCTTGAATTTTGATAGTTAAGATACATTGATCTTGCTGTTTTTAATTCTTCAAACTTTCTATAAATTGAGGATCAGGGGATATTTTGGGAATTTACCTACATGGGGCTTCATTTTTTCCTGGGGTTGATTTGGAATGTCAGAATCAAACCATCCACTTTCCTTCACTCAACGCCCACTCTAACCCAGTTTCTGCTCCTCATACACCAGATCCCAGTTGAATTGTCCGGATTAAAGAATGAGGAAGGTCAGCCAAGGCAAGATTTGAAGTTCCAAAGGGACTTTTTATGGCATCCCTTTAAAGGAAGACATAAAAATAACAGACATTTATTGGGAGACACATCCAGGCTGCAGGGGCTGACAGCTGTCCCTAGATCCATAGTACATTTTTCATCATGTTAGGCTGGAAACCTTACCTTTTCTTTACTCCAGCTTTTGTCTCTGAGGCATCATTGCATGTCAGAACTTTTGCCTGAAAGATCATTCCAAACTACCAAACAAGTAATAAATGACTTAAAGCATCTCGTTAATAAAAGACTGCTCTGACTTCATCCAGCACTATTTCCACCTGAAGAAGAGATCCTGAGTCCCCAGGTACTTCCTTCTTGCCTGGGAGGATGGACAAAAGGTATCAGCTAGAAAAAATATATAAAATACTGATAAAAATACATATGTAAGTCAGTTTCTTACCTTATATTTCTTAGTAACTATTAATTCTGAGTAGTTCACCTTTTACTAAATGGTTAAGGAAGTACTCATGTTTGTTGCCAACGGTTTCATTATCCTAGTGTTATACTGTTAAAGTTTCAGCATATACTGTTTAAAATTTATAATACATCAAGTAAAAAGACAGTTTTAAACATTTTTCTTTTTTTTTTTTTTGCTTAAAACAATTTTTATTTTTGGTGAAAAAATACAGATACATTTTTGCTTTGAATTTACTTTTACATGGCAATTCAATTTGAGGTCCTTCTAGACAAGCTGAGTCTATTTTTATTTTAAAACATGTTTAATTTCAATTTTTCCCTTACAGAGCCTTTACTACAGTCACATAGTTTCCTCTGTAGTTTGGCAATGCAGCAAAATTCCCATTTCATCATAAGTTGGGATTTAAGAGGCAACGCCAAAATTCTTTGAGGATCCTGAAGACACTTTTGAACTTGAAATAAGGATTATTATGATTATTAATTTAATTCTCATGCATCACAGAAGCACAAATCAACCATGTGTGATCTAGACTCCAGGACAAGCTTCCATTGAGAAGAGGCCACAGTGATAATAGCAAGGCAGCTTCCTCAGGCCCTGGCAGCTGCTCCACAGGGTCTAAGCCCCCTCACCTCAAGATGGGCACACTGCAGGTGTTGTTGAAACAGCGGGATTATCTTAAAAGAACAGATTGCCCGCTCTTCTTGGCCATCCTAGCACAGACCTTCCTGGTAGTCATGCATGGCACCAGGGAGAGGGAAGGATGTTAGATGTAGGGACATTTAGGAGGTCTCTTTCCCCCCAGGGAGGCTTAGGACTATATCCTTCTGTGTTAAAAGACACCTTATTACTTTGCATTCCATCTGGAAAAACAAATAGATTTTGAATATGACAACAAAACAGGGAGAAATCTTCTATATACAATTAGAGATAGTGAAGCTGGACGATGACCTTGTAAAGACTCAGCTAAGACGAGAATGTTGATTAAGAAGGTAGGGTGTTCTCTAGGGGCTAAAGGTTGAAGATGAATGACCTGAAATGATTTGAAGAGCTGCACTGCTATCATGGCAACATGTATGAAGTAATGAATTCAAAATCTTCATTGTTTTGCTAGAGAATTTAGTTGTTGTAGCTGTTTCAAAGGACTGAGGCTTAATAAAATAGAGGTTAATGATAATCCCTTTCCATCTCCCTTTTTGACTTGAAACGCGGCTTATAATACATATTCAAAAATTTCACCGTATGTTAATCTAGTCAGAGGCCTCTTTTCCTTATGAGAAAAACCATGTTTTGTATTCTCACAAAGTCTGTAGACATTGTTAACATAATAAACATCACTATATGTCATATGCAAATTACATCTACTCACTGATATTTAAAAAATAGAGAGTAATTTTTAAGAACCATTAACACAGGATTTGTAGTGAGAAATGTATACAAAGGAGCTCAAAGTAAGATATTTTCTTTGGATAGATCCTTTCAAAGTAATTTAGAAAAACACAAAATATTTACACCATACTAAACTTTCCTAAATGCTCTATGATATTTTCTTATCAAACTGTATTTTGAGAATGGAGGGATATAGATATAGCAAGTTTAATGCATAAGCCAGTAGCCCTTAGCTTGAGCAAAAGATGCACTTAGGGTCTCCCAACACCGAGAAGATGACAACTCAGCGGCAACTATTTCCCTTTTCCAACCAGCTCAAAATGCTTTAGCAAAGACCTTATGACTCTTACGTCGTTATTAGTGACATAAGAAAAGGTGACGGAGACAAGAACTGGGGCCCTTGACTCCAAGTGCTTAATCCAATAAAACACGCTGCATTTTATTTAAAGGGACAAATACATTTCTTTGGTACTGCAAAAATAGAAGTTTAAAAGTTATTAATTATTAATTGGAATTTTCCCACTGAATATGATCTTAAGATTTTTTGAGAAACATCCAGATTTACTACCACTTGAATGGTATTTGAGAAGTGAGAGTGACAACATGACCCAGTTTGGGGATATTAACTAGAAAATTTAAACTGATCAAGCTCGGTTTAGGAGAGTCCAAAATAAGTGCCCAATTAGACCAATACTGTGAGCTTTGCTATGCTCCTTTGAACAATTTGGTCCAAATAATATATTCAGCCAATATGTTATTCCAGTTCATTCTGGTCATATCAGACGGGAACAAGGATCTTCTATACAGATCATATTACATGACCCCCTTATCTCCATCGGAGTCTGTAGGTTGCCAGGAACATTGGAAATAGGACCAATCACCCTTTCTGTCACTATTACATTTTGCGTGAGAAGTGGCTCAGAGACTGTAGTGGAAGGTTGCACGAGAGAACCAGAGGCCGAGTAAGTCTCTGTTACCAAATAGCTACCATGCTGCAGAGGGTCAGGAATGGAAACAGCTGGCTGCAGAACAGAGCCGGAAGCAGACAAAGCAGAAGTTCCTTGACTGCCTGACAAAGTCTGGCCCCTAACAGATTCTGGCTGTTGGACTCCTAGGGAACAGCCACAGGGTTCCATGCCCAAATGGCTGTCTTTGGAAGGTGGCTGAAATCGTTGGGCTTCCTCATCGATCCCGAGGCTTATCTCTGCAAGCTTTTTAAATTTGGGGCCGAGCGAGTCCAAGAAGCTGTCATCCAGCTCATCGGCAATAAAACTGCAACAACCCAAGGAGCCCACGGGAGAACCGGGGGCACCCATTCCTTCATTATCATAGATCAGCAAGCAGTCATTTGCTTCCTGGGCATCGTCTTCCTCTGCACAGGCAAATGCTTTCTAAAGTGGGAGAAAAGTGGAAAAAATGAATTTTCAGAGTCTCAGCTGAAGAATGCAATACTGTTTGTAGAACTCAAGAATTGATAATGAATGCATAATTTAGGTAATCCACAGAAGCAAAGCCATACTCTGGGTATCAGCAATCTTGTCAGAGAAATTATCTGGTGTTTGGAGAACAGCGTAGCTGTCATTCCTTCGGAATTGAGTCTGGCCTAGGCTCACGTTTTAAGTCTGGGTTTTGAAGGCACTGGCATGGATTTGGACCTACAAAACCAACGTGTTCAAAGCCTGGAGGTTATTCACTGGGCCCAGTGTGGGGGTCCCTGTATGTGCTTCTGTAAATGCATGTCTTTGTGTTTAGGGGTGGGGACAGGCATCCCACTGGCACCATCTAAGCCAGTTCTCAGCCAGACTGGGGCCTTGGCCTAGATTTCCGGACCCATGCGGGAGGGGGACCCGTAACGAGGGCCCACACCACGTCTCAGAATATCCCAAGAGACCCATCCCAAACAAGCTCTCCCTGCCAGTCAGTGTGAGACTCTACCTTCTCAGCAACAGTTCTGATCCCAGAATTTACCAGGTCTGATACCAAAACTCTGTAGGAAATCTCTTCTACTGATGCACCAACCAAGAGGCAAGACCTGCCTCTTAAAGTCTTCTCTGTTCTTGAACCCGTTTTCTTTTCAGTTCTATGCTTCCTGACACTTCATCTGACCTTTGATCACATCCCTTTTTTCCCACTTTTATTTCTGGGTCATTAATTTAATGGTTCTTCAGCATTTTGGGGCATGGACTCTTTTGAAAATGTGAAGAGTACTATAACCCTGTCTCAGAAAAATATGCACCTTTGACATACTTTATGGTACAGGAAACAGAAAAGAGGCTGCTTTGTATTTCTGCAGAGGATGCTGCTGATCCTGGCACACAAAAGGTTTTGCTTTCCATTGTTATTCCAGTCAGAGGGAGGAGGCTCCCCTTGTTATATTCTCTCCCTTTGTGTCTACCTACCATTTTTCCTTTTGACTAGTGGCCCAATTTTGGCCATCACCTTAGGTTATCTGCATTATTTTGGCAGAAAACCCTATTTTTTTCTTACATTTTAACAAGCTGTAAGTACAACAACAACGAATTGCAAAGAAAAAAGATCCCTAATGTACATAAGATAATAAAGCCACAGAGTTTTCTACCACATTACCTGAGAAAAGTAGGAGTCCAGGAAATTCATGCTTACTGCTCCTTCACCATAGTCTTTATTGGTTCCTCCCGTAGAATGCCTTGTTCTCATTGTTCCAGACTGTCCTGCAGAACCAATGCCAAGTCCAGTGGCTCCTCCAAACCCTCCAGCGGCTCCAGATCCTGTAGCTGCTCCAAGTTTGGTGGTCAGTTCCATTCCCGAGGTTCCTTCCACCACTGTCCCTCCAGCGTATGTATTCGTACAAACTTCTAAAAACAGGGAAGAAAATTCTGGAGCATCTTATGCTGTAATTTTTTTTTTTTTTTTACTGTTTTTTGATATCAATGGGCAGATACCCAGTAAGGCAAATAAGTAGGAGAGATTACAATTATATGAGTAGAGGTGATAAGAACATTCTAGGGTCTGTTATGAGAGAGTAACAGAGGACATGAGTCTGTACAGAGGATCTTCGCAGATGGAATAGCTCTGGAAATGTACTAATTAAAAAATATACACAGGAAATAGATTTTTAGTGACAACAGCCAGAAATAGAAAAGTAAAAACAGAATATTCAGCACATAGCCATGGAAAACTTGTAATGCAATGCTTATTTGTTTTCAAGAAAAAGAAGAAATTAAAATTAAGCTATTGTTGCTTTCAATATGGAAACCAAAGAGGAAACATCCATAATGTAATCATGCAAATTAGCAGATGCTAATTTAGTGTCTTGGTGTCTGAAGACAATTTAAAGAGTTATGACTGTTCTCCTTATTACCTTTACATTACACTTGCATGGAAAGTTAATTTTTTCTAGAGAATTCTGAGTATAGTTTTTGCTATGTAATTATAATCGGAGAAGCAGGTGAGGATTGGGGTAGCTGATAAAGGCAGACATTTTGCAGTGATCTCATGCAGATTTTGTAGGCTAGACATTTAAAAACAATCTATTGCTAAGTATGGGGTTAAGATAAACTTTAATATTAGGCATTAGGTCATATTGTTCCTGTAGTTTATGCCTTAATTGTGGCATTGAGACAAGATGAATAAAATAGTTATTTGGTAAACCAAAAAAATAAATAAGTTCAACTATTTGAGAGCATAAATGATCTTGTCCCATTATGACTGAATATAAAACTGATACTTGAACTCAAATCTGGGTATTGTTAGTTTTGGGGTAGGAAGAAGGGCAATAAGATTGAGAATGTGCACATATGAGGTTTAACTGCAAATATTACCAATGGTAAAAATAGGCAGAGTTGAGTGGTAGGCACATAGTATTTGGTATATTTTCCTTTACATTTTTTTTTTAAAGATTTTATTTATTTATTTGACAGAGAGAGATCACAAGTAGGCTGAGAGGCAGGCAGAGAGAGAGAGAGAGAGGGAAGCAGGCTCCTTGCTGAGCAGGGAGCCCGATGCGGGACTCGATCCCAGATTCCCAAGATCATGACCCGAGTTGAAGGCAGTGGCTTAACCCACTGAGCCACCCAGGCGCCCCTACATTTTTCTACATGTGTGAAATATTTTCTAATTAAAAAATTAGTAAGTGACTGAGAGCTCTACTTCAGTTTATTAAAGTTTGGAAAATGTATAGCAAATCTTTGGATATTAAAAATGTGGCATCAGTGGGCAATGAATTTCAATGAACTTATTGAAACCCAAGCTTGGCCATGGAATTGACTAATACACTAATAGTAAATCATTTCATTGAAACCCTATTTTAGTGGTAACATCTCCCAGCGTGTGTGTATATATATATGAAAATTATTAAAAAATGATTTAGAACACTTTTTATTTTTCAGTATTGCTTATTTAACCCAGTATTGCCTTCAAAAATCCATTTGATGTTTACTTACCAGAATTTTCCATGAAATCAGCTCCATTGGCAGTGATAGGTGGCACACGAATATTTGTGATTTCCTGCAAACCATGTTAAAGAAATAAAGAAGTTTACATATGAACCAGTTTCATGGTACTATGGGTGAATATGGCTCTTTGCAAAAGGTGACTTTAGAATAAGTCCAAATTCTTACAGGAGTAACCATTTTTATGGTTGGACATCTGAAGAGCTGTGATTCTAAAAGGCTCCATTTATTTCAGCCCTCACAAAGGTCTTTAAAGGTCAATAAGTGTCTTATTTTTATACCCTATCACCCCCTTTCCTATCTGAATATAAATCTAATTTTGTTCTATGTGATTGAAAGAAACGTTTTAGAAACTAGGTCCTTACCTTGTCTTCAGGATGGGCTCCTTCAATTCCCCACGGATGAATTGTTCCTTCTGAACCATCAGGAACCGGAATAAATCCTCCTGTCACTCCCCGGATAGGACCCATCCCACAGTCACAGGTCAGCAGCAGAAGGGGGGCCACTAGTTATAAAGGAAAACAAAATATCGGAACATTTGAATCATTTGGAAACAATGCGACATGACAATTGTCTGAAACATTACGAAGAAAATACAGTATTTCAGGACTCATGGAAAATCTAATAGAAAGCAAAACTAGTTTCTACAAAATAAAATGTAAATTAAGCATCCTAAAATTTCATATGATTGTGAACTGGAGGATACAGATCTGATCATTCTTGTGATATGTATATTTTCTTAAAATAGTCACTGTTTGGGGCGCCTGGGTGGCTCATTGGTTAAGCAGCTGCATTCCGCTCAGGTCACGATCCTGGAGTCCCAGGATCAAGTCCTACATGGGGCTCCCAGCTCCATGGGGAGTCAGCTTCTCCCTCTGACTGCTTCCCCTCTCATGTTCTCTCTCACTGTATCTCTCTCTCTCAAAAAAAAAAAAAAAAAAAGTCACTGTTGGATGAATGATAAAGATGGTCTTTCAGTTCCTCAATCCTTTTCTGTTTTATATATATATATATATATATATATATATATATATATATATAACTTATTTGAACATTTTGAGCAATGTATATTATGTCAGGGGAATATGCACCTGGATGGTCAGGATTTTAGGTGGGCAGGATAATCCTATAATCTGGACTCTAGTCATCTCTTAGTAAACAGCAATTAACCAGCAAACTCCCTCCACAACTAGAGTGATGAGCTAATACCATTGCACTCTTAATTATGACTTGAGAATCCCTAGCTTGGAGGGGCTTTCCTGTCTGAGTAATTTTCATTCTTCTGTGCACATCTGTAAGATCTGTCACATCTCAGCAATAAAGACTAACATCATTCTTATGCTAATGCATCAAGAGGAAATTACTAAACTCTCCCTTGAAAGGAAGTTCTGGAAAGCTAGGTAGTTTAGTGACCCCACCCCCACCTCTGGCTAGTCAGGATCTATTGAATCCTCATGTTTGAATTCTGTCCACCCAGAGGTAGTTTAGTTAGGGGTTGTAGGGTTTGAATTTTGGCTCCACCTCTCACCTGCTGGGTAAGTTATATCATCCTTTCTTGCCTCTAGTAATTCATCCAGAGAATGGGAGAATAAATATTATATACATCACCAGCTGTTATAAGGATTAAATGAGTTAGTAGTATAAGTAAAGGACAGTAGTGAGTGGTATGAGGATTTGCTAGTATTGTCTGGAAGGGCTATATCAGTTACACAAATTAGGTTGGTCCTATATTATAAATAAAATAGGTTGGATATAATTGATGTATTTTTTAAAATTTATATAGTGTTCATATAAATGATACTTCTACATGCTTTTTAAATTTATTGCCATTCTCAATTCTATGACTTTGTTAAGTGTGTGGGAAGAATTGAATGTTACTCGTTGACAAATTAGTTTTTAAGGTGATGGATATACACCTGTATGGTGAGTATTTTTAGATGGGCATAAATCATCTTTTAGAGATCTTGCTATCATTGTTATCTACAATATATATTTGGTTTTTATATATGTATCCAGAGAAACTTTTTCAAAGTCTTGAGTATATTTCTGCAGACTAAAAAATGTATGTTTTGTCATGTACAAAAATCAAAACCTGGCATTTTTTCAAATGGTAGGAGCACAGGAAGCAAATATGATTGTGGGATTAACACGGTGTACTTTCTTGGATTGCTATCCTGAGCCACAATCCCAAATGTACAATGGCTTGCCTTAGGTTATATCAACACCCTAAAAATCAGTATTTCAAAATACTGACAAAACACTACTATATGTATCTGTGCTGCCTCTAGTATTTGCAATTTTATTTAAGTGACAACTGAATTCAATGGTTCATCTGGATTTCTTAACTACTCTTCATATTTGTTAGTCTCCAAATCTTTGCCATGTAATGCCTTACACACTTATCCTTTCCTTTCCAGTCTCATGTCTAAATCTGGCTTCCATCATCTCTTTGAAACTAGTAGAAGAACCTCCTAACTGTTATTTCCTTTCTAATTTACGGTACACAGCTCCGCCAATGTTATCTTTCTAAAACATAAATATGAACATGCTAGGCTTTTTTCTCATAGCAACTCTTTTTTCTCATAGCTTAAAGCACAAACACTGTAACATATGTACGTAAGCCCTTTCAAATTGGTATCAGTGCATCTCCAGTTTCATCTCCTTGACTGTCCACAATCTCCCCATGCATTAGCCTCCCAAGGTGTGATTCCTAAAACATGCAAAGCGTTTCTGGCTTTGGCCCATGCTGGTACCCTTTGGGAACAAATATCCCTCTTTTTGTGCTTTCTATATCCTCCTCACTTTCCAACGCTCAGATTGATGATTCACCTACTCCACAAAGCCTGCATAATGCCCCTTTGTATTCATTTCTGTTATAGTTGCATCATAGTATCGTTTTTTCCATAGAGCTAGACATGCATAAACCTGTGAACTACATGAAAACCAGAATCAAGTTCCCTTTCCAGCTGGCTGCTTGTGTTAAGACTCACATCCATGTACTTGAAAAGTCTTTGGTTTTGAAATTGACTAATATGATATTGAAAAACTGAAAGGTGAGTCAATTTCAGCTGTGAAATGAAACAATGCATGTTAATTGCAGAAGAGTAAACATTTTGGGGGAAGGTAGAAGAAGGACATATGGCATGTGTGGGAGGTTACTAGATGTATGAATAGCAACTTCCTCCTTTTTCTTTCTTTTTTGTAAAAAGAGATCTGAACAGATATGGTGAATATTAAGATCTATTAAATCTGAATGACGGTTGGTTATATGAGGGCTCGTCATGTAATTTTCTGCACCTTGTGGTTTAAAAATACTGTGCAAATTTAAGAAAAATTTAAGTGAAGGGGCTGGCATAGACTTATTTATCATGAAGAAAAGCCTACAGTTCTATGATAAATTTGGGAAATGAATATGAATTTATCAAGGATTTTTCTTATTTATATAAGAATTTGCCATGAATTTCCTTTAAATAGAGACCTATTACATTAAAAATTATATTTGATCACAAGACTTTGATTTAATTGAAGCATTTTAGAAACCTATCCATTGAATAAATAAATTTTACTTTTATTGAAAAATAAAATGTTTTATTTTTAAAATAAAAAAATAAAAGGGCTCCTGGGTGGCTCAGTGGGATAGAGCCTCTGCCTTTGGCTTAGGTCATGATCTCAGGGTTCTGGGATCGAGCCCCGCATCGGGCTCTCTGCTCATCAGGGAGCCTGCTTCCTCCTCTCTCTCTCTGCCTGCCTCTCCCTACTTGTGATCTCTCTCAGTCAAATAAATAAACAAAATCTTTAAAAAAAAATAAAAAGCCCACATTCCCTAAATGTGTTTAATAAGCTTAATCTTATTAAGTGAGAGCCTTTAAGAGGGTGTATTTGTGGGCGCCTGGGTGGCTCAGTGGGTTGAAGCCTCTGCCTTCGGCTCAGGTCATGATCCCGGAGTCCTGGGATCGAGCCCCCACATCGGGCTCTCTGCTCAGCGGGGAGCCTGCTTTCTCTCTCTCTCTCTCTGCCTGCCTCTCTGCCTACTTGTGATCTCTGTCAAATAAATAAATAAAATATTTTTTAAAAATTTTTAAAAATAGAGGGTGTATTTGTAGTGGTAAGCTATTTTCAGGAAGTGCTGGATTAAGCAATAACTTTCAGAGCCTATGATGTATTAATAATGTTCATTATAAAGCTCAAAGCCTATATCCTTTACATTTTTCTCTAGATTTACTTGGCAAGGGTTCCTTTTCTATTTTATGTCTACAAGAAGACATCTTAGAAGATGCTGCATTGTGGGTAAAAGCATTATTCTGAGGATGAACATTACTGGCGGTGTATAGAAAGTGTTCATGCTTAAATTTTTTTCTTGTTGATTCTCTTGGGCTGTTTTCTACCTGTCTAACATATATATGACTTGCCTTGTGTTATGAATATAGATTATTGGCCAACGACATAATAACTTTCAACATTTCTGGTTCTTCCTGAAAATGTTACCCCCATCTTTGCCTGTAACACCGTTAAGGAATGGTTGTACGTTGCAAAGATGGTATTTACCATGCAGCCCTAAGGCCTGATTCCCTATCAAAAACAGAAGTCAGCTTTGGCATACTCACATAGCAACAGCAAAAGACCAAGGAGTAGCAGGCCGATGGCAGCAGGCCCCAACCTCCCTGATGTTCTCTTTCCAGCTATGTATACAGGGTCTTTATTCTTCTCCGAATTTCTGCAGGTGTCCCTGTTGTCACACTGGCAGACTTCCAGAGTCAGGCTCTCTGGTGTCTCGCACTGTCTGTCCTGACTGTCGGTAACTGTGAGGGAGATACTGTGCGATCCAGGAGACAGTGGCTGCTGGGCATTTAGGAGTGCGGAAGTAGCTGAGGACAAACAATCACACAAATCAGCAGCAGGACAGGCATCGTTTGCCCTTCAAACTACTTATTTGTATTAACAGACCCAGGGTTGCCTTAAACATCGTTGTCCCAAATAGGGAGGCTGATAAGGTGAGGCTGGAGGAGTTCTGAGAGTGAGAAGTTGGGGTTCAGTTGGGTAAACAGGGCTGCACTTCCATCATGTCCTTTCTTCTGCCCCACATGGGACTGTTAGAGCTTCCCATGAAGACTCAGTTCTACCGCAGTTTTCCTCTTGAAAGGTGATGGAAGGCAGGTAACATTTCAATATCAAGCCCCCTCCCCTTGGACTTAGCCAATCTCCTGTATGTCTGCACCAACCCCCTGAATGCTTCTGTGGCCCTCTGGACCTATGCTTTCACGCTATGTCCATGTTTTTGTGCCCGACTTATTAAGACTGAGCTTCTACTTTGGCTTCCACTACCTCCGCTGATCCTGATAGTTTTCATCCGTGTGCGCAAAGGCCAGTGGTATAGGATGTTTTGAGGTGACAGCCTGTGGCCCACCTGACTCATGAACATGGATTATTCTCCGTTCTCCATTCCTATGTTGTCCCTTTCTAAGTGGGCTCCCTTAGCAGCTCTTGTAAGCTGCAGAGCTGTGTCAACTAAACCACTCTTAACATCTTAACCCCTTTGATGTTATGCCTGATCCACTCAGTCTAACCACTGTTGCCTTGTCCTGCTTCACTCAAGCTGCCATGTCCAATGCTAGGTCCTGTCTCTCTCTGATGTTTCTTTTGCAGGTTTTTCATTGGTCATATGCTGGTAAACCCATTTGGAGCCAAAAGCTACGTGGATACTTTGGAACCAGGGACTTCCGCCTAGATCAGTAAGGGCTTAGGAAAGAAGACCACAGAGAACAAGAATGCTTTGGTGACTCTAGCAATGGTTGATACCTATGACTAGGGAACAATAGAGCACATTCATGGAGGGAATCAAGATTGGTTCAGCAAAGATCTAGAGACAAGTGAGAAGATTCTTATTAAGTTCAATGGCTATTTCTAGGAGACACCTAGAAAACATAAAACTTGTAAAATTAGCACGATAAAAGTGAGAAGAAAAGGAAGGATGGATGATGAACTCTTTCCCACTGGCTAGTAGGAATTTCAGTCCGCCATGCTGTCAAGATTCCTAACTAGTGACAGACTAAGTAGCACTTCCTATGAGCCTTGAACAGGCAACCCCTCCTGTGCTTCATGTCTGTTCACAGTCTGCCTGGTTAGGAAAAGTTTATATAGTTAGAAATTTAAACAGCTGTGCAATAAAATTGATGGCTAACTCTATTCTTTTTATGGTGTGCTGTGGAGGCAGAAATAAGACATTAAAAATACAAAACAATTAGATTGCACATAAAAAATATTAAATAGCATGAACATATCATTCCTCTTCTCTTTTGAAGAAAGAAGAAATTCATGAGGCTAGACCACATCTTCATTGCAAAGAACTTTTTCAGTTATTCTTGGAAAAGACTTGCTCCCAAATGAACTCTTTTATCCCTCTGAAAATATAAAGAAGCAGCAACTTTTTCATTTACAAAAGCAAGTTTACTATTACTCACCATTGAGTGTTGTGATACTCCAGACAACTGGCAATTTTAGTGGTTGCTCCTCCAGAGAAAACGTGTAGGGACCAGAATACTTATTGTCTAGTGCTCTAGCTGAGACAACCACAGAAGATTGTGAACTACAAATTGTTTTCTTTTCAAGGATGATTGTTGGACAATTTTCATTAAAACCAGGTACCTCAACATATATGGTGCCTGTAGATGTTTTACCTGTGTTTTCTGTAAGAATAGCATTTTAGAGTTAAGGACATATACAGAATACGTTGTACCCCAAAAAACCTTTTAAATGTCACTTGCATGCAGCCAACATAGTATGTCTTCTCGTGAGAAATTATATTCGTTATTCTTACAAGTAAAAGATGTCATTTAATTTCTACATCTTGTAAAGAGCAAGCTTAAATTTATTAACTTGGCTGGTGTCTCTAGTAGCATAGGCTATTAATTTAATATGCTTGGAACCAAAAACTGTAAGGTGACGAATTCACTGATTACAAATGAAATCAACATAAAAACAAGTTTTCTTAAATGTATCCTACTGCATGAACCCAGCACTGTGTGGAAGATTTTTGCTCCTAAGGCTTGAGTCAAAGTATTTGGAATAAACAATGATTTATTTTTACTATCCAAGATACAAAAGTTTATTGAAGAAAATTTTTTCAGTGTTGACAATTAAAAACAATAAAGCAATGAAGTAAAAATTTCTCTGTTGTAGGATTATGAATAATTGCTGTCATTTCCCTTAGTACTTTTTGCTCTTTCCTCAGGTGATATGATTTTTGGTGTTTATTCTTTTGTTTTATTTTCTTATGTTTGCTTATTGCCTGAGCATTGCCAGGAGCCCCATTTTGAAATATTTCTCTTACCGTCTATGGCCAGAACCTCAGCTGTGATTGTCCTGTTAACTATGAAAGTAGAATCCCGATCGATGTTTTTGACAAATTTGATCTGAGCAGTTTTTGAATCAATGAATAGTAAACCACCATCATTACGTCCCATGATATACCTGTTTATGACAGAAAAAAATATATAGTTTTTTTTCAAATATGGAATGTTTACCTACTTAATGAAAATAGCTGATTTTATGTTTAATGTACTTATACTTAATTTAAGACATGGAAATATACAGTGGCAGAAAATCAGCATAGTAGCGTGGACAAGCAGTATTTCATAATCCCTAAGTATTAGCCTGATTTTTCAATTTTCTTCTCTGTGCAATAAAATAATTTCTTTCTTGCTCTTACAGTATCTACTTTGCCTGGTGTTCTTATATTTGGGGCATATTCATTTTCTATGTACAGTTTTATTTGATTGCACCATGGTCTTCTGGTGAACTACTCTTTTTATTTTTATTTATTTATTTATTTATTTATTTATTAAAAAGATTTGTATTAATTTATTTGACAGACAGAGATCACAAGTAGGCAGAGAGGCAGGCAGAGAGAGGAGGAAGCAGGCTCCCCGCCAAGCAGAGAGCCCGATGCGGGGCTCGATCCCAGGACCCGGGGATCATGACCTGAGCCGAAGGCAGAGGTTTTAACCCACTGAGCCACCCAGGCACCCAGAACTACTCTTTTTAAACTCAACAGAAAGTTTCTGTAAGATCTTTTCCTGATTCCTCTCCATAGGCTAAGGCATTCTTCTCTTAGTTTCCACTTTAACTTATGCTTATGTTTTCTTTGCTCATAGCCCATGATGTTCCAATGATTTGGCTATAAGTCTCTTCTTGAGTTAGCCATTTCCTTGAGTTGGTCCCTTTGTGTCTCTTTGTATTCTTGGCATATAAAAGTTTATATTATTTTGTAGTAGCTTAAAAATTAAAACCACATCAGAATAATGTAAAAACAGTCTTACTTGACATATGAGGCAGTTTTGTTAGTATCCTCATCAATGGCTTGATACATTCCCAGAACATAATTGACCAGTTTTTTACTACTTATGCCTTTCTGCACAGTAAATGTCTTGGAAGCAGGACGGAATGTAATTCCTTCTTTAATGTTGACTATTTGGATCGTGACTGGGGTTGACTGCACTCGATACTGAGAAATTATTGATTGGTGAAATTCAGCTTTGTTTTTGACAGCAATACCAAGTTGTACATTTTGTAGTTGTTCATAATCTAGAGCCTAGAGTAATAAATAAATAAATAAATAAATAAATAAATAAATAAAATGAGAAGGAAAGAAGTATCACAGAGATACAATCCAGCAAACCCAGAATAGGATAAGAGAACTCTATGTCCCATGCTATGAATGACCCTTTTATTTCTATATACCAAAACAGCCTCAGAAGTCATTATAATGTTGAGATGGAGAAACCATTGAAATTCTTAACTCATAAGACCTCACCTTGGTAACTGATATTTACAAAATGGCAGACCTCTTTTTAGACTACTAAAACATCATTATAGTTTCTTTAGGCTGTGTGGTACAATGGAAAGAATCCCGAATTTGCTATGATAGCATGGCTTGAATACTAACTAGTTCTGCTGCCTAATAGTGGTGTGACTCATGGCACAATACTTAATTTCTCTGATTCTCAAATTTTTACTTTGAAAAAAACTGCAAAACTTCACCTCATCAGATCATTGTGAGGACTGCACAAAATTAGTCCCATAATACATTCCTATAAATAAATGGCAGTTATAACCATTCCCAGAATAGCTATTGTATTCATGTGTAATAGTGTCTTTCCTGACTGGAAATTCCTAGGTGGCAAAGGCAAACTCTCATAATAAATTTAGTTGGCAAATATGCCTCTGCAAAGCAGTGTGTGGGGGGGGGTGGCTCCCCAACTCTTTGTAGAACCATTTTTAGATGGTCTTGTATGATAACTATTTGTTTGACCCATTAATTGGGGTGGCCCAAGTCAAGTCCTGAGGAATCCCAGGAGGGCTTTTTCTTTCACTGATATATTTTTCTGAGTGTGATGAGATAAGAAAATATTCATTTGTATTACATTTATACATTACTGAAAATAATTAAGGTAAGGGATCTGGATTTGAGTTTTTAAGTTTGCAATGACTAGTTTTGTTAGCTCTTCCAGTGGCATGGAAGAGAAAGAGTAAGTGGAAGAGAAAATATAAATAGGTAATTATAATATAATGGGTAAGTGACAGAAGAAATTCTAGAGTCTATGTGCAAAAATGAGTCAACACTTCTGCTGGGGACAGTTAGGAAACCTTCTGAGAAGTTTCAAGGGAGTTGAGTGTTGAAGGTTGAAGGTTGAGGAGGAGTTTTTCAGCAGAGGTGAAACATTTGCAAATGCCCAGAGTTACAGAAGGTGACAGGGTGAGAGGCCTTGTCCACAGTTCTGAGGAGGCCGAAGGTCATCTTCAAGGCCAGCAGCTGATCATCAGTCCTGGCTGCAATTAGAGTTCTCTGTGGAGCCATTAAGTCCTGTCTTCTGGGCTTCCTCACAGACCAACTGAACCAATTGTTCCTATATTCCCGCTGGTGATGCAAATGAGCAATGAGTGGAGGGCCACTTTCACAGCCAATGGAGAACAAGGAAAGATTTTAAAGAACAGAGTAATTCACATTGGTAGTAAGAGGATGAAGGGAAGTAGAAACAGGAGGTAAGGAGATCTATCAGGAGTGATTACAGTCATGTAGGAGTAAGAAGGAAAGGCCCTGTAGATCACAGGCCATAGAAAGGAAGACCAGTGCCAGACTTTAAGGACAATTTCTAGGGCAGAATTGGATGACTGGCTGTTTGTTGTGAGGAAATGTTATGATGGAATAATAAGGCCTAATTTCTCTGATTCTCATCTAGTTTAGAAGACTAGATGACACCAAGACAGGAGAGAGGGAAGACCTCATTTTCAGGGGTTGCTGGGAGTTTATAACACACCCTTGCAAGTGATGGTTATAGCCTTCCCTCTGAAAAGCAGAGTAATAGGAACTGCTCACATGGCTTCCTGCATTTGGGGATTCCAGCAGTTTCCTTGTTAAGGGTCTCTTATGGGTCTGTCACTCTACTGGACTCAAGGAAATAAAGAAAGTCCTATAGAGTTCAGTATGTGCCAAGGAATGCCTTCAAATAGTAGTTATTTTTTCTAGTCTATATCGTGTCCAGGCAGAAATATCCTTATGTTATTGAAGGTTGGATTCTGTATTTGTGTGTGTGTGTGTGGGGGGGGGGTGGCTGTTACAGCCAAGCATGTTAAATGGAAGGTTTACTCAATTGCTCTTTTTTGTATTGCAGATTTAATTATATATGCCCATTTCCCAAAAACTTGTATTTCCCCCCTCTTATGACTGTAACTAATCCACTTAAAGCAAGGTGACAAATTCACAAGCCACAATATCACGTATTCTTGTCCTTTCCCATCTTCAGTTGTAGAGAGTAAACGAGATTAAGTCAAGAAATGGGTTTTACATTCTTGTGCGTTAAGCAAGCGCACCTATAAATATACATATATTAGTGTATTTGTGTTTACTATGATAGCTTGGAAGGAAATAAATCATCCTTCCTGGAAGGAAATACATTTTTTAAAAAAAGCTACCCTTAGGTAATGGGGCTATGCATGTGTCTTTAAAAAATTCTATCTACTTTTTATTATTAATAAGTGAATAAAGTTTATCTGCAGAAATGATAGTTGGGCTCATATGGAATATTTTTACCATGGAAGGGAAATAGGCCTTACCTTAACCACCTTCAGGATGCCTTCATTCGTTCTCGGATCAGTTTGTATCTCAAACCAATTCCCTTCATTTCCAGAGGTGAAGAAATACACTGCAAGCCAATTATCTGTGAATTCTTCGTCCCAATCAGTAACTCGAAATCGAAGCAACTCAGAACTTAAAGTATTTTCCTCAATAAGTGCTGAATACTAAAAAGGAGAGAAGCAGAATTTAAGAGTTCTTGTCAGGTTTTATCTAAAGAGATTCTGAATAGAATTAATCATTAATTCTCACATTATGTGTTGCCTCTTGCTGGTTACTAAATTCTTATATTTTACAAAAGCTTATTTTAAAGAAAAGTGCAGAGAATCTAAATAGAAGCCAGCAGGCAAATGAATACTGAATTAGAATGACAAAATGAAAAATAAAAAATATATATCATGATTCTTCAAGGAGGACAAGGTGTACCTGAGAGTCTTGGAACACTGGGAAATTATCATTAACATCTTTCACTTTGATACTACATTCACATTGAGTTGATAGCCCTTCTCCATCTTTGTCGGCACCACTCACAACCAGCCGATAGCTGCTAACTTGCTAAATTTGGAGAAAAACAAAGAAAAATAATTTATCTCCTGTGCCAAGAATACAAAGAAAACTACCTGCTTCCTATGGGTAAAGAGGTGAAAATATTCAAGCTCCTGGTTTATTCTCTAGAAGGATCACCTGAGTTGTTTCATTGTCCAGCATGGAGGAGGCATGTGGGGCCCTGGAGACCAGGTTTCTCTTTTGTGAGCTTCTTAGGGCAAGAAAGTTACACTTGGAGCAAAAACGGGCAGTGAGGATGGTAGGATGCTTATTTGAGGGAAGTTCACTAATAGAGCTTTCCTATTGGTCTATTTGAGAATCATTTGCATAAGTAATATAAAGTCTGACGGGATATTGTATGTGATCATGATGGCACTGGTGGTGGTGATGGTAGTTATAGTGGTAGGATAATGGGGAAGAGAGAGCAAGGATTCTTTAGTGTTCTGGAAGCAGGGGTAAAATTAAAACTAGTCAGTAGAAAAAAAATGTAACATCAGAGAAGGATTTCTTCCAGAAAGAAATTTCTTCTATCATCTAAGAAATTTATTTTTCTTCCACCTAATAAGGAATTAGTCACAGTTCAGTCTTTGTCCATGTATGCTTCCATGCCTTCTTTTACTCTCCACTTGACCTCCCACTGATATGCTGATATTTGTTTGTTTAGGGTACAACTGATTGGACAGTTCTTAGGTACACATCTCACCCCACTAGAATCATATTGAAATGCAAACAATTTCCCTAGATTGGCCCAGTTGAGTACGGAGAACGTCTTTTCCTTTCTCCTTTCATCCTCAGGTAAAGTGGGGTCACCTCTCTCAACTTTCTTACAATCAAATCTTTTATTATCGAATGTTCCCAAATGCCTTGCTTTACCTCTCGATCAAGAGAATTGGTTAAAGTACGGACTTCCCCAGTGTGTCTGCTTAGGAGGAACATGGGTATGCCTGCAGGTTCCTGAGAGACAATTTTGAAGGCTATTTTAGAGTTCAAGTGGTTTGGTTCATCTGCGTCCGTGGCGTTTAGTATCATCACCAGTGAGTCTAGAAATACAGAAGAATCTCATGAAAGAATATGTAAGAATTGACATTCTTTTCACATTATATATTCAACACAATTTCAAATTGACCTTTGTTTTTTAAAATCTTAAATCTATCTGTATGCTCAAAAATGAATTAAATGTCAGTTGCAGTGTCTCTTACTGTCTTTCTTAATCAGGCGGAACTGTGCTGCCTTCTATAAAAATCTTCCTGTTAGGGCGCCTGGGTGGCTCAGTGGGCTAAAGATTCTGCCTTCGGCTCAGGTCATGATCTCAGGGTCCTGGGATCAAGCCCCACATGGGGCTCTCCGCTCAGCGGGGAGCCTGCTTCCCTTCCTCTCTCTCTGCCTGCCTCTCTGCCTACTTGTGATCTCTGTCTGTCAAATAAATAAATAAAATCTTAAAAAAAAAAAAACCCAAAACTTCCTGTTGTCCTTAAGCCTTGGCTGTGTTGGAGTTGAGACTATTTTCTGTCTTAATTTCTTCCCTTGATGGATGGCATTGTCTTTCTCCCTTTTCCCCAGATTATCCAAGTAATTTAGTGTGTCTCTTCCTTTATAATCTAAAAAGTCTAGCTGATGCATCCAGGCTACCTAAGGCCACCCCTGTAGCTTTATGACTAACCAGGTACTCATGTGACTTATGTATAGAGAGTAAGATACTATTAAGTTCATAACAGGACCATGACCTAGAGATACAATGGCAGTGGATAATTAGCTCAAATAAAAATATTAGAAAGTAAGACCCGGGTTATTTGGATGAATTTTTCTGCAAGACTACTGATAAAACTAGGAGAATAAATTAGCTTATAAAATGATGACTATAGTGATACCTGTATTTTAAAATTAAAAAAAAAATTAGAAGTGGTAGATACTGTAAGGGACTTACTTGAAGCACTATTTTCTTCAATTTCTCCCACAAATATACTTTGTGAAAATACTGGAGGATTGTCATTGACATCTAAAATTTTAACCGTTAGTATAAGTGGTTTCTCTACATCTTGTCCTAGGGCATTTAGAGCATGGCACGTGATCTAGAAAAAGGAGGGAAATGTTACTTAATACTCTATAAACTCAGTTTGCATACTACTAAAACTTGTAGAAATAAAGCCCCTACTAGCATATACAGACTTCTCTTGCACAGAAGAAAAATGTTCCCCCCAAAACTAGACAAAGGAAGTAAAGGTACCCACAGTGGGCAGGCCAGTTAGGCAAGCTGCCCCTTCTTCCAAGCTGGTACTGTCATGTGATACAAAGAGTGTGAAACTCTTTGCAGGATGCATGTTGGACTTCAATGCTTATTCATGCACCCTCCTAGTAAATTCCTTCAGGGGCACATCCAGAAATGAAGGCTCTTTATAAGAGGGACGAACATGGTTATTTGTTGGTGGAATTTTTCATGCACTGATCTCTCTTCTAAATTAACCAGTAGAAGAGTAGCACATTCTAAAGCCACCAGGCACAAACATAAGGGTGCCCAATATTGAGGACATAAACTTACCAGGAAGCTTGGAGTTTCCTCACGATCAACTATGGCTGTTATGTTAATTTCTCCAGTGTTTTTGTCAACAACAAAGATTCCAAAAGGGGGTTGATCAATTCCCATTCCAGAAATTCGGTAGGTAATTTTCTGGGTTGCTTGGAAATCTGAAGTAATCTGAAGCCCCAAACACCCAAAATGTGAATGTGATCATCAGTCAGGCCTTTTCCTTCCCATTTCTCCACCTTCATAGTCTTAAGTTTTCTTTTTATTTTATTCACTCTTTCTGACCCTGTCATTGTTATTTTTTGCCTTGATGAATACTGAGAATGTGAAATATTTCAAACTGTTGCATCTATTGACCAGCATGGACCAACACATATTAATCATTTTGGCTCTAGAATGTTTGCTCAGATTGTGGCCACCATGGTGATGTTAAAATGTGGAGAGAAAGTCATGGATACTTAATATTGAAAAGACTACTTCTGAATGCTCCTTTCCTTAGCAGAGAACATTTTTTGAAAAAAAAGACATTTATTTAAGGGTGCCTGGGTGGTTCAGTCATTAAGTGTCTGCCTTTGGCTCAGGCCATGATCCTAGGGTTCTGGGATCAGCAGGAAGCCTGCTTCTCCCTCTCCCACTCCTCCTGCTTGTGTTCCCTCTCTCGCTGTCTCTCTCTGTCAATTAAATAAATAAAAATCTTTAAAAAAAAGACATTTATTTTAGTTTAAATAGAGGGAGCTGGAGAGAAAAGGGGGAAAGGAACTATACAGTAAGTGTTAAACATGTTTATTAAAATAATTATTTATTATTATTTTGTTTTTATTATTATAATTTTCCAGCTTTTTAATATGGAAAATTTCAAATATATATAAAGTTAGATTAGTATAATGAACCTGATATATCTTATCACCCAGTCTTAATCATTACGAATACATGGGCCCCCAACCATTTATCTTATTGTCTTATCCATATATGTATTTTTTGTTAGCATATAATGTATTATTTGCCCCAGGGGTACAGGTATGTGAATCATCAGTCTTACACAATTCACAGCACCCACCATAGCACATATCCTCCCCAGTGTCCATCACCCAACCACTCCATCCCTCCCTCTCGCCCCCCAGGCCCCCGGCAGCCCTCGGTTTGTTTCCTGAGATTAAGATTCTCTTACGGTTTGTCTCCCTCCCCAGTCCCATCTTGTTTCATTTTTCCCTCCCTTCCCCCCATGACCCCCTGCCCTGCCCCTCAAATTCCTCATCATATATTTTTTTCTATTTGTTTGCTAGAATCCAGATCTAAGCAAGGCATATTCATTGAAATTGGTCCCCCTGTCTCTTAATTATTTTTTATTACTCTAGAAGCCATAGTGCCTTCATCTCATTCTATATTATTATTATTAGGTTTTTTTTTTTTTTTTAATGTGGTTGAAGATACCAGGTTATTTGTTCTATGGACTCCCCAGTCTGCATTTTGATAAATGGATTGCCATATCATTTTAATTTATATCTATTACATTTATTCTGAAAGTGCATATTGCCCCTGCTGATGTGACTTACTTTGGCAATTGGATTCCTTTTTGAGTTGTCTTCTCTTTCTCGGCAGGGTTTTGCAAATTTCACCCATTCACGTTTGTATCTCCTTTTGCCTTGTACAGCAGTATCATCTTCTCCGTGTTGACCCTTTGTCTTATGTGAAAAGGCATCCCATTTTATTATGCACATTGTTAAAAAGCTTTGATTTGAGTATTGCTTATCAACACCTAGGTTGTTTCATAGTATCTAGGACTGTCGAAAGTCTACTTTGCTTGACCTCACACTTTGTCAAGCAAAGAGAGAACATTT
Organism: Lutra lutra; assembly: GCF_902655055.1. Classification (NCBI taxonomy): domain Eukaryota; kingdom Metazoa; phylum Chordata; class Mammalia; order Carnivora; family Mustelidae; genus Lutra; species Lutra lutra. The sequence goes on from NC_062289.1 coordinate 41,268,642, forward strand.
AATATCTAAAACAATTACAGAACCATATGGTTTTTAATACTGGCATTGAATCATATTTTGTATTTCCTTTATATATTCCATAATATCTCACTGCTCTGGGTACCTAGGATGTGTTTAATAAAAACCTGTTGATTTGTTTAAAATAAGGAAGAACACATAAGATAAAGTACAATAATGACATTTATACATTCTTGGTATTTAAAATTGGGCTGGTTTTAATTTTATTTTCACAGTTATTTAATAGTTTTAAACATTAAAGAAATATTTACTTTTCCCAATACAATTTTAATTTTTTGAACTATTATTTTAGTTACAAAAAACTTTTTCATACTTTACCTCTATTCGCAATTCTCCATGAACCAATATGAGCACCTGTAGACATTTAAATAAAATCAAGTTAAATGTGAATTCTTCTAATAAATAATTACAAAGATAATCCTGTTCATACTGTAGTTTGTTTCTATTTCAAAAGAAGTGGATTTGTTGAAGCAGTATTCAAACAGTAAAATCCTCTCAGGAAAAAGAAAATATTCTCAGTATAAACAAGTTCTTACAGTTTTTTAATCTGACTTTAGACTTTTAATGGTATACAAAAGAATCTACTGAATTATGCAAAACTGTGCCAAACAGTTGCAACAACCAGACATATTTTACCTGGCTGTTCTATAAAGACTTTCTAAGAACTCTGGAAGATACTGCTTTGGGAAACAGTGGTGAGCATCATTGTGATAAGCTATTAGTTGCACTTTTTTGTTGTATGACAGTGGAGAGGATGGAATACAACTAGTCAGGTTTAGAGAGTGGAACATAAAAGTTGGGGATATGCTGTTCCAATCATAAGTACGGTGTATGCGGGATATGGACCTGCTAATCCCTGCCCTGTTATTTCAGCTTAAATGTTGAGCTTAATTTTCACACTGATCTGAAAAAATTAAATGAGGATAAAATGAAGTCAGGCAGTCTGCGGTCTTTACTTTCTCAAGAACATATGGGATCTTCTTTTGTATCACGTTCCATCTTGTTTTTTACCTAGAATGCATTTTTTTTAACTTGAATATAGTTAACACACAATGTTATGTTAGTTTCAGGTGTACAATTTAGTGATTTGACAAGTTTATACATTATGCTATGCTCACCACAAGTGTAGCTGCTATGTGTCTTGTTACATCAGTGTTACAATATTACTCTTCCTTTTGCTGTGCTTTCTATTCCTGTGACTTAATTCATTCCATACCTAGAAGCCTTTATCTTCCACCCCTCTTCACTCATTTTGTTCAGCCCCCCACCATTCTCCCCTCTGGCAACTATCAGTTTGTTCTCTGTATTGATAGGTCTGATTCTACTTTTTGTTTTCCTTTGCTTTGCTTCCCTTTGCTTCCCTTCCTTTCCCTTTTCCTTCCCTTCCCTTCCCTTTTCCTTCCCTTCCCTTTCCTTCCCTTCCCTTTCCTTTCCTTTCCTTTCTCTTCACCCTTTCCTTTCCTTCCCTTTCCTTTCCCTTTCTCTTTCCCTTTCCTTTCTTTTTCTTTTGGATTCCACTTATAAGTGGAATCATATTGGGTTCTCTCAGTCTGACTTATTTCACTTAGCAGAATACCCTCTGGGTCCATCCATATCGTCTCAGATGTCCTGATATCAGCCTTCTTATGGCTGCATAATTTTCCATTACAGCTTCCTTGTCCATTCATCTGTTGATGGACACTTAGGTTGCGTCCATATCTTGGCTATTATAAACAATGCTGAAATAAGTATAAGGATGTATATGTCTTTGTGATATGGTGATATGGTGTTTTGTTTTCTTTGGGTAAATATCCAGTGGTGGAATTATTGGATCATATTGGATCATACCCATATGGTAATTCTATTTTTAATTTTTTGAGGAATCTCCATACTGATTTCCACAGAGGCTGTATCAATTTCAGTCCCCACCAACAGTGTACAAGGGCTTTCCCCCGCCCCCACATCTTTGCCAACACTTTTTATTTCTTGTCACTTTGATTTTAGCCATTCTAACTGGTAATGATCAGTTCAAGTTTCAACAATTGCCATGAAACTGTTGGAGTTAATGTTTATTATGGTTTTTGTGTTAGTTGCAATTTATAGATCTTTATATTTATTATCTCATGTAATACTTATAGTAGCCATCTGATGGAGATACTGTTATTATAGTCTATTTTATGGATGAAGAAATGGAGCCAGGAGACAATGAGAACTTTGTCTCCCCCAACAGCTCTAATTGAGCCAGGATTTGAACTTCTGCACCCTGACTCCAAAGTGTATACATCATCATTAAACTAGATTTTAGCCAAAGCTGGCATAAGTAAGTAGAAAAACTAGTGGTAGAAAGAAAGTTATATGATACTCAATTTAGATTTCTTCCTGGCAACAGTGAAAGTTACTGCTGAAACATGTAGATTTATTACATTGTTTACTTTGTAAGGCTATAATAAAGAGGCAGGTGGAACTCTGACCCAAAGAAGTAACTACAAAAGACATAGGATGCCAGGACCCTTGCATTCTAAAACTTTCATTGAAATCCTTATTTCAAAGGGTCTGCAAATTGTCGTGAAAAGGGACCATTGCATATGTTTATAACCTGTCTCAAAGTGATTTTACAGCTTTGCTTCTCTTTATTAAATGTTGTCATGAGTTACCTGGGAGAGAAGACTCGAGCACTGTCATAATCTCACTAATTTCTCAATTCATAAGGACGACTCAGCTACATGTGAGGGGAGGGTTGGGCCAGGCACCCTTCCCTTTACAGGAAAACTGGAAAGAGTCATCCAGAAAATATGAATCATGTTTGCACTAGTCCAACAGAGAAGGGTTCTTTGAATAGACATTAAGGGATAATTTCTGTTTTCCTGGGAAGCAAAGAAAGGACAAACTCTAAACTGTGGAGAATGAACATTGGAGATGGTTGTTTCTTATTTGTTCAGTCTTTTCACTGAATCAGAGCCCTTACAAGTTATTCAGTCAGACCTTCACTCTTTCTCATCATCTCTTTTAAATTCAGACCACCAAGAATGTTCTCTAATTTTAGGGAATATCATGCAATGTGGTGGTTATTTGTGCTTCTAGGAATATGGGAAGGTTAATAAGAAACACTTCTGAAATATTACAATATTTTTTAAATGTTTAGAAATATAATCATAGCCTTATGTTATTTAGAATGATGTTTCTTTAAAAAACTTTATTATTTAAGATAATTAATATGTATATTAGTTACTTAGTTGCTTTAGTTATTTTAATATACTTCTTTTGAGTATTTAATAAATATTTCAATAGTTTCCTGACCATATAAATCAACTAAGTTGGCTTTTTTGATAGCCTTTTGATTGGAAATACAAATGAGGAGAAAACACTCCTTATCTTGAGAATTCCTATACTTTTTTTTTTCCTTCCTCTGGTCTCCTGGTTATTTTGATAATTTTAGTTATATGATTTTTAAAGCATTGATATGACCTGTGTACTCTTGTATAGATAAGAATCAGAAATATTTCATTAAAAGCAAATCAGACTAGTAAATTAATAAAATAACACATGGAATAAAGTAATTTAATATCTGTATACCCTATTTGCTAATTAAATGTATATAATTATATCATTATGGCTTCTATTGAATATAATACATATACAATACATATATTTTGAGGACATGGGTGACCAGTTTTTGAAAAGTCATTTATAATAACAACTACTATTTCCTGAGTTTGGCCAAGATTTTGTGTAGAGTTACCTCAAACTTTTGTGTGGGGATAGATGGACTGTTAAACTATGCATTTATCCAGTGAGGTAGTCCTGGCTGGCTAAGGGTAGCTCTCCCTCCTCTCTAGAATGGGATAGGAGTAGATCACATCCACTCTCCTCTGGGAAATTTGTAAAATGAATTAGATGATTCAAAGAAATCATTATATGTTTTAAATGTGATTTTTTGTTTATGAATTTTTTGGGGAAACATAATATAAGCTGGTGATAATATTTTTATAATTGGTTAGATACAGTGATTATTAATGAGTTCAATCATAGAGGTCATTCAATACATGTTTGATGAATACATTTCATAGGTATAATGCAGAAAATATGACCAGTTTGTCTTTTATATCTCACAGCATATATGTATGTGTATGTACTCTATCTCTATATATATACATATATATTTATAGACCTTTTAAACTTAAAATGTAAAACCCCCAGAACATTCTAATAAGCTTTGTATTTATCAGGACAAACCCTTAATTGAAAAAAATGATATATGTTTAATTACTTAGAGGTTAAAATTTAATTTTAGACAATTTAATTTTCAATAGCTAATTTAAGAGTAAACTCAATTTTAAAAGTTAAGCCTCATATCATGGTAGAGATGCTAAGAAAAACAAATACTAGATATTCTCAACAAACTGGATATTCTCAAATACTTATTTTGAATGCTGTGTAGTAACCAGTCAAGTGTAGTAATATGAAACTGGACACCAGATCTTGAATCTTGAATTCAAATCCCAGTCTCAACATTTACTGGTTGTATAACTTGGGAACATTACTTAATCTTTCAATTTCTTCATCTGTAAAATAGGGATAATAATTCTACTTTATATATTTGTTTTGAGGATTAAATGAATTAGTAAGTCTAAAGCACATAGATGAGCACAAGTCCACAGTAAGTGCTTACCAAGTATTAATCACTCCTGTCATCACACTTTAATGTATGTGCTACCAAAGCGAGCACTGTCAACAAATTTTTTTTAAAAGGTGTAAGAGATGGGGCACCTGGGTGGCTTAGTGGGTTAAAGCCTCTGCTTTCAGCTCAGGTCATGGTTTCAGGGTCCTGGATCGAACCCCGCATCAGGCTCTCTGCTCAGCAGTGAGCCTCCTTCCTCCTTTCTGCCTGCCTCTTTGACTACTGTGATCTCTATCAAATAAATAAATAAAATCTTAAAAAAAAAAAGATGTAAGAGAATCACTTTGCTATGAAGTGACCTTTTATTATTATTATTCACGTCAAGATACATAAGAGCGTTCTCTTTTTTAATAAATGAATGAGCAAAGGGAAAAGAGAAAGAGAGAGAGAGAGAGAGAAAGAAAACAAGGAACAGACTCCTCACTATAGAGAACAAACTGATGATTACCAGAGGGGAGTGGGTGGGGTTAAGGGTGAAATAGGTGATGGGGATTAAAGTGTACACTTACCATGACATGATGAGCGCTGAGTAATGTGTAGAATTGTTGAATCATATATTGTACAACTGAAACTAATAGGACACTGTATGTTAACTATACTGGAATTTCTCTTTTTGAGCATCAGGAAGAATCAAGAACCAGTGTTCCACTATACAACTGTGTGGGTTCCCCCTTACACAATTTCAGGGGGTACTGTTCACATTGTAGTTTATGTGAATGTGTCTCCTGGAGTTGTGCAGTGTTTAGCCTAGCCAACTGTGCAGTGGCCATGTAAGAAAAATGTGCATATTAGATGGATTCAATTATTCATAGTATAATTATGGATAGTAACCAGTTGTCCATATAATTTTCTTGTAATGAACTTCCCAAAACAAGCCCTTACCTTAGGCTATCAGACTGACTCTTAACTGGAAAGGAAGAGCCAAAGGCTAAGAGTTTTATGAGAAACCACATGGGACACTAAGTGTTCTGGCTCCAAATGAAAACCAGTTTCAGGTAATAAGCAAGTGAGAGTGATAATTGGTAGATGTAATTACATCTTTCCTGACATTTGCTCAAGTCAGGCAGGACTGGCCAGAATTGCTTGGCAAGTTTATTCTGAATTTAGAATCTTAACTTTTGAAGAGATTCAGGAGCAAATTTATTTCCATGTATTTATTAGCACTGGAAACTAGATCATTTCATTGATCAAGAGAAGGAAAGATACCTCAAAGATTTTCCTTCTGTTAAGAATTTGGGCCATTGCCTTTTTCACAGAACTAGAGCAAAGAGTCCTGGAATTTGTAGGGAACCACAAAAGAACTCCAAATAGCCAAAGCAATCTTGAGAAAGAAGAACGAAGCTGGAGGTATCATACTCCCTGATTTCAAACTATCCTACCAAACTACAGTAAACAGAAGGGTAGGAGCATGAAAACATACACATAGATCAATCAAATAGAATAGAGCCCAGAAACAAACCCACACATATATGGTCAATTAATCCATAACGAAGGAGGCAAGAATATACAGTGTGGAAAAGACAGTCTCTTTCATAAATGGTGTGGGGCAAATTGGACAGCTATATGCAAAAGAATGAAACTGGACCACCAATTTACACCATATACAAAAATAAATTCAAATAGATTAAAGAATTGAATGTGAGAACTGAAAACATAGAACTCCTAAAAGAAAACATAGGGAGTGAGCTCTTTGACATTGGTCTTAGTAATATTTTTTTTGGAGCAGTCTCCTCCTCTCCCACTAAAATAAGTGGGACTACATCAAACTAAAAAGCTTTTGCACAGCAAAGGAAACCACCAATGAAACAAAAAGTTAGCCTACTGGATGCAGGAAGACATTTGCAAGTCATGTATCTGATAAGGGGTTAATATAAAAAATATATAAAGAACTCAGGCAACTTAGTATAAGAAAAAACCCAATTAAAAAACACACAGAAGATTTGAATAGACATTTTCTAAAAAGACATCCGGATAGCCAACAGGCATGAAAAGATGCTAAAATCACTAATCATCAGGGAAATGCATGAGATACCATCTCACACCTCACACACAACAGACTGGCTATAATCAAAAAGACAAAAAATGACAAGAGTTGACAAAGGTGTGGGAGGAAAGGAAACTCTCGTGCTGGTGGGCATATAAATTGGTACAACTACTATGGAAAACAGTGTGGACATTTCTCAAAAAATTAAAAATAGAACTATTACTATATGATCAGTAATTCCATTTCTGTATATTTATCCAAGGAAGAAGAAAACATCAGCTCAAAGAAATAAATGCACCTCTATAATCATTGCAGCATTATTTACAATAACCAAGATATAGAATCAACCTAAGTGTCCCTCAATAGATGAATAGGTAAAGAAGTTGTGATATATACATATATATGTGTATATATGTAGATATATATAAAGGGTATCATACTCCCTGATTTCAGCCATAAAAAAGAATGAAATCTTGCTATTTGTGACAACAGGGATGGACCTAAAAGGTATTACGCTAAGTGAAATAAGTCAGACAGAGAAAGAAAAATACCATGTGATTTCACTTATATGTGGAATCTAAAGAGCAAAACAAATAAGCAGACAAAATAAAACTGAAAGGAAACTTACAGATACAGAAAACAACCTGTTGATGACCAGAGAGAGGAGGGGTTGGGGGACAGGTGAAATAGGTGAAGGATATTAAGAGGTATAGACTTCTAGCTATAAAATAAATAAGTCATGGGAATGTCACGTACAGCATAAGGAATATAGTCAATGATGTTGTAACAACTTCGTATGGTACTAAGACTCATCACGGAGATCATTTTGTGATGCATAAAAATATTGAATTACTATGAGGTACATCCAAAGCTAGTAGTATATTGTATGTCTATTACATTTCAGTAGAAAAAATTTGGACCATTTATTTACAATTATTTTTCTAAAATTTTACTTTTAGTATGTTCTATAGAAGAAGGTGGTTGAAAATAGTTCTGCTATGTTTAGAACACATTCTAATGCTGAACTTGATATTTAAACGACTCTCTTTTTTCCAGCACCAACACTACTAATTTCTTTAAAACTCTGTGCTTTAAAAATCTTTGGATTTCCAGCATCACTATTAGCTTTGTATTGAGTAAAGTTTTACATAATATAGTGGCATGAAATTAAATAGCTTTTTGTCCAGATGCTAATAGATGTGCTATATGACAAACTGTGTTGCAGATTTTGTGGACTATAAAACACTGAACAGTGGTCTCCTTTGAACATAGACATTATTTTTAAAAGGTTAAATCTCTGAAGCTAAGTATTTTCAATCATAAATTTTCCCCCCCAAATGCTTATTTTCTATTTGAGAAATGGATCAAACATGCACAGGAAACTGATAACTATTACGTTTTTCTTTGACTATAGGCAGGTGCTCCCCATGCCTTCACCTCTCAAATAATTAGAAGACTGGACAGCTGAAATTTTGAGTAATGCTCCAAGTTTGAAAATGTTATTTTCTAATACCCACTATTACATGAATGTAAGATATAGTTTGATGTGCTCTTTCACTCAAGAAAAATAGAGGTCCTTTCTTGACTTACTAAAACCGGTGTTGGTGGTTATTTAAAATAATAAGGCAGACTTTTAAGAAGTTATCAAGAATCACTTGTGTTGTTACTAATGTAAACATTGCAAATGATAGGAGTCTTACAAAGCATTTTGTATTTTCCAGAGCACTTGTTTGCACATGTTGCTGCTTTTTTTAGTAAGTGATATATTTATTTATTTGAGAGAAGGAGAGAGAGAGAGAATGGGAGCATGGGGAGGGGCCGAGAGAGAGGGAGAGAAGCAGACTCCCTGCTGAGTGGGGACCTGGATGCAGAGCTTGATCTCATGAACCCTGAGATCATGATCTGAGTGAAACCAACAGTGCCCCAACATCCATGTTACTGCTTTATTCTTACTGTGGCAGAGGACTGTGATTATTGTCATATGACAGTTGAGGGAACAAAGCCTAAAGTGAGTCAGTCATTACAGGCATAGACTGAAGCCCGTGACTTTGCTATCCTATGGTCATAGGATGGTGGAATTAATTCAGCCCTCCAAATATGTCTTCCCACTTCCAGACCTCACCCTTCAACAACAAAAGATGTGCATTCCCACTCCACAATGCTTTGAAAAACTTGTGTTTTTTCCTCTTACCACACTATTTCAAAACTTGGGGTGGCTCCCCACTTCTAAATGGATTCCATTAGGCTTCACTGAGTGTACTTTCAATCTGACCCTCATTTACCTTTCCAATTCATGTCCAATGCATACTGTCATTCTAGCCAAACCAGTATGTCCATTGCCCCTAGGTAAATGCTGTAATTCCTTTGCTCCTGCTGGTCTGACAACTCAGGGTATAGGATATCCTCCTTTGGCCCATCTATATTAATCAAAAAACAGCTCAAATGTCACCTAGTCCATGGAACCTTGTTTGCTGACCTCACTCTTGACTGATCTAGCATTCCACTAACAGCATTAATAAAAGACAAGCACTGTCTGATAGAAATTTAATAAGAACCACAAATGTGAGCTAAATATATAATTTTAAATGTTCTGATATTTATTTATTTGTTGTTAAATGCCTTATTTGTCAGAGAGAGAGTGAGCATAAGCAGGGGGAGTGGCAGAGAGGGAGAAGCAGGCTTTCCACTGAGCAGCAAGCCCGATGTAGGACTCGATCCCAGGACCCTGGGATCATGACCTGAGAGCCAAAGGTACATACTTAACCAACTGAGCCACCCAGATGTCCCTTAATATTCATAAACTTAAAAAGCTTAAAAGGGTGAAATTAATTTTAACAATATATCTTTTATCTAATATATCCAAAATACTGTAATTTTAATTGTAGTCAATATAAAAGTTGACATTTTACATTCTTTTTTTCATACAAAGTCTTCAAATATGTTGGGTATTTTACATTTAACAGCACATCTCAGTTCAGACAATCACATTTTAAGTGGTTATTAGCTACATGTGACCACTGGCTGCCATATTGGACAGAGCAGGTCTAGACTATTCAATTTAATAATTACGTATGAAGTTATAGTGTTGTTTAAATAGCTTGTGTGTGTGTGTGTGTGTGTGTGTGTGTGTGTAAAATTTTTCTAAGGGGAAGAAAATGTCTTACTTTTCATAGTTTCCTTCATGACCAGCATTATAGAGGCACTCTGGGAGGCTACAGTTTAGAGGCCTCATTTAAATGTTCATCTATCTATTTTTCAAACAATGTGTGTCCACTGTAAGAGAGATATTATAGGACCCATTGGGAATATAAAGAAGAATGGAACACCCCTTAATATAATGATTTTACTGTTATTTTAGAACTAGAGGGATTTTTGAGAATGGTTTATGTCAAAGCAGGGAAAAGAGCTCCCCTACACTTGTGGTGGTCCAATTCTGTGTTCTTGTGACACCTTCGGGCAACCCCTGCCACTTTTCCCATAGCCTCCTGAGTTGGTCTTTGGTTTGAACATGGAGATTATCAGGCTACCTGAGGTTTAGTCTAGAAATGACCATTTGGAAAGGTAGGAATATCATACAGCTGTCTCATTTCTCTTTACAACATTCCTGGGTCAGACTCCTTGGAGAACCAAAACAATTTGTTCCATTGTTATAACAAAAATAGACTCTAACATTGAGGTGCCTGGGTGGCTCCGTCAGTTAAGCATCTGCCTTCGGCTCAGGTCATGATCCTGGGGCTGCGGGATTGAACCCTGTATCGGGCTCCCTCAGAGAGCCTGCTTCTTCCTCTCCTTCTGCTTCCCCCTGCTTGTTCTATCTCTCTCTCTGTCAAGCAAATAAATAAAATCTTAAAAAAAAAGTACTTAAAAAAATAGACTCTAAAAGAAGGGACAATAACAATTTTCTGCTTGGACATTGTCCTTAAAGGGAAAGCTGGGAAACTCCCGCTCATAAGGCAGTCTGTTCTAATTTTGGACACCTTTAATTTTTAGAAAGTTCTTTCTAAAGATCTATTTCTCTGCAACTTCTTGAAGTCCAATTATCATCTCAACTTTTTAAGATGAGGAAGTGAGGAAACTGGTGCCTAGGTCAACTCGGTTTATTATGAAGTGAGAATTAGTATTAGGGATTGTCTTTAATATTAATTTATGGTATATGTCACTACTTTGATATCCTAATGTAACTGATAAAATTGTGGCCTTTTTTTTCTTCACTAAAACAGCATAGTTAAGGAACAAACTAGTCTGTGACATCCAGACTAGTGCTTTGTTCTTCAGATCTCACTTCTCTTTTAGGTAACATTGTATAAATCTTTCTCAACCAACAGAAGTATTATGCTCCTGAAAAAAAAAATGGCTTCTAAAATGTTTTATGTCTTTTCCCCCCAAAGTCAGGATATTTTTTTGCACATAATGGCGAAACATAGTTTTCTTAATACCCCTTTCAACTTTTCTAGAGTCAAACATTGCTTTGATTTTAATTCAACGGTCTGACTATTTTAAAAACACGTCAGGTATCAAGACCAGGCACGTACAGTTCTTAGCCATATGCTTAAGAGATATGTAACCTTGGAAAATAGACCTGGCTCTCTTTCATGTGTTTTAGTTTGTATTGGAAAGATGGATAAAACCATTACTTTGAAGAAAGTGAGGGTGTTGTGGATAATAGATCTAAGATGAAGATTACTAAATTCATTAACCAAAGAAACGCTAAATGTCAACTTTCAAATTCTACTTCTCTCTGATTTATTTTTCTATGTAAAATACAACATTAAAAACCACCAAAAAGCGGAAATTGGTAACCTTTATGATTTTATTCTAAAATGTTTATTTCCATTTCACTCCTTTTAGAACTTATAAAAGGGATTCAGCAATCAAGTATAGTATTAACAAACAAGGAAGGGAACAGGGAAAAATTGGAATTATTTGAAAAAAAGAAAAAATGGACTTACCATTAAAATGGCCAGAGCCCCTGGTGTTCTGAAAAGGAGCCAAGTCATTTTCTCTGACTTCCCTGGTGGACAAATCCAAGGAAGCTGCTGCTTCAGTCCTTCCAACTGTCTGCATATGATGTCTGAGAAAAGCCCTTCCGTCACGACTCTGCTTTCTGGAGTCTACAGATGGTCTGTTATGCAGCTCCTCCCCACCCTAAACCAAGGATTGGTCTTACCAGAAACGCTTGCATCACTTTTGCTCCCAGGTAAAAACTTAGACACACCTCAATTCCAAAAGCAAAGAAATCCTTTGTTGGAGGCTGAAAGAAAAGTTCACAGGCTGAAGACAGGTTTAATAGGAAGGTCCCAGATGAATAATAAATTCATCATGGTGTGGAAGTGCAAAAGCTTGTCCTGACTACACTGAAAAAGAATCTAGTTGGCTTTTCTTCAGGGTTACAATTAAAACTGAAAAGCAAAACAAAACATACAAAAATCCCCCCAAACCTAACTTGTAGAAGAGCTTTTGTTTTTAGTCTGAGTATATGTGGGCGGATTGAAAGTTGAGCGAAATGTCAGTGTGAAGTAATGATATATTTTATTGAAAGTAATTCAAATTTGAAGAAGAAAACTATCACATTAAGCAATTATTAATACAGGTTTTGGGAAAAAAGTAGAAATAATTGAAAATAATTAGGAATAAAATTGGAGCAAACAGTTATCTGGTGCCTTGGATATTTGAAATATATAAATAATGCATTGCAAAACCAGATCCCTGATAATAATTAGATGACTTATTTCCTCTTGCATTCCTTTTCATTTATAAGTTTGTTCAATGATAAGTTGCATAGTGAAGAACGTTATCTTTGTGCACTTTTAATTAGTCAAAACATTTCCTCTGGAGCAGTCAACCACCTTGCTGTAATATATTTATGCACTTCTAAATATGTAGTTGCCAACCCAAGTTAGAGGTTGGGGGAAAATCTACTAATACCACTTTAGTTTGCTTTTAACACTAGAGTTAAAAACGCTTTTAAACATTCCAGAGTATTTGAAGAAATTTTTCTTTGGTAGAAGAACAATTTTATCTTTACAAGTATTGATGCATCAGGTTTTGGAAGCTTTTTAGTTTCAGGAAAACCATTTAATCAGAGTATTTTATTTTATTTTATTTCTGAATTTTTAAAATTTGAATTCAATTAGTCAAAGCATAGTACATCATTAGTTTTTTGATGAATCACAGAGCATTTTAGACAGAAAGGATTTTGTAATCTGAAAGTTAGGGAAGTGGACAAAATCTTGTGGTTTTAAAAACAATTGTGGTGAAATATGCATAACAAAATTGACTATTTTAACCATTTTTAAGTATAAGGCTGAATGGCACTAGTGGTATACTCATATTGCTGTTCAAACATCACCACCATCCACCTCCAGAAAAATGTTTTTGTAACAAGTTTTTGCAGATAAGTTTTATTGGAACATAGACATGCCCATTTATGTATTGTAAGTGACTGCTTTTGTGGTACAATGAAGAGTTGAGCGGAGCCTTTTATGAATAACACTGTAAACTACAGGGCAGGAAAGAAGAGAAAGATTTAATGAATTCTTTCCTTTTCCATAATTTAATGTCTTGTAATCCTTCAAAATATTGTACTAAAGACAAAAGAGGGGTGCCTAGGTGGCTCAGTCAGTTAGCCTTTGGCTCAGGTCATGATCTTAGAGTCCTGGGATCAGGCTCCTTGCTCAGCGGGGAGTCTGCTTCTCCCTTTCCCTCTGCCTCCTCCCCGCTGCTCAGGCTCTGTCTCTCTCAAATAAATAAATAAAATCTTAATAAAGATAAAAGAGATTAAAAAGATGATAGCAGTGAGTTATGATATTCCTAAGCGTACCCATAAGTTGCTCTGAATCTAGATTCTAAATACGACTTACTTTGTTCTGATTTACCTTTTCTAAAATTCCAGTTCTTTGACAACTTTAATTAATTAGGGGCTTCCACTCCTTCTTCACAGGTAAGGAAGTATTTTACTTTAGTACTTTAAAATACCAGTTACAGATTAAAATATCAGTTACACATGGTATATAAAAACTGTGGACATCCTTGTAGGAAGTAATATACGAGACTTGGCCCATTGCAGCCAATGTAGGCTCCATCTATGTCCCAGTCAAGAAGGACTGGAGAAATCCACGACAAGTCCCATTGTGCATTCTACAGGCAAGTGGTGCTCTCTGATCTTACATGTGCTCTTGACAATGATTTAAGCCAACACTTTTTTTTTGTTTGGAGATTTGGGACCTCAAGAAAGGAATAAAACATGTTGTTGGGGCCCGATTTGCATGGTGTTGGGAAGGGAGTGGTGGTTACTTTGGCTGGGGAGTGCATTTGCATAATGCCTTAGGACTAAGCAGGGTTTTCTCTTGTCATTTCATTTGTTTGTGAAAAGGAAAGATGGGAACATTTTCCAGGGGTTTCCGTCTCATGATTATGTTATTACTCTCTGAATAATGGCTTTGGAAACCTAAGCCCAACTTGACACTGGCTGTTATTCCAGAGGCTGAAATAAAAATGAGGATAATAACAATAATAATCATAATCATTAGAAGGGAGCTTCATTGTATGTGTACGTTATGGTTCAACTGAGGCACCATATTGAAAATATAACAGTTGGATAGTAGGACACATCACAGGTTTAATAAGTTAAAGAAACCATTCCTCAGTTTGCTAAAAATTGAACTATGGCCTAAGAGGTGAAGCAATTAGAATGAATATTTATTCAACTGGGCAGTAGCTTTTGAGGTTTCTGTGATGTTTCTAAACACTCATTATCTAGAGCAGTTCTATTATTCACCAAGTAGAGAATGTTAATGAGACTTTGCCTTTACTGGCAAGGATTCACTGGTTTGTTTGTTTTGACTGGAAACGTGTATGTAATGTATTTTATATGTCAGACATTACTGCTTTCTGATATTTAATTCTTCTTGAATATCTACAAATTCATGAAATTAAGATACTAGTTCCATAAATCATGCATTAACAGAATTACACATACATCTTGAAATGACCTGCAAAAGTTGTGACCCATCACCCTTGGTTGTTCAAGGTCATGGAAATCAGACCTCTTCCATTACAATCATACCTGAAGGCATGCAGAAATGTCAGGGAATTTAATAAATGTGCACCAGCAGAGAAGACTCTGCACTTTAATAATTAGTGAAAATAGAGCTGTTAATCGAATTTGCTCTTAGATGGTGTGTAACATGGTCCACCATGTTTTGCAATTCCTGGAATTATTTCTTTAAAAGGACGTGTGTGATTCTTACCGTATATTGATCGAAGCCCAAACTTCAGAAGAGTGATTATGGGTGACTGCATATCTAAAAAATTTTTGCATAAGCTGCAGATCAGGGTCAACATCTTTTTGCTTGGATTTAATCTGACTAGGCAATTGCTTCTTTGTGGGAGTATTTTTGTCAGGTAATAAGCATGAAGGAGGGATTTTTCAAATGAATATCGTGCTCACTCCACTATTCTTTAGGAATAGTTTTGATTTGGTTCTTGTGATTTGCTGGAGATCAAATTGAATGGCTGGGATCTATTTGCAAAGTGTATTCGGAATCCATGTAGTTCCTACATCCTTGGGCTTCTGCACTAGCCAGACCCCTAACATCTCTCATGTAGACCAGGCAATGGACAATGACTGAGCTCTTGTTCCTTTTTCTTCTCACCCAGTCCACCCCTCACTCAGCACCCTGACTGCTACCTGTAAAAGGATCATGGCTTCCAGCATGCTTGGACCAGAAGCAAATCTGCCTGGCAAGGCCTACAAGGAACTGCCTGATTGACTCTGCTTTCCTTTCCAACCACATCCATTACTCTATCCCTCTCATATGTGTCTTCTTTTGTTCTCCAGAAACCCTCAGCTCCTTTCCTGCCTTAGGTTCACTCAGTTTCTTTCTCTCCTGGCTGGCTTCTTCTCACTCATCAGGTGGTAGCTTCTACTACCTTCTCCCTGCAGTTGGGCACTCTTTTCCTCATATCTTTTTATCAGTCATCCCAATTTGCATTGCCTATCAGGCCTACTACCATATATCAGCTGCTTTTTCTTAGTTGGATTGTTTAGACTGTGAGTTCTATCAGGGAGGAATTATGTCTGTTTCATTTAATAGCATATTCCCAGGAATTTGCAGGTTGAACAAGTGAATATATCTTTAAGAATTTTGTGCAGATATAATCTGCTGGAACAAAGGACACATACAGTTCAAAGTCTTAATAGATTGTCATCCAAAAGGCTATACCAATTTGCATTTCCATGGATAGTGTAAGAAAATGCCAGTCATAATGCTTGTCACAGATAAATCTTTTCTGCTTCTTTTATGAGAAAATAGTACCTTTATGGGAAAAAAAAAATTAACTCTGTTAAGAGATTTAAATGTTGTGGGACACCTGGGTGGCTCAGTCCGTGAAGTGCCTGCTTTGGCTCAGGTCTTGTGATCAAGTCCCGCAGTGGGCTCCTTGCGTGTCAGGGAGCCTGCTTCTCCCTCTGCCTGCTGTTCCCCCTACTTATGCTCTTTCTCTAAAATAAATAAATAAAATCTTTTTAAAAAGAGAGATTTAAATGTGTATTTAAATGCTAATAATTTACTGGATTCTAATAAATTAAAATAAAGTTAAGATTCCGAGTATAGTAATCTAAGGTATTTGACTCAGAGCTAAGCAAGTTCTGGACCTTGGTTAGATCCCAAGGACCTGGCATCCTTCCTGGATCTAACATCATCCTGGTCTTTTCACCATTTCAGGTAATATGATGATGGGATAGGAAAAGATAAGAGAAAACAAACATGGAGTCAAATAGTAATTTGCTATACTCTGTTGCTATGATTACGATCCCTTTATTTATACATTTTAATCTTCCTTTTGATGATAAATAGTACATTTCACGTATGTTCTCAAATATTTTTAAGTATCACGGGAGCCACATCTTCTGTTTTTCTAGTAATCAAATTGTACTGGTATTGTTGGTAATTCCTAAGGAGGAAAAAAATGGTGATTGTTTTCATTTAAATTTCAACCCACGACGCCACCCGTGGGAAGAAATATGTGGAATGACCCACCGGCTTCTCAAACCACGTGGCATACCTGGGGTGTGACGGCCCGTGGATATGGATACACTGCCTTCGTGCTCCCAGCTTTGCTGCCAACACCAAACTGTAGAAAGATGGAATCTGAAAACGGCATGGAACACCTAAAAAAAAATGATCTTTAAGGATTTCAGGAAAGACTGCAGTTGAGAACTACTACCTCTCGGATGGTAAGGAAAGGAGATGCTTCTAAAAACGAGCAACTGGTTGTTCTTTACTCTTTGGGGATTCTGCATTTCTCTACCAGACTCATGTGTTACCAGCTTTTTACCGAGTGAGCCATCATGCAGGGATACTTTTATGATTAGTAAGTTCCAGGTATGTTTGGCAAACCTGTAAAACTCATACAAATTTATTGTACCGCCCTTTTTTCAGTTCGTGTCCTGATGAGGAGCCACAAAACCTTCTGAAACTATGAACTAAAGAGAACAGAAATTTCAAGTTTATTTTCTTGCTGATGCTTATTGGGGGCAAAATAACTTTCATATCACGGGGGTCAGTTTTGTATTCACATAGTACTTAGGGGAGCACTGAACTTTCCGTTCAAACACATAAACATGTTTTTTTTTCTTCAGTTTTGGGCATGTCTAATTGGCCTTCCTTTGAGTAAACACCATTACTCTATTCACTGACATTAAGAAGAGGATCCAAATCCATTACCTACCTGAACTGGTCATAAATCCATGTCATACAGAACAATGTCTAGCTTATAGAATTTTTTCCATTTTTTTTTATGTTGTATCACATTAACTTTTTTGAACATCATTTCAATTTACTTTCCTTTAGTGAAACCTCTGAAAATGCCTATGGGTGCCTTTACACTGAATGTTTCTCAAAGCAATCTTTGCAGTGTGAGTTTATATTCTTTGATCCAGTACTGGCACAGCTGCAACATATTTGGCCCATTTCTGGAAGGCTACACCTAACAAGAGATTAAAGGTAGAGAAAACTCTATTCTCCCTGTTAGTACAGCACATCCATGAGTCACTTGGGGCTTCATTTTTGATATGTTAAACACAATGGCAATTTTACAGATGTTTGCACATGCCGATTAACTTGTGCAACTTGGTGATTTAATGTTAATCCCAATCTTCCATGTAAAGTCAGGATTGACAGAGTCTCGAAACACCTTTTTATTCCTTTAGACTTTGAAGTGATGCAATTCCTACTAATTTGGGCTGGTTAGCCTACACTTGAAGGAAGTGATTTGAGCTTATGAAATTTATCTCCAGTATTTCCAAATTTCACTAGTCTGAAGCTCCCCAATATTCAGTTGGTCTGTTGAGGTTTTCCATTTTTGCAGAGCTACATTTTGTTAATTTACATTTGGAGAGGAGATTCTATCTTCCAGTTTTCAAGTTTACTAACACACATTTTCACATAGCACTTCTTTTTCTAAAGAAATTTTAAAGTGGATTTTTATAGAATAAATCAGTAACTATTCTTTACCTTAATGGTAAGGATCTACAGAGTGAAATGAGATAAGAATCCTTTCACAGTCTCATTTAAGAACTATAAAATATATGGAAGTAACTTTCTTAAGAATGCACAGAAGAATATTAATGAAGGGCATAAAATAATGGGACATCTGGGTGGCTCAGTCGGTTAAGCGTCTGCCTTCAGCTCAGTTTATGATCTCAGTGTCCTGGGATTGAGCCTTACATCAGGTTCCCTGCTCCCTTGTCCCTCCCCCTCTGCCTGCCCCTCTGCCTACTTGTGCTCTTTCTCTGTCAAATAAATAAAATCTTTTAAAAAATGAAGGACATAAAATAAGATCTAAGAAAATAAAAAGATATTATTATGTTACCTGGATGAAAAGAAATACTATTATAAAATGTCAGTTTCTCAAAGAAAAAAAAAATCTTAATGCAGTCCTCAGATTTGACCCTTAGTTTACGGGAGGGATAGAGACAGAGGAGGTTACAAAAAATCTTGAAGTCTATATGGAACAAACCATCTATATGAAGAGCAAACTGTCTGATTAATGAACTTGTGAACAGGAATTATGGGCAGTGGATTCAGCCTACTGCTCCTACCACTCAGTTTCCAGCAGGATTTTCTCTTTTGGAGCCAGCCTGTTGAGAAGACACGTTTTCCGTTTCTTCTAGCTATAGGCTCACTGGGTCAGGCTCTGTCCTTTGGTCCGGGTAGTGGGGGTTGTCTGAGACTGGGTGGGTAAGTTTAATTCTGGAATGGATATTAGGATGCTTATCATGACTGCCCATCTCAACCACAGCATCCATATCTATTTTACTACAAATAATAAAAACTCTTGTTTATTTTTGTGTGTGTATCTCCTATACCTTACTTTTCAATCGCTTTGGATATAAAGAGGTGACAAAAGTTGGTTCTCTAATACCCTAACAAATATGGTATTGGTCTAGGAATAGATAAATAGAACACAGAAAACAATATTCTGCAGAAAATAGAATTAATTATTAATTAAATATATACCAATTGACTTAGAGATAGTTGTATGAGGTACTATTGAGTGAAAAAAGCAAGATATAGATTATTATGTATAATATGTGTGTATGTGTGTGTGTCTATGTGTGTATGTGTGTATGTGTGTGTTACTATAAATGATTAGCTGAACATAGAGAAAAGCCCGAAGCACAATATGACACTGTTAGCATGGGTTTTCAAGCAAGAGAATGCCACTACTATGTGTTTAGGGGTGGGAGGGGTAATTAAGCTGAGGAGGAAGTGTAAAAAAATGCACTGAAAATGTATCATAACATTACATTTGTTAATTTATGTCAAACTAAATATATATGTAACATTCCATTTAAAAATATTTTGATTAATTATATGTTTAATATTTTTCCTTTCAAAGCATTAGCTATTGAGAAAACAGGGATTTTACAATTTGATGTTTAAACCCTTTAGAAAAAGATAGACCTGGCCAAAAACAGGAGGAGTTATATATAATTATTATTTTAGGGCTTTGTCTGGTAACAAAATTAGCATAAAATACTGAGCTATTGAATTCCTTTGAGTCGTGTGTTTTGCCCTAAATAAGAACAGTGTGGTTTGAAAACACATTAATCAACTGTGTCCATGCTGCCGAAGGTGTGGCATAGTGACCAAGGGTGTGCATTGTTTTCTGGTATGACTGGGAGAGATGCGCACTTGAATTGGGAGAGATAGGGCCAAAATAATGGATTTTTTTGTAGCATGAAAAACCCAAATAGCATATTTTATTATTTTATTTATTTATTTATTTAAAGATTTATTTATTTATTTATTTGACAGACAGATCACAAGTAGGGAGAGAGGCTGGCAGAGAGAGGGGGGAAGCAGGGAGCCCGATGTGGGGCTCAATCCCAGGACCCTGAGATCATGACCTGAGCCAAAGGCAGAGACTTTAACCCACTGAGCCACCCAGGCACCCCATATTTTATTATTTTAGATGTAGCATTTTTCATGCTGAAGATGGAGGCTGATGATTACTGTTCCAGCAATGAGTATTAATAAAAAAGTAATGTCACTAGTTACACTGGGGTTTACTGGCAATTTCTAGAAGCATGAAAGGTTTTAAAACTTGATCCCTGCGGTCCTGGTCATAGGGCTGGCCTGTAGTAGGTAGATGGCTCCTAGCAGGTGAGAGTGGGAGCAGCTGCTCTCATCACCAGATCCAAGGGGATACTCTTGGAGAGTCTAGTCAGCTGTGAGCCAGTATCTCTATCCAGTGGTTCACAAGGGCAGATGGTGGAGCCCTGAGGCAGTGGCTTCAGGTGGAGGAATCCATCGTAAATCGAGGCAGTCCTAAATTAATACAAGCAATGCAGGAAGCAACACATGGCTCAAGAGAGTAATCACCTGCTTCACAAGGTCTAGACCACAAGCTTTGAGAGGGCAGGAGTCCCTTCTCACCTGGTCCACACTTGGCTCTCAATAGCCACTTGTTGAGTAATAAGTGGATGGATAAATGATTGGATGAGGAGGTAGTGATGAAGGGAATTGGTTTGTTGTGTTTAGCTGGGCTCCAGATTGAGCAGGAAAGCCAAGTAGATGGGAGGCAGGAGCAACAGGTGCAGCAGAGGACCTGGAAGGGGAATGAATGGCTCATACGTAGTAGGTCTCCCCTAAGGAGGCTGGAGCTCCAAACTCATTGAATACCCAAACACACTTCTCATTTCAGGGAGCAGGGGAACTGATATTTATTGAGTACCCCCTATATACTTAATTGTGGCATAAAGTATATTCTTTACATCATTTATTTACTTATTTTCACCAAACACCCTGCAAGGAGGATGTTATTAACCCTGTTTTGCAGATGAGACAGACAACCAAGGCTCAGTAATTTTTTCAAGATGATGATACTGGTAAGTGCTATAGCTAGGATTTGAACCAGATCGGCATGTCTTCAAAGTTTATGGTCTTCCCACAACCCCAGTGACTCTAAAAACACGGACCTAAAGAGATGTGTGTTCACCAAAGCTGAAAAGTATTGTATTTGCCTATTTTGTCTTCATTTTCTTCTTTTGATTATTATGTGAGTAGTAAACATACATGGTTTACTTTTGATTATTTTGATATTTTGATTATTACGTGAGTAGTAAACATACATTGTAGAAAGTTAGAAAATAAAGCAAGCAAAAAGAAAATAAAGGCACCAAATTTCTATCACCCACATATTAGTTCTATTCCCACCTTTCAAATACATGTCTCATCCGGAAAATGAGGCTAATTTCATTTTCTTTGCAGGGTGTTTGGGAGAATAAATACATGATAAAAAGTAAATTCCTAGCATAACATGTAAATACCTAGAAGGCAAATACAAGTTTCTTTTCCTGCTTAAAATTCTTTCACTCACTTTTCTAATTACATATATGCGTTTTTTTTTTTGTTTTAGCCAAAAGGAGATTCTGCTGTATGTGCTCTTTTATCACTTGTTTTTTTCCCTAAGTATTCTCTGCCTTTCCATGTCAATAAACATTTATCTTTTCTAATATTCAGTCCATATTCAAATTTCCTCAAGTAAGGAAAAAAAAAGGCTTTTACAGGTGATTTTTCCAAATTAAGATCTAACTCGGCACTACAACTCCACCTTAAATTTATTTCACTCTAGCAGTACCCCCCACCCCCTTTTTAAAATGACCAACAGGGCGCCTGGGTGGCTCAGTGGGTTAATACCTCTGCCTTCGGCTAGAGTCATGGTCCCAGGGTCCTGGGATCGAGCCCCACATCAGACTCTCTGCTCGACGGGGAGCCTGCTTCCTCCTCTCTCTCTGCCTGCCTCTCTGCCTACTTATAATCTCTGTCTATCAAATAAATAAATAAAAATCTTTAAAAAAATATTTAAAAAAACAAAATGACACCAACTTGTTGAAAGGACTGAGACAGTTATCCTACAAAATGTCCCACTTTTGGATTGGTCTTGTGTTAAACTCGTTCTCCTCTCCTTGTATTTATAATCCCTTATATGCTGTATCTACAGATTTGACAGATTCGAATCACACATTTTCATCCAGAATCCATTCCATGCCCTTCAGGTACTACGTCTGACCCCCCAGACTAGCTGGGGCTTTGTGTCTCCATGTCCATACGTAGCACTTGGGTAGAGATTTCTTAAGGATTATGCTGAAGTATTTGCTTAAGAGTCGATCCGTCTTACTACTCAGTAGCGTCCCCAAGGGCCAAACTATGTCTTATTCCTCTCTGTAGCCCCAGTGCCTACTCTGTTCATGGCCAATACTCAATAAATATTTGTTGAAATAAAATGAGATCAGTGGATTGGAAGTCAGTAAAATGTGGGCTAGGAGTCATGCATCTGAATGTTGCATTGCAAGAACAGATCGGAGAGTCCTGGGGGAGTCTAAGAGCAGGTTCAGGGATTCCAGTTCACACAGTAGGTTGCAGGCAAGTTTCAGTGCCTGCAAAAGTTCTTATTATGTTAGCAGTCAGAAATCCAAGTCAGGTAGGAGAGAGAAGCAGTCTGAATAAAAGTTGAGTTGGCATTTAGTATTAACATGAGAACAACGGCAGCAATGGAGTACAAATTAGGAATAAGAAGCAGAACAGGCAACTGGTAGGTTCAGCTCCAAACCCGGAAATGACTGTCTATCCTAGAACAAGAACTCTATCTGCTCTGCCTTGGGCGGGCTTCCTGGTGAGGTCAGAGAGCAGGTTGGGCAGGTGCGGCTGGTTCCAAAGTGCAGCGGGCATCTTAGGGCTTGTGAGCCCAGTATAGGCTCTGAATCCCCTTTTTGGATATGTCCCTCTTCCAGGCCTCCAGACTGTTTCTCTGGGTGCAGGCCACTCTCTCCATTTTTGTTCCTCTCCTTCCCTCTCATCCTTCTCCTTCCTGCTTCTTCAGGTACCCTCCCTCCCCGCCACCAATTCATTCTTTCCTTTCTTTCTAGTATTTCCCCCTTCTTTTTTTTTCCCTCTACTACACCACCTTTGGGTAGAATGTAGATCTGAAATTTGTATTAATCTGTTTATCAGACTAATTCCCCCATTGTTTTCTTACTCTTAAAAGAAGATCCAACTAAAGAAACCAACAAAAAGATCCAACGAATAAAATTGCTTACTGCTCATTTAAATTTAATTAAAAGCCACTCTGTTAAAGCATGGATGTCTGGTGAGGGTGGGGTGGAGGCAGTGGAGACACTGAGGTTAGCTCCCAGAAGCCCCCTGCCCATCAAGAAGAGCGGCCCAGGGAAAGGGAAACAAAATCTCAAGGATTTCTGGAGGTTCCTTAGGAAGACTTAATCCTCAGGAAACAATAGTTCACTGCTCTCCAAGAGGCTTCATCCCCAATTTTCTCGCTTGACCATAAAACATCTGGGGATTACATACCTGGAGTTTTACTCACAGAGGATCCTCCACAACTGGTTTGTTTTTGAACAAAATGCCTGGAGTGCCTCAGGTCACTCTCATTTCAGGAAAGATTTAATGTGTCATAGGGATTATCTGGTTAAGCAGGAACAGTTTGTACAGTTCCATACCCAGGGACATACGTTTTTCCAGAAACTTACATTTGGAAGGTGGTAACTGGGAAATCTGGAGAGGTAAGGGACTTGCCTACCATTTCATGGCTCATCAGTGTGACAGCATAGATGACAATCCCATCCTGTTGGCCAGGTTAGGATGACAAATCGCCACTGAGCAGGAATCATGAGCTTGTGCCTCAGCATCTACAAAGTGCCATCTGTTTCATACTCTAAAAGTTGAAGATCAAAGCAAAGATTGTCAAAAGTGGAGGTTGCTAGGTTCAGTTTAAATAAAGATATGATGCACTTACAACCCTCTGGCTTTTCTCCATGCAGATGATCTATCTTCCCTTACTTACAGTCATAATAGGTCTGTGGTAGGTGAGGATCAATGAGTGCTCATTTCGCAAGTTCTTCCTTAGTATTTTAGGGATTGATAACTTCCTTGCTTTCCCAGTGCTTTCCAGGAAAAGGTATTCTATACGAAAGATCTACCTAGTGCTTATTTTCATGTAATGTGAATAATCCTAAGGGCACAACAATATCTCTCGCCAGCATTCCTTTTGCTCTGCTCCAAGAGGTACCACCCCTTCTAGCTTCCCCATTCCCAATTCTAAAACTCTTCTTATTTCTTTCAACTTATTCAAAAAAATTCAAGCATTTTGAGAGCCTCAGGAAACTTAAGATGACCTAGTCTAGTGGTTTTCAAACTTCTTTTAACCAAAGTCAAAAATATAGTTTGTCACCAACCAGTGCACACATACACAAACATAAACTCTTATTATGTGTGTTGTACTCTGCTATATCCTTTCCTTTTATATTCTGTTTAATTCCATTAAAAATATTCATCGAGCTAGGTATACTAAGTTGACTTAAAGACCCATTATTTAGGAGTGTAAACACAGTGTGAAGAACACTGGTAATCCAGTTCTCTAGTTTTACAAATAAAGTAAGGTGAACAGCTTTAAATGACTCATCCAAGAATTGGCCCCAAATATGAATAGAATTCTCAGTCGAGTTATGCAAAGCGGTAAGACTTGAGAGGTGGAAGGTGACTATCCGTTTTTGCCTCCTGTTAAGTTATTAATATCTTTTTATGATTTCTCTTCTAGAAAGATAGATTCTCCCATAATCTACAGCTGGTAGAAGAGATAATTTTTTAAATGATATTAAGAATTAATCGAAGAAGGGTAATTCAGTCAACAAGTATTCATCCCACTGTCATTTACTGTCTAGTATATATGAGGTACAGTTTGGGCCTAGAGATACAAAGATGAATGAGATAGTATTAGAATCTTGGATCAGGGTGTGCCTATTTGCATAGGAAGAAAGTGACTAATTCAATTCATGCTGTGAAGGATTTTACGTGATTAACTCATCATGTGAAATTGACAAATAATATTTAATGAATGCCTCCAATGGTGACTGCATTTTCTAAAACTCAACTTGTCTAATGAGAAGGAGTGGTAATGGATAACAGGTAGGTGATTTTAACCTAAGTCTGAAAGGGATGGTGATTACTGTGAACCTGTCCTGGAAATCCAGGAAGTAAGTTTACTATTAATTATGCACCCAACCCTAAGATTCACCAACCACTCCAAATTTCAAAACTCATTATAAAGCATTTTTTTATTTTGGCCAGATTTTCCTGTTGACAAAGTGATGGATGTTTTCTATGTATTCACTGCTAATCAGTCTGACTATCATGAGCTTAGTGGTTCCAACTTCAGATTTCACTTCTCAGCCTTTTTCCTGTTGAGCTACATGCTTTTCTGTCTTAACTGAGAGCACTTAACAAGTACTCTGCCAAAACATGCAATGAACTGAACACACCCTCATTTCAGAGAAAGGACACCCTTTTCGATGCTACGGGTACCATAATTCCTAACCCAGTGGGATTTTCTGTAGTCTTTTCTCCCCTCCCTTTCTTTTGCTCTGTTAGGGGAGTGAGGAATCTGGGAGGAGTGTGTGCTGTCTTCTTGACCTGCTGAGTTTTCCTTTCTGAGGTAGCCTGTGGTGCAGGGCAGAAAGGCACAGTTGACTTGGGAGAGGCTTGAATTTCAGGAGGGTAGGCTTGTTCTACTAAAGAGCCTCTCTCTCTTTCAGGTTCTCCAGCTTGCTTCCTCCCAACAGAAACCAACTGAAAGACCCGAGGGTCTTCCAATCAGAAAATCTGAAGATTGAGGGAGGAAGGCACTAAGTACCTAAAGTAGTTGGTCACCAAAATATGGTAATGGATTTTCCTTTCCATTTCTTTCGATAATCAATTATTTTTCACTGGTGCATTTTATGAAATTGGGATGGGTGAAAAAAGTGTTAAGATTCCAGTTGACTTTTTGTGGCGCTTGCTTTGAGATATGGTCCTAAGGTACTGCTCGATTTCAGCAATTGGTGAAAACTCTTGGCTCTAGCCATGCCGGGGAGAGTATGCTGCTATCAAATAGAGGACACCCGTGAACAGGAGTTAATGAATCTTACTAACTTATGGTTGTTGTTTGGGGGAAGTTGGCTTGTACTTGTTTTGACAGTGGTTACTGAATAAGCCAGATGTTCCCTCAAGTGTCCAGGTCTTCTATCCTCGCTGTTCAAGGGTAAAACAAAATATTTTATGGTAGTTTTTAAAACATCCTTGTTATGGTAACTTCTCTCCTGGAAAAATCTCCGTGCAGGTGGCACAGAGAAGGTTAATTCCCAAGTTAAGGGAGGCAGATGAGAAATGTTGCTTTGAAACTGTGGAAATGGAAAACGTCAGGAACAGGCTAATACTTGAAAGCCACACATTGTGGAAGATTAGTCATAGTTTAATTGTACTCTGGACAGTGTAAAAAATCTCTTTTTTTAAAATTAAGAACAAAGATAAGTAATAAGTGTCATCTCAGGATGAGATCTACAATCATCATGTCAGATCATGTCCTATCTTTGCTGAGCATAGTTCTTTTATTCTAAAGCCCATACCTAAATCTAAGGATCTTTCTTGGTGGATGGTGAACCTTGTTCTATCAACCAGCCTATAGGCAGTACTCGGGAGATGCCAGTATGGCATTGTGTTTTAGGTTTCCTCATACCTTTTGGGGAGAAAAGTCGTTGTTTTTTTTGTTTTGTTTTGTTTGTTTGTTTTTGTCCCCCCCCCCCCAGGGCTCAAATTATTAGATGATATTTGGTATTTTCTTAGAAAATTATTACCTATAACTCTGGTTCTAGGATTATACTGTGCATTGATCAGGGCTGAATACTTAGATATATTGTCTTCAAAAATGAGTAGGTTTTAGGGCCATAAAAAATAACCTGGGATTTTTTTTTTTTTCTTTAAGTAGGCTCCTCACCCAGTGTGGAGACCAATGGAGGGTGTGAACTCATGACCCTGAGATCAATACCTGAGCTGAAATCAAGAGTCAGAGGCTTAACGGACTAAACCACCCAGGCACTCTGCACCTAGGATAATTTAAGCCTTGATAGCAGGGCACATCTATCCAAATATTCCTTCATATTGTTGGCATCTTTACAAATAACTATAAGCTTCATAACTTATAATACACATATTAGATTCCATGGTCTCCATTAGAGTACTGGAAGGGAAACTGGAACTCCAGAGGTCAAAAAATATATATTATTGCTGTGATTATTTTACTTTGGCCTATAAGGTATTTTCAGGAATATCCAGGACTACCTTGTTAATAATGTGTCATAATACACAAATTATTTAATATATGCATAGTCTTGGCCCAGAAATTTCAATTCTAATAGAAATAATGTAACGTGCATGTAAAGTCCCACATCATTATTTACACTATAAAAGGAATGAAAGAAACCTCAATGTTCATTCACAGCATGAATATCCCTTAAAACACTTTTATAAAGAATTTTAAGTGGGGGCACCTTAGTGGTGCAGTGGGTTAAGTGCCCGACTCAGTTTTGGCTCAGGTCATGATCTCAGGGTTGTGAGGCTGAGCCCTGCATCAGCCTCCGTGCTCAGCAAGGAGTCTGCTTGAGATTCTCTCTCTCCTTCCCTCTCTGCCCCTTCCTCCCTACTCTTTCTCTCTCTCTCTAAAAGAAATAAATAAAATCTTAAAAAAATATTTGGGACACCTGGGTGGCTTAGTTATTTAAGTGCCTGCCTTCAGCTCAGGTCATGATCCCAGAGTCCTGTGATGGAGCCCCACATCAGGCTCCTTGCTCAGTGAGGATCCTGCTACTCTCTTTGCCTGCTGCTCCCCCTGCTTGTGCACTCTCTCTCTTTCTCTCTGACAAATAAATTTTTAAAAAATCTTAAAAAAAAAAAGACTCTCTCTGCCTCTCCCTCTGCTCCTCCCCCTCTAAAAATAAATAAATAAAATAATTTTAAATATAAAAAATGGAAACAAACTTATATATAATAATTGCAACTTTAAAGTGAGATGCAACAAATAAGGGTGTAGAGATCACCCTTATTTCTAAACTTTGTAGAAACAAAGTTTAACAGTCGCGAATTTGGATTTCTTGGGCATTAATCTTCCAACTGAAGGGTAGAGCTGGGAAAGGATTAAGTGAAAGAAAAACTGTCATGGTGTTAGCAGTAGTTGTCTCTGGGTGATGGTATATGATTGCCATTACCTTTTAGTATTTTCTAAATTTTCTACAATAACTACACATACCTTATACTAGGAAAATAATGAAAGCTGCTCAAATAGCCAAAAAACCCACAAAAAACAAAAAACAAAACAAACAAAAACAACCCAAAAACCAAAAAACAAAAGCCCTTAAAATCTTAACACTGTTAAGATGTTAAGATGTAAATCTGACCTGTTCCAAAATTTTTCATTTCTCTCCTTTATAAATATAGAAAACATATGATTCTTGAGGTGAAAGTTTGGGTCTTAATGCCCATGTTCTGCTCCTTTAGCAGATGGTCCTCCAGGGAGAGTCTTACTATTTCAAGGGCATTTACGGGGCTTGGTGGTTTTAGGTTACAGTGCCATCTTTGGGATATGGTTGGTATAACTGTGGCCACCATTTAGTGATGAGAAATACACATTTTTTTTTTTTTTAAGATTTATTTATTTTAGAGAGAGGGAGCATGGGGTGGGACAGCAGGAGAGACAGAGAGAGAGAGAGAGAAAGAGACTCTCCAGCAAACTACCCGCCGAGCGTGGAGCCTGATGTGGGGCTTGATCCCACGACCCTGAGATCATGACCTGAGCTGAAAACAAGAGTTGGACGCTTAACCAACTGAGCTACCTAGGCACCCCATGAAACTTATACTATGATTTTGTGATATGGGCAGTTAATTGTTCCATTATCTCAAAGATTATGACTGGTAGATGAAACTCAAATAATTCCCTCACTGTCTTGGTTCATTGAATCAGCTTCCTCACTGATCTCCTTATCAATAGACTTGCACCCCTTCTATCTCTACCAGAGCAAACTTCACAAGTGATTTCAAATTCACTCTTTTTAAATATTTCAATGGTTCTCTTTAACTTTCAGATTAAAATAAGAATTCCTTAGCATGTCATACATATTTAGGCTTCTGACTTATTGTCTCTATAATTGTCTTCCTTCACTCCCCAGCCTTACCAGACTCCTTCCAGTTTTCTGAGGAAAATCTCCTTTTCCATGTTCTCAGTTTCTGTGCTTCTCTCCCATTCTTTCTAGTTTTGAGTGCCCTTCCCATTTCTTTATCTGGCTTTTTCCCATTGAGTCCTTCCAGTCTCAGTAAAAGATCATTTCTTCTGGGAAGCCTTTCCCACTTGGCTGGATGCCCCCAGTCTCTGCCCATAGCACTCTCATTTATTCTCTTGGGTAACACTTGCCAAACTACATTTTAACTCTTTACGTCTTCCTGCATTGGACTGTGAGGCTCTTGATGGCAAGGACCTCAGTTTACCTCTCTACCCCTAGCAGCTAGTTCACAAGTAAATAGTGAAATGATCAAAAAACATTTAATGAATGAATGAATGAGCTTTGGAACTAGCTCACAGTAGTTCCCATAAATTTTCTTTTTCTCAATTTTCTCCATTTAGAAAGAGAGATCATAAGGGGATTAAGTGAGAATATGTTTGAAAAAGCAATTAGTGTAATCCTTTACATATGATAATAAATAAACATTCGGTTCTTTATTCTTCTCTCTTTACAGTAGCTATGTAGTTTCATGTTCCCTGCACCTGATGGCTCATGTCTCATTGATACCAAGGTCCCCACCCAGTCAGTACCTCCTCTGTATTTAAATACATAATGAAGACTTCCCAGTCAACCAGTGTTTATGCTGATCGCATGTGTGCGTTGTGACTTTTGTACCAACACCTCACTATCACTCACCATGCATAGTCACTGCCTCCCTATTAAACACATAGTCAGTATCTCTCTTGCCTTTAACTTAGTCATCTTGCTAATCACAGAGAAACTCAGCTTTATGGATTTCTAATACAACCTCTTTTTAAGAAAAATTTTTCGATGCTGAGAGTTAATCTTTTATGCCAACAACAATAAATATGAGTAGTCTTCAATTTTCATTTGTTCCACTTTTATTCAACTCCTTTTTTAATCCATCCTTCCTTACATTGCCTGTCTAAGCACAGTCCCACCTGCATATGAGCTAATGCATAAGCCCTTTGTGTTAGCACATGATGCCTGAGTGCCAGACAATGGCTATCTTTATCTGTAAAAGAGAATTTATTTGTGTAATTATGAGAAGGGTTTTTATTGCCTTTTCCTTTATTATTTTTTAGAATGATAAGATACCTCGCAATCTTTTGTTTATTCATTTTCTTAGCAATCCATAAAAAGTGGATTCCTTCCCGGTGTGAACTCTGTTTCTTTAGTCTTACTGTTATTTCAAATAAGCTGAAATAGAATTAATTAATTAACTAATTTATTTATTATCTATTTTATTTTATTTTGGGGGGGGTGGGGGGGCAGAGGGAGGGGCAGAGGGAGAAGCAGTGAGAATCCCAAGCCAACTCTGCACTGAGTACTGAGACCGACACAGGGCTCTATCTTCCGACCCTGAGATCATGACCAGAGTCGTAGGCTCAACTGACTGAGCCACCCAGGGAACCCTTAAATAAGCTGAAATAGATTTAAAGAAGTTGTCGTAGCAAATTAATTTTCATTGGCTGTATTTAATAATTAGTCCATGTTTAAAATATTGTAACAGCCATTTAAATATTGTAACATTCAAGAAATTTATACGATATGTAGTGACAGTAAGTGTGACCTTCTGGGATTTTTTTCGTGTTACATGTAAGTGTAATTTTTAGAATTCATTCATTGGTTTTCATGGTTGTTTTGATAAAAAGTAAAAAATGTTTCTCTTAATACTGGGAACTCTATTTTTCCTGCTGTAGTGCTCTGTCACACACACACACACACACACACAGGGACACATTTTATTACTGACCTTATATAGAAGAAATGGTTTTGAAAGAGAAAAGACCCACAATCAATGGCTCTAATGAAGGGTGATCTTATTATCAGCAGTCTCTCAAATTCTCAGAAATTTTAACTTTCTTCTGATGTATTTATCTTGTAAATCCTGAAAGTAGAATCACTTTCTCAGTACGATTTTAAAATTTCTTTTCTTCAGCTATAACATAATTTCTTTCAAAAAGCACATGAGGTTTTCAATACTTTATTACTTTTTCTGCAAAAGGTAAATTTCTCCTGAAATTAGTTGTCTTTCTGAATTATATACTTACATTTTCTTGCCAAGGATGGCATTTACACAAGACCATTCAAAGGGCTGCTATCTAGAGGCAATGCTGGTAAACTGTAGACACTTCCTTATAGGTGCCTGAGAGAAATGGACTATATTCTTCACTTCTAAAATTAATGAGTGCATGCTATGTGCTAGATATTTTATTAACACTGGAGAAAAGCAGTGCCTTTTTTCCTAAGGTACTCACAGGCTGGCAAGCATATGCTAATATCCTGTGTTAGTGGGGGTAGAGGAAAGCTAGCTAAGCCAGCAGCTTGGGGGCAGGGAAAGAGATATCAGGAAATGCTCTCTGGGAAGTAGCAATGGTTGAAGTGAGTGTTGAAGGGTAAGCAGGAAAAGCTAAGTAGATGAGGAGCGTGAAGAGGGTTCCAGGTTAAGGAACCAAGGAGGGGCAGAGTGACAGAGATATGAGAAAGCATGACCTATTCTGGGACCTGCAGATGGTCTATACACCTCACTTGAAGTGGGGGTGGGGGGGAGGTCAAGGCCAATGTAGAAAAACTTTGATTGATTGAAGTTATTTTAGACCGCCCAAAATACAACTGCTCATCACAGTGGTGGTCCAAGAGGATCTATGAGGGTTTGGAGCCAGCAAGCTCACCTTCAAATGTTGACTTTTTGGAGGACCCTTGGCTCTGTGGTCTCGTGGGTGTCTCTGTGATCAATAGCGTACCAGCTGTCATGAGGACTCCTGATGGATGCCCCAGTGTCAGCTCCTAAAATAAGACCTGCCCATTTATGAACACACAAAATTTCGCTTGTTCCCCATTTTATACCAAGTTAAAACCAAACCCCTAATGAGATTCAAGTTTCTTTACCATTTGCCTTTCTCACATATCCTTCCAGAATTAAGTCAAAAGAATTTGAAGATTAATAGTAGGCCATCCTAGGTTTGAATTTTAACTGTGCTACTCACTGAAGCTCTAACATAAAAATAACAATGCTTTAGTGTCTTCATGGATGACATGGGTAGCAGTCATACCATAGTGTTGTTTAATGAAATCAATAGGATAATATATTCAGAGTAATTATTGTAGTAAGCATCATATCAAATGGCTGACTATGTACAATTTTGTAATGCCTATTTTGCTTTAGACATTTTTTATTTTATTTAATTTTACACTTAGTGTTCTTTGATTATATCCTATGTTTTTAGTTTTTATACCTTTGGAATCCCTGTCAGATGAAATTCTGCTTGGCCTAGTTTAGATCTCACCATTTTCAAGAAGTCTTCCTCAATTCCCCTTATGAAAATTCATTATTCTTTTCTTATTCAACAGAAATTAGTGCCTCTGATAGAGGAACAATAATGATAATTTTATTGAATTTAAGTCCACAGGGAAAAAGAAGATATTTAATTCTCTAATCTAGAACAATTTCTGGAATTTATGCAGTTGACATGTTAGTTTATAGTGAGCATTTACTAAGAAAATGATGATTTTATTGAGAAATTTTACCATTGATGAGTAAATACTTTTGAATTTCAATTTACAAGTGAATTCATGCTCCTGTATTATACCCATCACTATAGACATGATAATCACCTAGCAACACAATGGGGAAAGTTTTTCTGAATGTGTGTTTGTGTGTAGAACACTACATGCACCAAAGAGAAAATGAAACATTTTTTGCTTTATCACATATTTTTTATTGAAGAAATATATAAAACATTATTACATTTGGTAATATATTGCCATCAGAAATATCTAATTCAAAAGATGAAATTTTTTCAAATAACTTTTTTCTGAAACAAGTTTATAAATACTTTTTTAAAAAAGATTTTATTTATTTATTTAGATAGAGAGCACCAGCAGGGGGGAGAGGCAGAGAGAGAGGGAGACGCAGACTTCCCACTGAGCAGGGAGCCCAACGCCTGGGCTGAGCTCATATCCCAGTCACATGGGATCTTGACCTGAACCAAAGGCAGATCTTAACTGACTAAACCACCCAGGCTCCCCTATATATACTGTCTTCTTAATGTCTTCCTTTCCCTTCACCTAATAAGACTTTTCTAAGATAACCCATTTATGCATTGGATAACACCTTCCCTTCAGGTAATTGCATGGGGCAAGAGATATGACTCAAACTATATGTTATTATATTTATTAGTTAAATCTCATTTCTTGAATGCCTGGGTCCATTTTTAAATCTTAACATCAATGGTATCAATGCTATATCATCTTTATATCCTAGATAAATCAATACCCTAACTCTTTAGCAGTGAAGAGGATATCTTGTTTTATGCTTTCTATTTTGATTGGTATGATATTTTAATAATATTCCAACTTCAGAGGCTTATAACATGTGAGTGATATGGACCATCTTAGAATAATGGAGGAGTTCCTCCTCACTGATAATGTTGAGAGAGAAAATAAAATGGTTCTGGTCTTGTTTCCATGAACGGCATAAGGCAAAACATCCACCAGAAGTAGATTTCCTCTTTTGGAAGCACCCTTAAATCTTTGTGTATTGGTAGGAAAGTTCATAGAGAAATATCCTTAGCCTTCTCACAAGTGGTTTCAGTTAAATGTTTAGTAGTATTTTCTTGGTCGTTTCTCATATCTTACAGTGTTTTCAACTTTAAACCCATAAAGACCATGCAACAGTCCAAACTTGATCCTCTCCATGTCTGATGAAGTTATAGTATGCATATATAGGTTATAGTATGGATATATAGTATGGATAACAGGCCAGAATATCGAGCAATGGCTTCAAAGTTCTGTACCACAACTAGTAGGTTGTTGTCATTTTATCTCTCCAGTTCTAGATTCCTCTTCTATAAAATGAGAGAATTGGGCAAAAGATTATGTGAGATGCTCCAAATTCTACCATAGTTTTATTTAT
This sequence comes from Lutra lutra, assembly GCF_902655055.1. NCBI lineage: Eukaryota > Metazoa > Chordata > Mammalia > Carnivora > Mustelidae > Lutra > Lutra lutra. The sequence goes on from NC_062289.1 coordinate 41,302,846, forward strand.
AAAGAAACAAATTAAGTAAGAAACATTACAGTTATTTCCTTCCAAAAGGAATAAGCCCTGCAAATAAGTTTATTTCATTTACATTGTTTCATGAGTCACATTATAGTTACTACTATATAGTTTACATATTTTACAGAATTAAATAAAATGGTTTTGCTAGAACCTCTTAAAGGTTTATACCTTTATACCTACTTTATACCTACTAGAAGTAAGTGATCTGTGCATGTGTTTCCATTTCATTCATTCAACAGAAGTAGCAGTGTTAAAAAGAGAAACACAACTTAGTAACGGACTTAAATACCTTGTTAATTATTCTTGGTAGGAACTCAAAGCTGTATCCCCAACGTTTTAAGTCTAGAAATGAGTTAGAAATTCTAGGAAGACAGAAATAATGTTTGTCTTCCCCATCTATTTATTCATAGAGACAAGACTGGCACTCATTACATAGTAGTTTCTAAGTAAATATTATTGAATACATGCGTAACTACAGAGGTGCTTTGGAGAATATCTGATTGCCAAATCAAAGCTCTATGACTCAGGTCAACAAAACAGAGTAAACCATATTTCATATGGGTTTCTGACATAATTAGCAAGAATAGAAAAAACATTCTCTGTATGAAGGAAATACTCTATTGCTTTCCCTAAGAACTGTTTGTACTCTACTGTTGTCATAATTCTTTTTACTATCCTAAATTAATTTACAGTTACTGATATAAATCAATAAAGTGCGATAAAAATTCATCCATATTGATTTATGTATATATGCATATCTATACATTTGTAATTCTTTTCAGTGAACCGTTTTCAGTGATGCATTCAGCTGGCAAACTCTTTCCCTGTATTGTATTAATCATGCCCTAAATATTGCATATCTTGAGAAACTGTTTGAAGAGACAAATGTCTTCAGATCGCTAATGATAGATGCTCTATTTTCCTTTTCAATCTCCTTTCAGAAATGTACACCTCATTCACTTTTTCAATTAAAAATTTTTAACAGAAATATTTCTCAAAAAATAAATATTACTGGTAAATGCAGGCAAGACTTCTTTTGCAGCCTCCAAGAACAAAGGCATCTTGGCTTACATGACCAGTCCTATAGGCCTGAAGACCTCTAATATTTGCCTTATGAGTTATGTGCTCATTTATTAGACAGTATCAAAGGATAGAATACATTTTCTTTAAGTTTTTGGCACATTATTTAAAACCAGAAAGAATTATAAAAGACTTATCTAAAGTGCTTAGCCACATTCACCCCCTAATAAGAGATATTCAAAGAATGGCATTGATCTTAGGATATTTTAATATTTGTTGGGTGTTAAAATGTTAAATATAGTACATTAAACACCTTTGATGGATGTGTTGGTGATTACAAGGTCTCCCTGTGGAATACTGACCCAAAGCACTTACTGTTGGGAGTAATGTATGTTACTATACCGTACTCTGTGTCGAGATGTCATTGGGGATGTGGAACCAGTGGTTTGGCTTATGTGAATGTTAGGACTCATCATTTGTGTCACTTGAATTTCGGGCGCCACCAAAATACCGCCACTCATTACAGGTCCCATACAGCCATCGGTCATGCTACCACTGCTCATGTCAGGCATACCAGGACTAGACAGCACTCTCTCAGTATAGATTACATTGTGTGTGTTGGCTAACTCAGCAGGTACACAGATATTCCCTTGAACGTCATAGACAGGTGTCATTACTGTTTCGGTCACTACGACATTGGGTGGGAGTTGAGGATCGAAAACAATTGTAGTGGGTTGCATACATTGGTCAGCCGTTGTGTAAGTCTCGGTCACTACAATATCCCCATGGATCATGGGTTCAGGTATTGCCATTTCTGCCTGGAATTCAGCCTCCGAGAGAGTCATTGCCGAAGAGTCATTAACAAAATAATTAGGCCCCAGCAGAGGGAGGTCAGTACTGATAGGTATACAGGCCTGCTGTGAAGGAAATGGCTCAATTTCTGCATCTAGGCAGATTTCAGCCAGAGTCCTGAATTTTGGATCTAAAGTTTCCATGCAGCTTTCATCTAAATCATCCACAATCCAACTGCAGCAACCAATGGAGCCAACGGGAGACCCTACTCCCTCATGGTCATAAATGAGCAAGCAGTCGTTTGCTGGTCGACCTTCGTCTTCATCTGCATAAGCATATGCTTTCTAAAATTAGAAGAAAAACAGGAAATTAGTTTCTTGTCCCTTAAAATAACCAAAGAGTTACAATAATTTTTAAGAGGTGTCTGATTTGAGATTTTAATGGAATGAACTGAAAAAAAGCACTGAAAATTTTTTGCTGAAATTCTAAATGGAATTTTTAAAGGAGATCAGTCGGTATTGATGGTGCATAGAGTTTGAATAAATGTGAGCCACTCTTATTTGAAAGCTAACAAATAATAATTTCTACCTTTTATTCAGATTTTGGCAATCCAGATTTGTCAAAGACAAGGTTTAATTTTTTGGATTTATAGTCTTTT